>NC_045598.1:16406714-16723253 GCF_009762305.2 Zalophus californianus
TTATCAAATCGTATTAAAACAATTGACTATCGATGTGCAAAAAAAAAAATAGGAAGAAGGACAGGAAGGAAGGAAGAAGGAAAAATGAACAAAAGCATAGGACTTTCATCTATACCTCATACCATACAAAAATTAACTCAAAAAGGATCATAAATCTAAATGTAAAATCTAAAGTTATAAAATTCCTAGAAGAAAATATAGGGGAAAATCTTTGTGACCTTGGGTTAAGCAAAAATTTCTTAGACGAGATGCCAAAAGCACAATCTATAAAAGAAAAAATGGACAAATTATTCTTTATTAAAAATATTTTTTAAAAGATCTACTATTTAAAAAACACAGTTATGAGAATGAAAAGACAAACCAAAGACTGGGAGGAAATTTTTCAAATCGTTTATCTGGTAAAGGTCTTATATCCAGAATATATTTTAAAAACTTCCAAAACCATGAATAAGAGAATGCAAAACCCAGTTTTTTCAATGGGCAAAATATTTGAACATTCACTTCACCAAAGAAGATATAAGATGGTCAATAAGCATGTGAAAAGATGCTCAATATTATTAATTATTAGAAAAATACAAGTTAAAATACAACGAGATACCACTACACATGAATTAGGATGGCAAAAATCTGAAAGACTGACATATCAGGGGTTGGGGAGACACTGAGTAACTGGATTTCGCATATACTGCTGGTGGGAATATAAAATGGTGTAAACACTTTGGAAAACAGTTTGGTGGTTTCTTATAAAGTTAGCATACACCTACCAAATAATCAAGGTATTTTACTCAAGAGAAAAGAAAGCATATGTCCCATATAGCCATGGAAAGACTTGTACATAAAGGCTCATAGTAGCCTTATTTGTAATAGCCTCAAACTGGGAAAACCAAATGTTCATCAATGGGTGAACTGATAAACAAATTGTGGTATATCCATGCAATGGAATACTATGCAGCAATAAAAAGGAACAGACTCTGATATACAAGACAATATGAATAGATCTCAATATAATTATGCTGAGTGAAAAATCAGTGGTACATACTATATGATTCCATTGGGATAGAATTCTAGAAAATACAAAGTAATCTTTAGTGACAGAAAGCAGATCAGTATTTGCCTGAGTTGTTGGGGGAAGAAGAATTACAAAGGAACTATCTTTTCTGTAGTGTCGGTTTCATAGGTGCGGACATGTGTCAAACTGTGCCTTTTCTATCATCTATCTATCTATCTATCTATCTATCTATCTATCTATCTATCATCTATTTATAGTGTGTACAAGTCGGGGGAGGGGCAGACAGAGAGACCCTTAATGGCACCTAGCTCCATGCCTGGAACACAGTTGGTATCAGGAAACATTAACTGCGATTATTGGATTGAGAGAATAGACTGGGACAAGCTTCCTGGAAAGAGGCATTTGAGCCCAGTCGGAGGGATCAGTATATTCGGGAACTCTGTGGTTGAAGCCCGTTGTTTCTGGAGGAAGCCAGAGGGAAGGGTAGGCTGTGGGACCCCTGAGGGCACAACCACCCCCCTGCCCCCCGGGGTCTTGTCAGCCTCTATCCACAGGGCCTGACCCAGCTCCTGGCTTGCAGCGGGAACTCCATACATGTTTGTTAAATGAACAAATGAAGGAGGGAAGAAGGAACAAATGGAGGAAACAGTGGCCTCAGTGGGGCTGACACAGACACAGACCCTGTTTTTCCATCCGCGGGCTGCCCAGAGCCCTGCAAGACCCTGGGTCCCGGAGTCAGAGGAAATCTCAGTTTTGTCCCCAGCAAGATGGGGACAATGATTCTCTCTTCTTCAGGAGGTGAGGATCTGATAAGACCATCAATGTGAGGTGCCTTGCATGCTGCTGGCCACACAGGGAGTCCTCAACAGGGATTCCACTTGGCTTTTATTGGGTCCTACCAAGGGGCAGGAGCTGTGCTAGGGGCTCTTTGTGGCCCCAATTGTTCTTGCTGTCATTGGAGCATCAGTGACATGCGGGACAACCTCAAGCAGCCTAATATATACATAAATGGATTCTCCAAAGGAGAACATAAAAAAGGAATTAGGGAAAGAAAAATTACAAAGAAATGTAATGACTGACATTTTTCTTCGTGGGTTAACTCTAAAGTTAAGCATTATGACAACCCTGTGAAGTAGGTACCATTAGGATCAACCCGTCTGATAGGCGAGGATACAGAAGCTCAAAGAGGTCCAACCACTTGCCTAAAGTCACATAGCTAGTAAGTGGAGAAGCTCGGACTTGAACCAGAGTCGTGCTTGTAACTGGCTGTTCTGTTTTACAGATTGTTCTAGATTTTACATTTAGAGAGAGGTCTCTCTCTTTCTCCGTCTTCCTCTAACTAGACCTAGGACTGGGGCGTTGTTCCCTGGGCAGTAGGGAGCAATGACAGCCCTCGAGGAGGAGCACAAGGATCTGACATTCCCCCTCTTTTTCCTAAAGCTGGAGGCACATGTTGAAACCATCCATCATCCCTGCTCTCCCAGCTGGGCTTGCTATAACCTTGAAGGAAATTGGGGAACATGCCCCCCCCATCCCACCCAGAGTCGAGCTGCCCCTATGCTTGAACTAGAGTCCTCTGAGCGTGTTTGTTGAGCTCCTGGACAATCCTTGGGGTCTATAGCCTGACCCTCAACTCTTGCTGGCAGTGACCTGCCTGGGCAGGGAGTTGCCCAAAGAGGTACCTCAGGCCGGTTGTCTGGGCGGGTCTCCGAGCGGCTGTAATTGCTGGGCACCCGAGCCCAGGCTGGGCCCTTTTATGGAGACATTTATAGCCAGCACGTCTGGGGGACAATTCAAGTGGTTTTGTCTCTTTTGTGTCCCTTTAATAAACGAGAAGAAGAGACATCAAATTAAGGCTGATTCTGGAGAAACTTGGCTTTGCTGAGAGGCTTTGGGGAGGTCAGGGGAAGGTTATTCTGCTCTCCGACCCTGAGGCCTGGATTTTTTACCACATGCTCTTAAAATGTACAGACTCAGATGTCAGAGCTAGTCGGGCCTTTGAGGTCACCCAAACCAGCTCTCAGCCCTATGCAGCGATCCCTACTGGCACATTTGAAGCCTTCCAGGGATGGGGAGCTCACTACCTTTCAAAGCAACCAGGCTGTTAACAGCCCTCCATAGTCGCTCTTCTTATGGGTGGTGGAAACAGACAGACCTAGGTCAAAGTCCCAGCTCCGATGGCTCACCAGCGTCAACGTCAGTCCCTGAGGAAAGGCTCTCACTATTCTGAGTTTCCTCCTCTGTCAAATATCATTCGTTCATTCATTCGTTCAACAAATCTTTTGTCTTAGCCTGGGCTTCCTCAGAAGGAGACTCCAGACGAGGATCTGAGTGCAAGTATTTGGGGAGTGATCCCAGGAAGACCCCCGGAGAAGGGGAGATTGAGGCAGAGAAGGTGTTGTGTGCCCCAGCCCCGCAAGAACTATGTTCAAGTCCTAACCCCCAGGTCCACTAAATGAGACCGTATTTGGAAATAAGGTCTTCGCAGATGTAATCAAGTTAAGATGAAGTATGAGATTAGGGCGGGCTCTAATTCAATGATGGGTGTCCTTATGGGATGAGGGAGATTTGTGCGCAGGGGTGCACACAGGGCTGCAAGAGAGAGAAGACAGCAATGTGAAGACAGAGGTGCAGGGAGAACACCAAGCGACAGCCAAGGCAGAAGATGACGTTCCACCGCCACACGCCAGTGATGCCAAGGAGGGGACATTTTAGACCTCTAGCCTCCTGAGCTGTGTGAGAATCCATTTCTGGTGTGGTATTTTTTTATGCAGCCCTACGAGGCTAGTACAGCTTCGGTGAAGGGGGGGAAGCCATAGACAAAAAGGCAGTGTGGGAGTTCAACAGATTGCCGCTGGGGGAAATTGTGGGGTGCTCCACCCGGGGGGCCATGGGGAGACAGGGAGACAGTGTCTAGCAGGCCTCAGAGTCCCCCAGCCAAGGGGAAGGGGCTGGGGTATTCGTCCACCAGCTTCCATCCATGCTTGCCTAAAGGCTGCTCCCGGGGCCACGGATCCCCTGGCTCTCTGGCCTGACCCGTGTGTGGACAGGGCACATGCACGTGGCCAGAAAAGCCCCTGATGAGAATTGCAGGTGCTGGCAGTTGGAAGTGTTGGGGGTCAAGGTGCACAGGAAGGAAGGGGGTGCTGTGGGGATGTGGGTGGCGCAGAGCTTCATGGAGCGCCTGCTGTATGCATGAGGAATCATTCTGAGTACATTGAATGACGGCCATCGCAGGACTGACATTCCAAGGAGGCAGATGGTAACCTAGCAAAGCAGGAGGCAGCACTACGCCCCACAGAGCGGGAAAGGGGGCACACGGTGATAAGTGGTTGGCCAGGGTCTGTGTGGGTCACCGGCATGGCCCTAGGTGAGCCTGGATGGTGAGAGAGGGCTTTTCTGAGGAGACCTGAATGTTGAGAAAATCCAAAGTTCAGACATCTGATGGAACAGCATTCCAGGTAGAGGGAACAGCCAGTGTGGATGCCCTGAGGAGGTGGAGAGCTGCTGTGAAGATTCTATCCATGATCAAAAGGACTCAGCTCAGGCCTGGAACAGTGGAGGCTGGTAATGTCCAGACCTCACTTCCCCCTTTTCATGCTTTGATTCCTAGTTCTGTCCTCCCATCACCTGAGTGGTAGTCCAGTCCCATTCCAAAGGAAGCCCTTGAGAGGCTCCAGGCACAGGAGCCTCTCCAGCCCGTGGACCTTGGACAAGGCCTTCAGCTCAGAACCTCACTGTCTTCCTCTGTGAAATGGCAGTAATGACACACTACCTCCTAGAGTTGGTGTGAAGTTTAAAGGTGGCCTTTTCCCAGACCAAGAGATGGGGATTCCCTCATATTCATACCCCTCTGCCTAAAATTCCACGTTCCTTCCTTCTGGAGGCCAGATGACGGGTAGCAAATGTTTGGGGGTGGGGGGCAGCACATTTTTTAAGTTTCCAGTTTTTTTATTTTTGAAATTATTTTTATTTTTATTTTATTTATTTATTTATTTATTTTATTTTTATTTATTTATTTTTTATTTATTTATTATTTATTTATTTTATTTATTTTTGAAATTAATACATGATTATTGATTTAAATTTTTCCACATAATTTAGGAGTGTATAGAGTATGAAATAAAAAAATCATCCACCTTTCCCCCTTCCCATACCACTTGTACCTCCTGTTCCCTTCCAAGCTTTTTCATGAATAGCCAAACATATAAATGGCTCTTGGTTTTCATTTTTAACGAACATGAGAACATATCTGCCTTTTTAACTTAATGTACTGTGGACATCTTCCCTTACCAATAATCCCAAGGTAGAAATTACCGCCCATTTCAGTAACAAAAGAACCAGGCTCAGGAGGGGAAGTGTTGCGCTCAAGGTCACGCACCGGTGAGTGGCAGAATAGAGGCTGGGAGCAAGTCCACCGAAGTCTGGAGCTGAAACACTATCAGTGGCCCTCTGGAGCATCTCAGCAGGATCTGGGAAGAGGGACCTCCTGGAGGCAAAGGCCTGAGAGGGCAGTGGAGAGGAGCAGACCTTTCCAGGGGCAGGAGGTAGGCCGACAGGGGTGCTGGTGGGGCTTGTTCAAGGAGGAGGAGCCCAGCCAGGAGACACATGAGCAGCCTTCAGGTCTGTACAGGTGAGTGCAAAATGCCGGGATGGGGAGGGCTGGATGCTTAGCTGCCCTGCCGCCTCCGCCAGGTTCCCACCAGTCACACTCACCTTCTTGATGACATCCTTGCTTCCCTGTATGTCTGAGCCAGCAGGAAGCTCCGAGCCCTCACCAGCTGGCCCTGGCATGGCTCAGTGTGGGCCCATGGTCAGTATTTGCTTGCCTGCCATCCTGTATAAGCTCAGAGGCATCAGGTCTGATGGACTCTGGGATCCCCTAAAGCACCGTAGCACATAGTTGTTCAACTTTTGCTTGGATGTCTCCAGAGATGGCCAGCTCATCACCTCCCAAGGAAGCTGGTTCTATCTTGGATGCCATAATGGTTGGTTGGATAGCAGAACAAGCTTAGGCTTCGGAGGCAGACCCAGGTGCTGTGGCGGGGAGGATGGAAGAGATGATGAATGTAAAGTCTGTTCTAGCTGTGTATGAGGGGAGGGAAGGCTGAGTGAGCCTCAGTTTCCTCTCTGGTTTCCTTTGGCTTAATGTTTATCTGACAGCAGGTCACAAACTATTATGAGTCATGACATTAATTTGTGGGTCGTGATCAGTATTTTATAAAAGAAATAGGATAGAAAAGACCAGCATGCCTCTCAAGCAGTTAAGGATAAGACTTGCTTCTTAAAATGTTTCATGTCAGCGTGGGGGCAGCGTGCTGGTGCGGTGGCACAAAGGGGTCGGTGCAGACCCGGTGGGGGCAGGGCCTCTAGCAGCACCGAGGGTGGCCTGGAGGGGCTCCCAGGCTCAGGCGCCTCTTCCTGCCCAACCGGCACCAAGCGGGGGAGCCCCCAGGGCGATGGGAACAAGGAGATCCTCTCCTCTCTCCCTGGTGCATCCAGTGGGCTCTAAGCAGCCCCATAAATCGTCTGCCCGGAGTCAGGGGCATAGAACTCCCTGATTTATGCCCTGCCAGGCCCGCCCCCTCTGCCTCCCTCCTGGGCTTTGTGGGGCCAAGGCCTGGCAGGCTGCTGGCTCCAGACAGCCCCAGCGGTTGCCGTGGTGATGGGTTCAGGCTGGGCCATTCTCTCCGTACTCCTACCCTTCCCTCCCTCACACACATCAGGGCTGGCTTGTTAGCACACCAGCGGGCCTTCTCCTCCGCCAGCCTGGCCCTTCCCAAGGGGTGCTGCTGTGTCCAGCGGGGCCCAAACATCCGTGTCACAGTGAAGCGCAGAGGCAGAGCGCACCAAGATGGGGAAGCGTGGGGTGCTGGGCGACTACCTCACTAGCATCCCACGGACCAGGATTGGAATCCTGCTCTCCACTTCGAGGCTGGCAATCACAGCACCCACCTCAGACTCGTCAAGAATCAACGAGAGTCCCAGGGAAAGTCCTGGGCCCTTTCATTGGCCCTGAAACCCTTGTAAGTCTCCCCCATCCCATCAGCAAAGTGGGTATAACACCAACCCCGTTCACTGCTCTCTCCCAGGGACCGCAACCATGTGTGCCAGGAGGGGCTCCAGAACCATGCGTGCATAAATGAATCTCTAAGGTCATGGTAAAGACCCTTAAACAAAGGCATAATCACAGGGGATGAACGATGGCCACAAATCCTCAGGCACCTCTGCCCCCAAGATCTGGGGGTTCATTGCCCTCCCCTCCAATCTGAACTGGTCCTAGTGCTCATCTGTACCTAGCACAGTATGGCAGGCCAGGTCAGAGGAGACTTGCTGCTTCGCTCTGGTCTCGTGGAGCCCCCAGCCACCCAGGAAGAAACCTGACCACCCTCAGGATGCCGGGCTGGAGAGATCCTGTGGAAAGGGTCCCGAGTCCCCACAAAGACAGAGAGGAGATGCCTGGCCAGCCCCCCAGCTGCTTCTGCTGCAGGTGCTGGAGTCATCCTTGAAGAAGCAGAGACGCGCTGTCCCCGCTGAGACCTGCCCAAATTGTAGATTCATGAGCAAAATAAATACCTGTCATTGCTTTAAGCCACTAAGTTTTGGGTTGATTTGTTCCACAGCATGGATTTTTTTTTTTTTTTTAAGAACAAAAAATGTAAAGCCCTGGCCCCATGCCTAGCACACAGGCATTCAGCAAAGGGTGGTAGCGGCCGGAATCTCAGTAATAGTACTTTTGTGGCCAGGGAGCTAAATAGCCTGATTATTTAGAATCGAGAATGAGGCAGACTGCCTGAATCTGAATGCCCATTGCCAGCTCCACAATCCTGGACAATTACTTCCCCTCTTGGGGCCTCAGTTTCTTCATCTGTAGACAAGCAAAAATGACAGTCGACCCCATTGTGGGGCTACTGTGAAGAACGAATGAGCCGATGTCTGCAAGGCGCCGCGCACAGTGCCTGGCCCAGAGGAAGCGCCAGCATCGGCATCCTTACCTGCAGTTTGACATTTCAGGTGCACCCCCTCATTTTGCAAGACCTTAAAAGGGTCAGAGCTAGAAGGGACAGAGCCATTGAGTGCAGCCCTCCATCGGGCAGATGGGATCAGCTTGCAGGTGGAAGCTTTGAGTTATGATATTTTTATCTTTATAAAGAGCTCTGGGTGGCCCATCTGAAAGCCAAATAAATAATGCTGATGACAACAGAGGAGTTGAAGGGGGAGGAGGAGAATTTGCCAGTGGAGCTCACCTACATCATCGCTTCCAGAAACAGCCCAAGGGATTCGTTCCACACCAACTGCTGAATTCTGTGGGCTTCTGGGGGTGGGGGGTGGGAGGTGGGGAAGCTTGGTCATCCCTGCCTGTTGGACACCATCAGGATCTTCCAGGTCATTTGGCCCATCCTCTCGTTGTCCATACAGGATTCACACAGGGGCAGTGACTTGCCCAAGGTCACACAGTGGGTCACAAGAACCCAGAGCTCCTGCCTCCCAGCCGGGAGCTTTCCAGGCCCCTTCCAGGCTCAGAAGCAACATATTTCAGAGGAGGCATTACTTACAAAGCTTTCAGGGGTGGGTTTTTGTTCTTTCCCTGCCAGCCTACCATAGGCTTCCTTGCACTAAAATTCTCGATGTGGAAGTCTTGGCTATTATTCACTTCTTTCCAAATGGAATGTTAGCGTCAGACAAGGAGCCCTGGGGAAGACAGGGGCTGCCAACCAGTAAACTCATCTCCAGGTGCTGCTTGAGCAGCAGAGGGAAGTTTTATCATTCCCCTTTGGCGGATGGGAAAACAGAGTCTGCTCCCTTCAGAAAGGACCGTATGGACTCTCCTTGGACAGAACAAACAGCAGACACCCGTCTACAGTTGTACACTTAACCTCTAAGAATACTGGAAGCTCCCTTGCTCAAAAATGGCGCCTCAGTCACCTTTTCCCAAGGCTGAAAATCCGCCTTTGGAGTTTGCTTCTTTTGAGTGGGGAAGGCGTTCGTGGAAATGCTGCTGGTCACCCTGCTGTTGAGCTGATTTGATGTCATTGACTGTGGCTTTGCCACTCATCACCTGTGCGACCCTCAGCAAGTCATTTTACCTCTCTGAGCCTCAGTTTCTTCAGCTACAAAATGGGGATCCTCCCTGGACTACCCCCACCCCACGAAGGTGAAATGTGATGTTTTTAGCTGTGGATTATTGCACAACAAACCACCCTGGAACTTAATGACTTAAAATGCAACAATCCTTTGTTTTGCTCATGAATTTGCAATTTGGGCAGGGCTCCGCAGCTGGGGCTGGTTGATCAGGGCTGGCGGGTCCCAGTCCAAGTCCAAGATGGAGCACTCACCTGACTGGTAGTGGATCCCTCCCCATGTGGACCTCTCCCTGGGGCCAGTGTGGGCTTCCTCAGACTGTGGGGGCTGGGCTCTAAAAGTGAGTGTCCAAAGGGAGGGAAGCTGGATTGGGCCTGGAATGTGTTACAGCAGTTCTTCTGTGGCATTCTCCCGACCCAGGACCCAGCGGTCACAGAGCTCAGATTCAAAGAGAAGGAACACAGGGGGTAGCATTTACCGTAATTGCAATGAAATAGTTATGTCATTATTTCTTGGCATCTGCTTTTCTTCCCCTCCCTCCCTAGAGTGTCTTGTTGCTTGCTGTATCCCCAGAGCCTTCGACAGTGCCTGGAAGTTGCAAAGGCTTCAGTAAATAGTATTAAATATATGGACGAACGGATGAACTAATGCTTCTCTCTGACACTGCAGCCTGGGACCCCAGTTGCTCAGGCAGGGGTGGGAAGGCAGGGGTTAGGGAACGAGCCCTGGCTCCAGCATCTGAGGCCTGGGCCTGGGCCCCGACTCTGGCCCCAGGCTGCTGGGTGACCTTGGGCAAGTCACAAACTTCTCTGTGGGTGTCGGCAAAACTAATAAAACCAGAACCTGGCTTTTCAACTTGTATCATCAAAAACCCCCGCATATGACTTGCTTTAATTAAGATAAGAGCCCAGTGAAATGTTTGGACTTGCTGTTCATTCTTTGATGTTCGGCCTTTTCTGTTGTTGTTTTTGATGTCAGGGGCTCGGAGGACGGGACTCGGGTTCCTGGCGCACGTTGGCAGGCTGCCTGCCGTCTGCTGTTTGCCTTGTTAAAAGCACTTATGATCCTAATAAAGTGAGATGGATATGGCCTCCCCGGGGGTGAAACACTTTCCCTTCCCTGTGTTCAGAGCGCCTCTCTGCTGCATGCCGGATATTTGTGGAGCACCAGCATAATGCTAGGTCCTGGGCCAAGTTTTATTTAATCCTCAAAACAACTCAGTGAGTGAGGTGCCGCTCTTGTCCCCATTCTTTAGACAGGAGCACACAGAGGCCCTAGGAGGCACAGGGACTCGTCTAAGGTCACTGGGAAGTCAGCTGGGAAGTAGAGGTGCCAGGATCTGGACCCTGCAGGGCCTCCCGTGGGTTGCTGCTGGCCCTGGCTTGGATAGGAGGCTGACAGGGAGCCTAGCCACGTATAGGGCAGGAAGCAGGTGAACCTCAGTCTCTAGGTTTGCTCAGGGCCGGTGTTAGTCACTGGAGGGAGATGACAGGCCCAGGGAGTGTTGTTTCTATGACCCCGTTTTGTAGGTGGGAAAACTGAGGCTCAGAGATTTTATAAGGGAGATAGGCTTCAGGAAAGGGTGATGACCAGGAAAAGGAAGGTGGGGGCTTTGAGACCCTCTGACCTTTTGATTGGCATCGTTCAAGGTTAAGTCAGGCGAAGACGTGCATCTTTGCTGGTCTGGTGTGTGAGACATTGGCTGAGCTGACCTTGGCATCTTAAGTAAACAAAGCCAGTGGAAGGGACACGGCTGTGCCTCCTGCAGGGCAGCGGTGCCGGTGCCGAGAGCAGGGGCCCCAGGAAGACGCAATGATGTGGGAAAGCATCCATACCCCTGGTTCCCAAAGGGGTTCTAGGAGGTGCTGATGGGAGGGTGTGGGGCCTCCGGGGAGCTCAGTACTCTTTCCTGGTCCTCTGCTGAAGCTGCGGGCACCTCCGCGAGCGTCGACAGCCCAGCAGTGTCCCCCACCTTCCGTCCCCTGAGCAGCAATTCTGCTCTGTGAACAGCTTCTAGAAAAAGCACGAGCTACGGAGGGGGAGGGAACGTCATTCTTAAGGGCACTTCCGGGGCAGTTTTGGAGATTCGGGTTTGCCTTATCTGCAAAACGGAACAGACACTAGCTCTATCAGGTTGTCAAGCTCCCGGCACAGTGCCAGGCAACCCAAAGAGCAAAGCAGGCTTGTTCATCCAGAACTGAGGGCTGTGAGGGGTGGTGATCCCTCAGCAGGAACCCGACTGTCCTCAGGCCTCACCAGCCTGCACATCCCCAGGAGTTCACTCTGACATCAATGCCCAGATAAAGAAGGTTCTTGCCCTCACCTCCCCCCACCACCAGAATCCCCTCCCCACCCCCAACCAGAGGCTCTTTACTTCCAGCACCCCCCAAGGAGGTGCCCTACCCATCATGCTTGGGAACGAGTCTGCCCATATTCTTTCTTTTTTTTTTTTTTAAGTAGGCTCCGTGCCCAGCATGGAGCCCAACATGGGGCCCGACCTCACGACCCGGAGATCATGACCTGATCATGACCAAGAGTCAGACATGTGACTGACCGAGCCACCCAGGAGCCCCTGTTCATAATCTTAATATCTTGTTAAGGCGCCTTCCCACGGCCTCCGTCACGTCAGAGGTGACCCTGCAAAAAAGCCTCTCCGGGTGTGTTCACCCTCCGCCTTGTTCACCTTGAGCTTCTAGTGCCACAGTGGCCATGGGGCTCACAGTGAGGTGGGCCCAGCGGGCGGAGGGGCCAACCCCCCCTTCAGAATATGTCACTTGGGCCGTGTGGGCCACACCTGGGCCCTGGGTCTTTACGGTCTCCATGACAACGGCTTGGGCGGCTTCCTCCCCCATTTTTTCCACCATGAAGGCTCAAAACCAGTGCTGGGGCAGAACCACCTCCGCTCCATCGCCTTCTTTCCTCCGTTCCTGGACCCCAAGTCCCCAGTCCCTCCCTCTCCACACAGCCTGACCTGGAGAGGGCCCACTAAGGCCCCCACCAGCCAAACTCTACCTCCAGGCGGGGGGCGTAACCAGCACAGCCTGCCAGAGACAGAAGGGAGTCTGCCCAGCCCCCATGCGGGAGTGGGCCAACAGGATGGCCAGACCCCCACCCTGTGTGCCCCCAGGGTAAGTCACTTCCCTCCCTCTGGTCCCCCAGGGCCTCTGGTCCCAGTCTCTGGGTGAGATAGTGCCCCAGGCTCCGCCCAGCTGGACGTTCTGAGGCCCTGAGTCTTCTCCACAGCTAAGGCAGCCATTGGGTCCAGGGCCGCCCTTACCCCAGTCCCTCTTTCCCATTCAGGCCAGACCGCCAGGACTGAAGGCCCGGATCACACAGGCCTATCTTCGTTGTTTGCATAGCACTCATTTCCCCTCGACTAAGAAAACATGTTTGCAAAATCAGATTTCCCTGGAAAGCCAGCAGGTTAAAAGGAAAGGAAACTGTTTGAATTCTGTGAAGCAGCGATCTGAAGGCAGGGACTGACCTCTGGGATTGCCCCCCTTCTTCTGGGTCCCCTTGATTAGAGGAAGAGGCCCGATCCCAAATTCCAGCTCCTAAGTAGCCCCCACATGTCCTCCAAGTCTGTTCCAGAACCCCTAGGCAGCTGAGGCCTAGAAAAGCTTAGAGCTTTTCTCCGGGTCATACAGAGTGGAGACTCTCCTTCTTCAGAACCTTCAGTGGCTCCTCGTTGCTGGCAGTGCAAGCCCACGTGTGGCCTGGTGTTCGAGGTCTTCCCTCTTGCCTTGTGTGGACCTTTAGTTCTAGACATCCTGTATTCCTCACTGGCTCAAGTCCGCCATGAGGATACCTCCCTCAACCCATTCTTCCTCTGTCCAACTCCCTGTTACTCCTCAGGATCCCACACAGATCCTGCCTCCTCCAGGAAGCCTTCCCACAGGATGCCCCCTCTCTGCAGGGCCCTAGCTGCACCACAGCACGGTTGGTCACTTCTCTGTACACACCCTCTCCCAACCACTGCCACCACCTGGGCCGAATTGTGTTTGTACCCAGCTGCCTTCTCGGTCACAGCCTGGTTCCTGCCTCCCAGAGCTAGCCTGGCCTGCTCAGGGCCACCAAGGGCCACCAAGGAGAGAATCAAGGCGTTTCCTTGGGAAAAAAATGACAGCGGAGGCCATAGTCTGCCTCAGGGCCTCCTCCTGGGCCTTTTCTCTAAAAGTGACTTCTCCCAATATTAAAAGTGGATAAATCATAGGCGCAGTCCCATAGCAGGCCACTCTGCAACTGTTAACAAGATGAGATAGATCTCCCTGTGCCCACGAGGAAAGCTGTCCACGATGAAAAACTCAAGCTGCGGAAAGGTTCATATGATCCCATTTGTTTTTAATTAAAAAAAAATACCTGTGATGGCTCACATGCGCTCAGCCCTGGTCTAAGCGTGTTGTGTGCGTTTACCCCTCAGGCCTAGTGACCTGCGCAGCAGGTACCATAGTTGTCCCATTTTACAGATAAGCAAACTGAGGTTAAGAGATAGGATTCACACGCAGGCTGCAAGCAAGATCAACTCCCACACTGTGCAGGCTTCTCTGTGTTCTCTAGGCCATTCTGTGTTTATATGCACACATAACCCAAGATACTAAGAAGTTGGGAACAACGTTCTCTAGGCCTGGAGTAAAAGTGGGGTTTGGAGGGGGAAGCCTGGAGAGAGTTTCATTTCCTCTTATATTCTGTATTGTTGGGTGGTCACAAATACTATGATTTCAAATGAATTTTAGAAATAGGAAAAGCAGCACATACTCATTGTAGAAAACAGAAGAGACAAGAGAAAAGCCCCAGAAACCAGTCCAGCCTGGTCTCTTGTAGCTGGCAGGGTAGCCCATTTGGGGCCATGGGATTCTGGAAGGATCCCCACCGAAATGAGTAAGTAACTGCGATTGTTCAGATGCAGGGCATCAGCACGGGGAGCTGATGTCAGTGCCACGAGGCGCTTTCCAACTGTCAAGCTATTCCAACATGGAACATGGTAGCCTCATTCAGTGGTGAGCTGCCTGTTAGTGGAGGCATGCGAGCTGATTCCACATGCTGGATTAACACTGAGCTGTTCGCTAAATACTTCATTGTGAGTTAGTCTGATTCCCACCCTCCACCTTTAACCCGAGCTGGGCAGTAAGAGAATGTTCCTGCAAGGATGGAGCCTAGAGCTGGCTGGTTAAAACATTATCAAATCATGATAAAACAAAGATGAAGAGGCTTGAACAGATGTAGCGGTTTGCAGCTCGCAGAATTCCTCGACATACATGGTGTCATGATTTCAGAGCCTCCCAACATTTTACAGAGAGGAAAACAGAGGCTCGGGGGGGTGGGAGGGGCGGGGCAGGGTACAGACTTGCCCAAGGTCACCCAGCTGGTCCGAGTTCCTGACGCTGGCCTGGTGTGCCAGCCCACACCCAGGCATTTCCACAGCAATTGCTCATCTTCCTTGCAGTGTCTGACACCCGGCAGAGGCTCAGGCCCTCCACAGAACCGCGTCAGAAGCCCTGGGTTCTAGTCCGGCTCTGGCCCGGTGCACTGCGTGACGCTGAGCCAGTCCCTGTTCCCCTGGTGCCCAGGTTGACACTGTCCAGTTCTCCAGCTCCACTCTGTCTGCCACCCACCCGGGCTCCTCAGTTTTCTCAGCTTGTCCCCTGACGGCAGGCCCCAAGGAGTCCTCCGTGGGACATGGGAGGAGGCGAGGACCACGGAGTATTGGACACCCCGACGCTTGGACCGTTCCTTTATTCTGTGCAGATTTATAGGGGTGAGTTCCTGAACTTTCGTTCACTGTCCACAGTCCAGCACACGGTCTAAAAACAACAGATCCGTTGAAAGAGATCTTGCCCGCAGATGAAAGCGGGAGGGAAACCGGCCTCCCACAGCCCCAGCCTGGCCCTGGGCCCACTGCACACTCTGGTCAAGGCCAAGTCAGGGCTGCAAAGTATGGAGAGGCCTGGAAAAGGCGCCTTCCCACCCAGGGGGCTGGGGCTCCGAGGGACGCTGGGTGCTAAGCCTCGGGTAAGGTACTGCGGGAAGCAAAAGGGAATGGAGACCCAAGCCCTATCCAGGAGCAAGTGGATTCACATGCCAGGAAAAGGAACTTGGCAAAGCCTAAGTTAGGATGAGGATGAAGGACCCCCAGGGGCCACCCCTCCAGCGCCGTCTGGCCACTGTTGGCTCACTCACTCTGCTCCAGCCTCTCTGGCTGCCTCTCTGTTCTTAAACTCAGCAAAGTCGTCCCCAACCTCAGGGCCTTTGCATATGCTGCCCCCTCTGTCTGGAGCACTCTTGTCCCACCATTCACAAGACCTCTCATTTTTCAGGTCTCTGATTAAATGTAACCTTGGGGAGGCCTCTAGCTAGTAACCCCAACTGTTTCCCAGTTCAGCACTCATTTTCCTAATGGCACTTGGCACAACTTATCATCGTTTGTTTTAATGATTTATCTGTAAGCTCCATGAGGATATGCCCTTTCTCTTATTCTACTGGGTCAAGGGAGGGGGGCCAGTTCTGCCACCGACTCACTGTTTCAGGGTCAGGCATCAGCTCCCTGGATCATAGCGAATAATACTGAGCTCCTGTCAGGCTATGACCCTATTTAATCCTCACAGCAACCCAGAGAGGGAAGTGTGAGTATTATCCCTATTTCACAGATGAGAAGACTGAGGCTGAGCAAGATTAATGTGCCTTGGCTACAGCCCCCAACACAATCTGCTGTGTACACAATGCTTTGCTCACCTTCGGGCCCCTGGGGTGCTTCCTGGGTGAGCACTGCGGTGCAGGAAATCAAACTCGTCATCAGGCAGGAACGTCTTCAGGAGACTGCATCTGTTTACTCCTGAGCAGGTCTCCCTCTGGAGTGGAAGACAGGGGATCCAGAGGGAGGGAAACCAGAGCTGGCTGTGGGACCAGGGACGCGATGAGGGGACATGGGGGAGGTCCAGGCTTTCTCTGCCCAGGTCCCACACCTCCGAGACCCTTCTGACCCCTCCTGGTCAGCAGAGCAGGGCCTCTGGTGTTGCCGAGGGGCGGGAATCAGACCCTTCCTGTATTGCAGGCTGGAGGAGGGTGGTGGGCGGGGAGCTGGTTCTTTCTTTCTTTCTTTCTCTCTCTCTCTCTTTCTTTCTTTCTTTCTTTCTTTCTTTCTTTCTTTCTTTCTTTCTTTCTTTCTTTCTTTCTTTCTTCTTTCTTTCTTTCAATATTTTATTTATTTGTCAGAGAGAGAGAGAGCACAAGCAGAGGGAGAAGCAGGTTCCCCACGGAGCAAGGAGCCCGATGCAGGACTCCATCCCAGGACCCTGGGATCATGACCCGAGCGGAAGGCAGACGCTTAACCGACTGAGCCCCCCAGGCGGCCCTGGGCTGGTGTTCTTTATGGTGTCCTCTCGTCTTCTGTGTATGTTGAGTTTTTCTATAATAAAAAGTAAAAAATATAGAAAGGAAGGAAGAAGGGAGGGAAGGAAGCAGTATGCATGATAGAATTTTATTTTTTAATTAAAGAAGGTGTGTGTGTGTGTGTGTGTGTGTGTGTATGTGTGTGTATATAAAGAAAGTCTGGGAGGATGTACACAAAAATATTAATGATGGTTCTCTCTGGTGGAATTACGGACCATTTTATTTTTCTTCATTACCCTTTTTATGTTCCTAATTGAGGGAAAACCCCCCACCGTTATTACGGAAAGAAAAATAAAAGGAGGGGCGCCTGGGTGGCTCAGTTGGTTGGGCAACTGCCTTCGGCTCAGGTCATGATCCTGGAGTCCCGGGATCGAGTCCCACATCGGGCTCCCTGCTGGGCAGGGAGTATGCTTCTCCCTCTGACCCTCCCCCGTCTCATGTGTTCTCTCCCTCTCTCTCACTCTCTCTCTCAAATAAATAAATAAAATCTTTAAAAAAAAAAAAAGAAAAAGAAAAGGAATGTCTTGGGTCCCGGAGTCCCCTCCACCCACTCAGTTGTTCTCTGGCTTTGCTGAGGCCTCGCCACCTCGCTGAGCCTCCCCTCCCGGCAGAATGAGAGGATATGGGATGTGGTGAGGCCAGAAAGAGCTGGTGCCTGGGGAGGCCCCCGGGAGCACTCAGTCCCTCACGAGCTGCCCTTACCCCGACACACACACTCAGGAACTCAGAGATGGAGGCACTAGCCCGCTAGCTCACAGACACCTGCACACCTGCTCAGGGGACACACAGGCCCCGGAAGGACAGCCAGGCTTCCTGCTCATACCCCCCCACACTCGCAGTGCACCGACACCCTTAAGCCATGTGCACAAACACACACACGCGCTGTGACCTGTGTGGGGTGAGAGGAGAGAGCCCCGTCGCTCTCCAAGATAAACACAGGAAGTGAGGATCCCATAGTGTCAGGGGAGGTTGGGAGCCATCCATAAACTCCAGGCAGGGGTGGTGGGTGGGTGGGAGGAGGAAGAGGGGCCTGGAGAAGGGAGGGTGGGTGTGGGAGTCTGGGCAAGGGCCTGAGTTTGACATCTGCTGTCTTGGGTTCAAATGTGAAAAGTTGAAACAGTGACTAAGCTTGGGGGCTGTCTCAGCTCGGTCTGTCTGTCTGTCTGTCTGGGACAGCACCTCCCACGCCCACCCTACCACTCGCTCCCCAGCCCAGGGCTCAGTAAACCATGTGTCCGGGCCAGTGGGAGGCCTGAGGGCCCCCAGCCGGGCCCCCCCCTCCCCTTTCCCCAACACTTAGGGAAGCCAGAACCTATGCTCAGCAGAAGTCTGGGCAATGAATGAGTGCATGGAAAGAAACCGTCATCCAGATTCCGGGATGCTCCGTAGACCAGCGCAGGCTTCATGGGCCAGCTTGTATCTCTGAGCCCTCCTCCCGGCAGCAGTTGCCAGGGCCCACCCGCCCCCAGCCTTCTCCGCTGGTCCCAGGGGACAGGTGGGTTGGGGTCTCTGGCCCGGCCAGGGGCAGGGGGCACAGTGGCCACTGAGGGGCCTCCCCGGGAATGGTTTTGGATGAATGAGTAGTCACTGCATGCCAGGTCCTTTACATCAGCCTTAAATACTTTTCTGGAACCAAGCAAAGGACAGAGGGAGAGAGAAGGGGGCGTTTTCTCGCTTACTCTCCACCACCCAACCATCCTGGGTTTGCGGCGAGGTCACCAGCCCCGTCAACGTAGCAGGACCGCAGGCGGCTGCGTCTGATGCACAGCTCGCGCTCCTCCTCGGGGACCCCCTGCCTCCTGCCCCCCGACAGTGCACACAAGTGAGGAGGGTGCCAGGGTGGTGGCTCCCACCTGCCGCGGCAGATGGCCACATGGAAACGCTTTTTTTTTTTTACAAAATGTCCTGTGATGACATTCCCGGTTCAACCCATTGGGCAAGTGGGGTTGAATATGTCCCTTCTCAACATAATCGCTTGCTCACTTCTTGCTGTCAGACGCCTCTGACCCCACAGCTGGCGCCCTCAGGCAGCCCAGGAGCCTGGGCCCAACCCCACGCCCCAGCCGCCGTGCCCATTTGGGCGAGTTGTGGACACTCCCACCCCCCCCCCGGCCCCCAGATTTCTTCAGCTCCCCATAACCTCACCTGTGTGCCGTGCTTCTCAACTGTCTGTCACTCCTCCTGAAATCCAGGAGACAGAAAGATTGTGTCCATTTGCCAGTGAAGAAACTGAGGCCCAGGAAGGTGACACAAACGATCAGAGGTAGAGCCCACCCCAGACCCAGGTCTGCTGCTTCCGAATCCAATTCTCTTCTTCCAGCCCCAGCTCCTTCCTCTGCCACGGCTGCTGGTCGCTGGTGGTGACGGCACCAGACGGAGGGGCTCTAAGGTGTGGGGCTCCTCTGGCCTCTGCCTGCCTCGTCACCTCCGCCCCACTACTGGCTCGGCCCCCGCCGCCAGACTCACACCTGACGGCGGCCCGTGGGGACCAGCATGGCCTGGCCCCGCCTAGCTCCTCAGGCTCCTTTCTCTTTATCTTTTCATTCACCACCTTCATTTCCTTGGATTCTCTGTTCTTTCCTACCTTTGCTGTTATTGCTATTATTTCTATCTTTTTCTTTTTAAAAAAATTCATTCCCTGGACCGACGGATGGGTGGGTGGTTGGCTGGATGGAGCCAGAGAGAGATGGAGGGATTAATGGATGGCTAGGCGGGTGGCTAGATGACCAGGTGTTAGTTAAGTGGGTGCATGACCGGACAGGTACTTGAGTGAGGGGGTGGGGGGCTAGGTGACGGGGGAGGGGGGGCCGGAGTTGTGCAGGTGGTTGATGGAAATGTGGGTGGATGGGAGAACGGATCTGATGGGTAGGCAGCGGAGTGGCTGGATGGACAGACAGGATGGATGGAGGAGATGGTGGGGTAGTGCTTCAGTGCTGCGGAGGTTCAGCCCTCTCTGCACCACCGAAGCGACCTGGATGGCTAGTTTTCACTCCCAAAGCTACCTTGCCTCCCCCACAAGCATGAGGGAGCACCCGGGAGACCGCAGCCCATGTCCCTTTGGCCCCAGTCCTGATTCTCCTTAGGGGTGTCCTGGTAGCTCGCTGTGGGGATGCAGCAGGACTCCCAGACCAGGCTCTGGCGGCGGGGCTCGGCCTCTGTCCTCCGTGCAGATGCCTGCAAGGCTTGAGCCCCTCACCTGTGACAGCGGCTCTCGCCTTGGGGCAGAGGGAGGTTATCTCTTCCGTTGTCCTAAAACCACAACCCAAACCGAGAGTGTATCTCAAATAAGGTGCAATTTAAAGTTAATGAACTACAGTTACATTGCGATGACTAGATCGTAAGCTTTGAAAACTGGAACTATTGTCTTGGAGAGTTCCAAAGAAGTGTAAATGCATTTGAAAAGGACACCCACCCCCACCAAAACATGGCACAGCTAAGGGGGAGTTTTTAATTTCCCCCAAATCCAGCCAGAGCGTCTTCGGACTAATTAGCTAAACAATCGTCAATATACAAAGAATAAAATGGAGCAAACAAAATAGGGTACACTGAAGAGGGGTAGAAATGTGAGCGAACAGATCACTGGGTCGATAGGACTCCAGGGGAATGTGCCCGAGCCCAGCGCCCCCTCCCTCCCAGACCCCTTACCCTGACCCAGGGAGATGGGAGCCCTGCGCAGGTTCTGGGCAGGGGCTGCCCCTGTGAGCCCCTGTGCTTACCTGTCCACAAAGAGGTCATTGTTAATGTTCATGAAGGGCTCCTGTCTCTGTCCTGGGCCAAACCCTTTGCACAGGTGCCTCACTTTGTGCTCACACAAACACTGGGAGATGAGCATTACAGCGATGCCCATTTTTCAGATGCAGAAACTGAGGTACAAAGCCAGGAAGTTGAAGATCCATGATCAAAATCTGCCTTACAGGATCTCTAGCTTACATGCCCGCGAAGTGGATGAAGTGACCACAGCTTTAGGCAGCCCAGGCCACAAAAGCAGTGAGCGCCGAGCTGGGTTTCAGTTGTACAAACACTAGGACAAATGTCAAGTGAATGGGACAGACAGTGGAAGCTGGGGCCTTCAATGGGGGAATCAATTCCTGTGGGAGTGGGGGTGACTCCAGGGGGGAGATAAAGGAGACAGGTCAGGGAGGGCTTCCTGGAGGAGAGGGCCTTGACCAACGCAGAGGATCTGGCAGGACCAACATTGTTCTGAGTTTCCGTGGAGGTGGAGAGAAAGGAAGGGCCCCTCTTCTCTCTCTCCCTGCACTTTCTCGTGCATCTGGGTCATGAGAGTGGACCCTGGCCCCCCAACTTTGGGAAAAACTTCCACCCCCTTGCAGGGCCACGGGGGCAAAAGCAGCCAGCAGCCTCTCATCAAGCCCTGACAGGAGTTGTCACCAGTACAGAGCCAGCAGGGGTGGGGTGGGGGTGGGGTGTCTGGCCCCAGCCCCACTGTTTACCTGTCTGGGATGGTGCTGGCACCATCCATCTGGGTGAAGGATCACACGGCCTCCCTCCTCCCTCCCCCACCGCAGCACCCCCATCCCACGTCAGCTCTTCACACCACTGCAGGCCCCTCACAGGCCTGCCTCCCTGGGTGTGTGTACCGCTCCTCCCTGGCTAGCCCCTGCCCCGCTCTCCCCTGGGCCCTGTCCCCCCGGGGCGCCCTGTTCCCTCCTGTTCTCGCCTATTCATCATACTCCACTTCATTAGCATATTCACCGAGTGCCCATCGACAGCATCAACAGCAATAGTCGTTGTTGGGGTCCTGCTGTGTGCTGGGCCCGTGCTAAGGAAGCACTGTACCTCCACTGCTTACTGCTTCCTCACCTCTCTCTCTCTCTCTCTCTCTCTCTCTCTCTCTCTCTCTCTCGGCCATCACATTTCTGACTGATGGCTGAGGTGGGGGGTTCGTATAAGCTGTAGTCCTCTGACCTGGGATGGGGAGCCCCGGGTTCTGCCAGAGGAAGTGGGGAGGGGTGGTGAAAGCTAGGGAAAGGGGCTCACCCCCGACAATCCTGCAGGAGAGGCAGGTGTTTCCAGGTAGACCCAGGAGAAAGCGTCCCAGGCCCACGAGGGCCCCGTGGGGGACGTGCAGTCAGGATGTCTGTGTGTGGGAAGAGACCGGAGGCTTGCCTAAGGCCTTTCTCGAGCACCTCCCCTTCCAGGAGCCCCCTGGTCACCGGGCGCTGTAGCATTTACAGATAATGCTTTTAAAACACTTAACAAAATCCCCTTTCTGGTATAATTCTGAGCACATGCAGCTGCTGCTCAAGGATCGCAGGCCTCTTGGAAAACAGGGGCCACGCCTTCTATTCTCCCCGCCCCATTCACTCTTCCCCACCCGACCACCCCTGGTCCCCATGTTTAGTATAATTGTGAATGCATAATCGATGTTGAATAAAGGTCCATTATTTGATGGCTATGGATGGTGGTGGTGGGTTAATGGTGTTTTGTGGGCGTGAGGATCACATGAGGCCAGGTATGGAGAAGGCTCAGAACCTAGCAGGTGCTTAGAAATTTCTGGTCCAGGCCAGTGCACTCCCTCCCCATCATATCTCTGTGAGTTTTCCGGGCCCAGCCTGCCCCCAGAGCTCCTGAGGGATGGGGGGTAGAAGTGGGGGAGCCCCAGTCCTGCTGCTTTCCCATGGTGACGTGGGCAATGAGGATCCCATCTAGCTCGGGTGGCCTTGGGGTCTCATGTCCTGTCTCCCATGCCATTGCTAAGGTTTGGGACGCACCTGGGGGTGACAAGCCTGGGGGTGACAAGCCTGGGTCTGACACTCGTTCACTGTGAATTGCAGCGTCCCTTGGCATCTACAGTCAGAGACCCTGGAAGGGCGTGTCTCGTGAACTTGCTCTGTGGGATAGAAGAGATGCTGTGCCTCTGGCTCTGTACGGTGCCCATAGTACACTCTCAGGGAATGTTGCTCATCACAACCATCTTTTATTATCCTAAAAGTATTTCCTCCTCCAGGAAGCCTCTTCTGATGGAGCCAAAGGGAGGAAAGTAGTTTCCCCTTTCCACCTCTGCTCAGCAGCCTCCAGCTCATGGTCCTGAATCCCCCTGTTTAGGACAGAACTGTGAAACCGCCCTGGTGTCCTGAAAGTTCTGGCTTCTATGGCCAAATTCCTAGAGTTGGAGGGTCATTTCTGGGCCCCAGCGGGCTCCATTCAGTCGGGGGGCCCCTGAGGATGGGGACCATGTTGGGGGAAATCATCCTCGGGGCTGCAGGGAGGCCCCTGGGGATGTGGGGTGTGCTGGTGGTCAGCTGCCCACAGCTGGAGTCATCGGCTCTGGGGCTCCCCGGGCCCGGGGCCCGTGCCCAGTCCCCCATGCACAAGGAGGCCTTTCCAGGTCCACAGGCCATGCTACCCGCTACTCTGAGGCCCAAGGCAATTCTATCTGCTGCACCCTCTGTGTGAACTCTGCCCCGTGACCCTGGTGGAAGTGTGGGGGGGTGCTCTCTCCAGGGGCCTCCCCTCAGTCACAGTGGGTCAGGGTCCCAGCTGACACCTCAGGTGGGTGGGGCTGGGGCAGGTGCAAGGGGCCACTGGAGGCCTGGCCAGGCACACCGGCGAGAGAGGAGACTGGTCTCCAGAAGCCTCTGGAGGAGGCTGCTTTGCTGTACCTCTCTGCCCGGAGGCCTGGTCGGGGCGCTTACAAGCATGGAAACAGAGGACCCCTGGAGAGCGCCAGGTGGGCTCCGGGCCCGTCACAGGCCTGGCCGGCTGACCATGAAGGGAACAACCCTGGGACAGTGGGGCCTTCATAATTAGGGAAAGAGAAGTGGCCAGAGAGACCTTTCCTGACCGCCCTGGCCATAAATGCCCCCTCCCGCCCCCCATTCTTACTGCATCTTATCTTCTCCATAGGCCTTCCCACACCCGCAACCAGAGTGTAAGCTCCTGGAGGACAGACACTTTGTCCATGTCGACATCGTGTCCCCAGGGTCTAGGACACTGCCTGGCACACAGCGCAATAAACATCCCCTGGATTCATGGCCATGCCGCTGTGTCACCTGTTTTAATCTCTGCAGGCACCCTTCACATTCACGGGAAGTGTGATCCCATTTTGGAGATGGGGAAATCGAGGCTCCGAGAAGTGAGGGGAATTGGTGAATGTATACACGCATTGACAGGTGGAGCTCCGGACCTCGGACCTAGTGAGGTGTGTGACCACACAGGTCGGCCAGTTCAATATAAGGAAAGACCCAGATTCGTACTTCGGTTCCTTGGCTCCCACTGCCCCTGCCTTCCCTGAGCAGATTTGTTCAGGCTTCTGTTGGGGGGTGTGGGTGAGGGCCAGGGAGAGAATGGGGGAGGGCTGCTGGAGGATTTTAATCCCCAAGTTAGGTCTATTTGTGGGCCCACCCCTTATGTTCTGGGCTTGGCCTCCTGCCTCACCTCGTACAAGGACTGGTGTTGACACCAGAGACGGATGGTGGGGGCTGAGAAGCAGGGAGGGGGAGGATGCATGGGCTGGCCTGAGGCTCGTGGATGGACACTGTGTGCCTTAATCAGGGCCTTACACGTATTGGGCGCCTACTGTGTGTGTCAGGGGCTTCTCTCTGCACTTTCCGTGCATCTTCTCATTCATCCTCACCGTGGCCCTGGGGGCTATTTGTTATCATCCTCCCCAGCATATGGATGAGGAAACTGAGCTCCCACGAGGTTGAGCCACCGGCCCAAAGTCACACAGCTGGGAAGTGGTGACGCCAGAGGCCGAGGGAGGGTCCCGGATGCAGATGTGGTTCACGCGCCCGGCTTGCAGCGAGCGCACTGTAACTGATCTGTCCACTCCAGCCTCGTTTCTAGAAACAGGGGCTCAGTGACCTCCCACCTCAGTCTCGAGCCCTTTCTCCACATCCTGGGTGGTGCCGGAAGTCCCGAGGGAAAATGCACCTTCCCCCGGGTGGGACGGAGTGGGGCTACACAGCAGGAGCCGTTAATTGGCACTTTTACCTCCATGTGAATGAAGACTCCTCATCGGGTGCCTGGGTGGAGGGCTTCCCTAGGAAACAGGCAGGAAGGGGGGTAACTCAGCCAACTTTATAGCTTTCTGCCAGTCAAACGTCAGTCTTTGATTACATCTCAAGCCTTGCTTGGATACCTTCTCTGGCAGGACCTAGTTTAGAATTGTGGGTACTTTCCCTTCTATCCAGGGTTAATGTGAATAGAATATCACTGACTTTGTGGGGCACTCTGCAGTTTATACATGCTTTTCACCTCACCTATCCTGCGTGAGCATTACATCCCATTTCACAGATGAGGAGACCGAGGCCCAGAGAGAAGTGGCTGGCCTGGGACAGTGCCAAAGCCCCGGGCTGAGAGCCAGGTCTGGGGCTTGGGCCTGGGGAGGGGGCCTCCCCAGGGACTCCCCCCACTACCACCCCTCCTCATCCTCCTTCCCATCAGAGAGGCCCGAACGCCTGGGCCAGGCTGGGAATGTTCTGGGGGGAGACCCTCCCGAGTCAAGGCCGTGTGTAAGTGTTTTATTGTTTGTCCGAAGAGGTGTGAATGAAGTAATGGGCCTTCTCCGGCACTCTATCCGTCTAGGGCTGACAGCCGTGCTCCGAGCCGTGCTCCAAGCCCAGGGCTGCTCCGTATAAGCGCTGTCACCCTGCCATCCCCGAGCAGGCAGCTTCCTCGGGGAAACTGTAATCAAGGCCTCCCGCACCCGCAGCTGGCCCTGTCTGCAGCTCGTAAATCACGGCTGCCTTCCCGGAAAGCAGGGGGAGAGACAGGCAGGGCGACAGGGAGACTGACGAGGCCGGGCGAGGAAGAGACGGGAACAGGCCGGTGGGGAGAGAAGGAGGCAGCAAGGGCAGGCACAGCCCAGGGACAGACAGACAGACCCGGGAGAAAGCCAGAAAGAAGGAAAAAAAGGGAGAGAGGCTGAGGGAGGGGCCTACAGAGGTGTGGGGAGGGGGGCAGGAAGATAGAGGCAGGGGAAGGGGGCACAGAGGGAGGGTAGGCAGACACAGACTGGAAGGAAGCAAGGATCCGGGAAGGAGAAGAGCAAAACAGCTGAGAGAAAGCTGGGGGAGCGGTGGAGAGACAAAGCAGGAAGGCAGGGGAGGCGGAGAGGGGCACACAGGGTGGGAGCCTCAGCTGGGAGCCAGGGCCAGGAGGGGAGGGAGGGGGCCGTAGCCTCCCAGCCCCTACATCCACAGCCTGTGTTAGACCCACTCTCACCTTGGGATGCCACTGGGATCCTAGAAGGGCAGACGAGTGAGTGACCCAGCACCCCCAGGCCACCGGTGTGCTCTACACTCTTGTGCACCCGGGGCCCACACGCACAGGCCACAGCACGCCTGTGCCCACCTGCAAGGGGATTCACACGGTGGGAGAGGGAGGTGTTGGTGCTCAGAGCCCAGCTGGCCAGGCTACCTTAGCCCTGGCACCACAGGAAAGGCCTTCCAGACCCAGCAGAGAATGTTTCAGGCAGCATTCAGCCCAGCAAGGGATTCTTTTTCCAGCTCAAGTCATGAAAGCTGATTTAAAAAACAAAACCAACAACAGGTTGCTCGCCCACCAGGTCCTATCCCAGGCATTAGCGATCTAGCAGAAAACAAAATTGGGTTTCTGTCTTCCAGACTTGATGTCTGGTCAGTGAGACAATGAACAATAAGCAAGTAGGCAAAGTGTATCCCCTGATGATGAATGCTACAGAAAAGCCTAACAAGGCGAAAGAATGGGGGTTTTACTGTCTTCTGAAAGATGGTCAGTGAAAGCCTTACTGAGACGGGGACCTTTGAGTAGACTCTTGAAGAAAGAGAGGTAGAGCATTCCAGGTGGCCAGAATGGCATGTGCAAAGGCCCTGAGGCAGAAACATAGCTAACCTGTTGGAAAGACAGGAAGAAGGTCAATGTGGCTGGAGCAGAGTGGGCAAGGGGAGGAGTGCTGGGAGGCAAGGTCAGAGAAATGGGGAACCAGGTTGTACAGACCTTGACAGCCCCTGTAAGGACTTGACTCTTAGTACGAATGAAGGGGAAGTCATTAAAGGGTTTAGAACTGAGGACAACCTGATCTGACGTATTTGCAAAGGATCCTCTGGCTGCTGTTTTGAAAACAGACTCAGGTGGGGGCACCTGGGTGGCTCAGTCTTGGTTTTGGCTCAGATCATGGTCTCATGGGTCATGGGAGTGAGCCCCGTGTCGGGCTCCCTGCTCAGCAGGGAACCTGCTTGAGATTCTCTCTTTCCCTCTCCCTCTGCCCCTCCCCTCACTTGCACTGGTGCGCGCGCTCTCTCTCTCTCTTAAATACATACATACATACATAAAATCTTCAAAGAAAATTAAAGAAACAGACCCAGAGGGGCAAGAGCAGAAGCAGGGAGACCCACGAGGGGGTTATTGAGTGCATCCAGTGAGAGACGCTGTGCCTGGGATGGGGGAGCAGTGGAGGTGGGGAGAAGTGGTCAGATTTTGGACGTATTATGGAGAGATGACAGGATTTGCTGCTAGAATAAGAAGTCCAGGCCAAATTCAAGGTTTGAGGCCGGAGCAACCAGAGGATGGAGTTGCCACGTACTGGGAGGGTGAAGATGAGTGAGGAGCGAGCCAGGGGGTGGGCAGGTGCTCGGGGTAGGTTTTGGAGCCCGTCAGTGGAGAGGCCTCCTGCACACCCGATTGGAGGCCGGGAGCGGGCGGCCGAGAGCCGGTCTATGAGGACGCACACCTGGGAGCTGTCAGCACGTGGGTGGTATTTAAAGCCCGGGCGCAGGCTGAGGTCACCTGGGGAGTGAGTGAGGCGTCCAAAACTGAGTCTGGGGCCACAG
Source organism: Zalophus californianus (assembly GCF_009762305.2). NCBI lineage: Eukaryota > Metazoa > Chordata > Mammalia > Carnivora > Otariidae > Zalophus > Zalophus californianus. Next base: position 16,433,967 of record NC_045598.1, read on the forward strand.
GCCACACCTAGAGGTTTGAGAGAGAACAGAAATGTGTCAAAAGAGATGGAGAAAGAAGAGCCAGCGAGGTAAGAGCAAAAACAAGACCAGCCAAGTCTCAAAGCCAAGCCAGGGAAGCATTTCAAGAGGGAGGTTGACCAAGGGTCCCACTGAAAGGCCAGGAAAGGCGAGGCCTGCGGATGGCCATCAAGGCAGCGTGGAGGCACCGGAGGCCCTGAAGGGTGGAGGGGGAGGCAGTCTGGGGTGGGGGGCGGGAGGGAACCTGGTGCGCAGGCTCCTGGAATTTGGGGGGGGGTGGAGAGGGACTGTTGACACTGGGTGTGGACAGCTCTTTGGGAACATTCTGATAAAATGGGAAGCAAAATATAGGATGGGATGTGGAATTGAGAGAACTTCCTAAAATAACAAAATAATAAAAATAATTTTTTTTATTCTGAGATCATTTTAAATGTATAATACTTTTGCAAATATAACCACAGAGAGTTCCCATATAGTCTTTACGCAGCTTCCCCTGATGCTAACCACTTCCATGACCACGTGCACTTGTCAAAACTAAGACATCGGTACAATACTGTTAACCACACTACAGATTTTATTCACCTATTTCACCAGGCTTTCCACAGATGTCCTTTTTCTGGTGAGGGATCCAGTTCCGTCCTGGATACCACAGTGCATTTGGTACAGGGGGTCTTTTTTTTTTTTTTTTTAAGATTTACTTATTTATTTGACAGAGAGAAAGAGAGAGTGTGTGAGCAGGGGGAGGGGCAGAGGGGAAAAACCCCAAGCAGACTCCCTGCTGAGCATGGAGCCTGATGCAGGGCTCAATCCCACGACCCCGAGATCATGACCTGAGTGGAAATCAAGACTCGGAGCTCAACTGATGGAGCCACCCATGCGCCCCTTTTTTCTTTTTTAAACGTGGGGTCACTGCTGTCTGTATGGGTCCTGATGGGAATGACCTTCTGGGGGACAGAGAGCTGAAGGTACTGGTAAGTAAGAGGGGCGGCTTGCTGGAGTGACATCCTCCATTGGGTGCGCGAGGATGAGAATAAGGGAACCAGCACCCCTGCCGGTTTGGGACTGTCCCCACATCATACAGAGGCCATCCACCATCCAAACCCAGGTACCACCACTCATGTCTAAATGATGCTTCCTGCTCACAACAGCCTCTGCGGGCAATTTCATCTTGGAACCCCTCCCTCACAAGAGAAAAACCACCCCAGAGGTATGGAGGGCTGCCAGGGAGAGGGTCCCAGACAGAAGCAGGGACTTTCCCGAGGCCCCGTGGTGCCAGCAGTGAAGCCAGGACTCCCAGTCATGTGTCCCGGCTCGCGGCTGGAGCTGTCAGTCTTCTCTCCCCTGCAGGCACTCTGTTCTGGGCACCCAAGGGCGGGAACGGGCAGAACTGGGAACAAGCCCAGAAGGAGAGAGAAAAGCATTCCTCCCTGGTACACCAGCTCTATGCACCCGGTACCTCAGCTCTGTTCACCACTGGCACACCAACCCTGGGACTTGGAAGGTGCCAGGTGGGTGTAGGGGAGCACAGTCATACAGGAAACAAGCTAGCAGAAGGGGCAGGTTAGAGACACAGAGCCAGGAGGGGTCAGGCGGCAGACCAGGCCGAAACATGTCTGAGATTCCGCTCCAGGCTTCACTGCGTCCTGGTGCGTGCAGATGGGTGGGTAACCCCAGCCCACCCTCTGCTCCCTACTTCCTCTGTGCATTACCTAGAATTGTATGTACAGGGTGAGCTTTGCTGTTCTCAACCAACCGTGTGGATGTCTTCAAGATAAAAGTGAGTGAGTGAGTGAAAGAATCCTCTTCTGCTACTTAAGGGGTGAACCCAAAGCCAACATCGGGATGTTTGGTTGCAGAGATCCAGTTTGCTCATAGCTGGGCTATGGCACCCAAATCCAGCCTTCTCACGCACATGCGCGCACGTGCACACAGGCACATTACAACTTGCTCCCCGCATCCTGGTTCTGGAAACTACGATTTCATCCTAGTACATAAGCCCACAGTCCCTTCTCTGCAACTCTTGGGGGGTTTCAGACTTCAGAACCTTTCAGATTTTAGAAGGGTCATTCAGTACTTATAATAACTCCTGTGGGGCCTGAGCAGCACTCTGTATGCAAACATATTAATATTTCTGCAGTGAAATGTATGAATATTCACAGTAAGTGGGAAAAATAAAGACCATAAATAGTCTTGTGACAGTCCAAGTTGTGTTGTACAGACTCGTGAGTGAAGTGAAAATTCGGCTTTCGGAGTTTCTTGGATTTCAGGATCGCGGGGAAGCGGGCTGGCCAGTCTGCACACATTTGTGTGTTCCTGATGAATGTCAGGAGCCCCATTCTCCTTGCAGGAAGAGACAGGTCAGAGTCCTGTGTGGGCATGCAAACACATGCATATGTGCACACACACACGTGCACACACACTTGCACATAGAGGGGGCATGTCTTACCCTTCTAGACCCTTGAGTTTCTCTCAGGGCTGAAGGGGCCTCAGAGGCATCTCTTGAATCCTCTCGACAACATCCCCACCAAGTGGTCACCCAGTTCCTGCTTCTGAAGCTCCCCTGACCCTCATCCTTCTTCTCTGCCACCCCTTTCCCTCCACCCTGAGCATCGCCTTCCTATAGCTTTTGACCTTCTTCTCCTCCTCCTTCTCAAGAGGCTCAGCAGCCCTAAAGCTCTTATTCATCAGCAGAAATCCTCGGTGGGATCTGCTAGCGTGTCGTGAACTTCATCCACCTCCGGTTCTGAAAGAGGGATCTAAGCCCCAGCTTCACTGCCTCCCAGATCCTGGCCAGCGAGTTTATAAACGTGGAGGCCTCCCTGCTGCCTCCCCCTAGGACTCCGATCAGGCCTGTAGATCCCCCTACTTTCTTCTTCCCTTGGAATCTTTCTTATTTCTTTTCTATTTCGTTTTTCATGACGTGTTTTAAATTTTTACAGTTTTTTTTTTTTTGCCAGGCAGTCTGAAAAACATGGATGATTTTAAAAATTTTCCTTTTTTAAAGATTTTATTTATTTATTTGAGAAAGAGAGAATGAGAGACAGAGAGCATGAGAGGGAAGAGGGTCAGAGGGAGAAGCAGACTCCCTGCTGAGCAGGGAGCCCGATGCGGGACTCGATCCCGGGACTCCAGGATCATGACCTGAGCCGAAGGCAGTCGCTTAACCAACTGAGCCACCCAGGTGTCCTAAAAATTTTCTTATTTTGAGATCATTTGAACTTACAGAAAAGTTGCAAGGGTAGTGCAAAGAGCTCCTGAATATCCTTTAACCATATTCGTCTCTTTTTTTTGAGATTTTATTTATTTATTTGAGAGAGAGAGAGAGAGAGAGAATACAAGCAGGAGGAGCGGCAGGCAAAGGGAGAGGGACAAGCCGACTCTGTGCTGAGTGGGGAGCCCCATGGGGATCCTGAGATGATGACCTTAACTGAAGTCAGAGGCTTATCCGACTAAGCCATCCAGGCACCCCCATATTCATCTTTTGTAACATTTTGCCATATTTGCTTGATCATTCTTTTATATATATTAATCTTTTGGGAACCATTTGAAAGTAGGCTATGTAATGTTGCTCTTTGCCTTCATATTTCAGTGTATATTTTCTAAGAATAAAGATCTTCTCTTAGACAACCGCGAGCACATAGTTACACAATCCAGAAAATTTAACATCAACACAATGCTTTAATCTAACCCATAGTCCTCCTTCAGGATTGAAGTCACTTTCCTCACAGTTTCTTGGACTGACCGCCAGTATTTGGGGTAAATTTCTGGTGCTGAGCAATGTTACTCCCAGTCACGGTTCCCTTGGGTCAGTCTAGACTTCAGAAATGAACAATGTTTAAAAAAAAAAACAAACAGAAAGAATCCTGGTTCTAGAATGAGATTTCTCAACCTTGGCACTATTGACATCTAATGTTGGATTATGCTTTGTCACTAGGGGCTGTCCTATGCAATGCAGGACACTAGGCAGCATCCCCAGCCTCTGCTCACTAGATGCTAACAACAGCATTAAAAAAAAAAAAAAAGGAGAAGAAGAAGAAATGAACAATGTTGAGAGTTCTCAAACCATGTGCCATGGAACCCTAGGGGGTTCCACCAAGGGAGGGAAGGCAGCCCTTTGGCATGTATTTGTTTGAGACAAATATTAAAGAACGAATATTTTAAAAACTTTAAAGGAAACAAGTGGGATACTCCAGTTTCTTCATTTTACATTTGAGAGTGGAAGCTTTAGTGAGGTTAAGCAGACTGCTCCATGCCACACTGGGAGTGAGCGGTCAGTGAGCAGGGGTCTAAAACCAAGTCATTTATTCATTCGACCATTTCTCCAACACAGTGGGGAGAGTGGAATGTGCTGCACCCTGGCGTCGCAAAGATGACAAAGACCAGCCCGGCTTCCAGAAGCTTGTCTGGCTGAGCCCAGATGAGGCGCTTGTCCCCTGTGCTGCTCTGCTGAGGTGGGCTCTGAGCTTACATGCTCATCCAGGGACCCCAGAGAAGGGAAAATAGCCTATGAATCAGCAGGAGCTTTTCCAAGAACAATAGTGTTCTTTTAACAAACATTTGTTCTATCAGCAAATTTTTGAACATTCAACAAACATTGGTCCTTTCAACAAATATTTGTTCGCTCGTCAGTGTTGACTCAGTTCCTGCCCTGTGCCTACTGCTGGGTGGGAATTGCAGACACGGCGTGAAGGCCAGTCCAGTCCTCGGCAAAGGGCGCAGGATGGTAGAATCTCTTCTTCAGTAGCCCCCTGTCCCTGCCTCTCCCACCCCCTACCACAGCAGAAGGGACAAGGTCACCCCAGCTTCTTGCTCCTATGGGGCTCCTTCCCAAACTTCTCCTTTATAAACAAAACCCTTTGTGTTATTGAGTGGACTCTCCCGTCCCTGAGCAACAGGAGCAGATCCTACTTTCTAGAGAGAATTCTGCAAGAGTTATTGGAAGTCCCTCAACGGTGCACACCTTCAAGCCTGAGGTTCCACTTCTAAGAAAATCAAATCTAACGAACCCATCAGGGGATTGAGGTTTAGCCTCAGAGATTGTTTACAAGAGTGAAAAACAGAAATCAACCTGGTTGGGTGCTTGGGGAGGAAAATCATGGCTCACGGGTGCCCTGAAAGCAAGGTGTCTTGTGACAACAATGGGGAGGGGAATGTGGAATGCCAGGCAAGAAAGTTCCCAATCTATTAAGACATGGGAGTTTTTGAAATAGGACTCACTGGATAATCTTAGTTTTTATGAAATATATACAGACACAGAAAAAAGTCTGATAAGATATACTTTGGAAAAGTTAAAAATTAGTTATCTCTGTATGGAAGAATCACAAATTTTTTAAAAAATTTTTTTCTTGGGGTGCCTGGGTGGCTTAGTCAGTTAAGCGTCTGCCTTTGGCTCAGGTCGTGATCTCGGGGTCCTGGGATTGAGCCCCACTCAACGGGGAGCTTGCTTCTCCCTCTGCTTGTGCTCTCTCTCAAATTAAATAAATAAATAAAATCCTAAAAAAATTTTTTTCTTAATTATGCTCCCCTGATTGTCTAAATTTTCTGCAATGAATCTGGATTGGTATTATAATGAGAAAGTAATACACAGAAGTATAACCGTTCTATTAAATTCAATGGAACAGCAGTTATTACTCTTTCCCCTGGTATTTCTTATACGACACTCAGCTGCAAACCTTTATTACAGACACGACACCATTTCTAGAAATTCGCCAAAGAAAACATCTAACCCTCAACCCCAAGTGGCAGTCCCAATGATCACATCAGCCCCGCTGGGTCCTGGGCTTTATACCCTTGCGTCTCACATGTACACGCACATGTGTACAGACAGATGTGTACACAGATGTGTTTCCTGGGGTTGGGCATGCTGCCAGTGGGTGGCAAAATCGGGGCTTGTCCAGTCCTCTCAAACCCGGAGAAAAGAATGATCTCTGACTCTCAGAGTCGGTTCTTAAAGTTGATTTGATCATCTCCAGGAGAATAGGCTCACCAGGACTCTCTCCCCATCCTTTCCCATTCCCCCACTAAATGCACACTCACATGAAGACACACATGCAAATAATACGCTCTTAATGACAATGCCCGGCTTCTCTTTGTTGGGGGGAAAAAAAATAAAAAGAGACAACAGGATTAAAAGATCCATATGGTGACCTTGTGTCTGCAGAATCCCCACTGCCAGGGGCTCATACACAAGGTGTGCTCCCAAGTACACTGCATTTGTGTGTGTAACGCCACACGCACATATGCTCTTGGTGGTACCTATGTGTGTCCACATATATGGGCAATGAGGTACCATGAGAAGAGACTAGCATATCTAGCTCTGAAGCCCAGCATTGCTGTTCAGTAACCTTGTGAATGTGGGGAAGTTGTGCTCTCTCCAAGCACTGTTCCTCCTGGGAAGTGGGAAGGACAGGCATGGGCAAGATTGATTGATTGATTTTTTTTAAGATTTTATTTATTTGACAGAGAGAGAGAGAGAGAGAGAGAGATCAGAAGCAGGCAGAGCAGCAGGCAGAGGGAGAGGGAGAAGCAGGCTCCCTGCTGAGCAGGGAGCCCAACGCGGGACTCCATCCCAGGACCCTGGGATCATGACCCGAGCTGAAGGCAGATGCTTAACCGACTGAGCCACCCAGGCATCCGATTTAAAAATTGTAAAATGCTACCCATATTGCAGGGCTCGTTAGTATTATCTATACATGTGCTCAGATTTTAAAAAAGAATAGTAAATCACTGTAGTCCTAGAATCTGCCTCTCCTCTACCTCTGCCTGCTGCACGGGATGCTATTAGAACATGCTCCCTGCTCTGCTCACCTCTCTCCTCTGTGCCCGCATCATGTTAATTGCAAAATCTCAGCGTTTTCAAATCTAGCTCGGGGAAGGATCCTAGAAGTTACTTAGTCAAAGAGGCATGAAGAGTTTCTGGTCCAGACAGGGGCCTCAGCATCAGCAGAGCGGGGTGCACACGGGCAGAACCCGCCTGTGGGCATGTGGCTTTGGCCGCTGGCTTCAGACAGCTCAGGGAGGGCACCCGCCATGGTTGCTGAGCCAGGGCGGAAGCCTCAAGCAAAGGGAATCAACAGACCCAGGAACTCCCACTAGCTCGCCCCAGCAAAGGTAGGGGCCAGGCCCAGGGGGCCCTGCTGGGGGAGCTGGCCAGGCTGGGATTTATGGGCCCCTCTTGGACACGTTAAAGATCACATTAAGTGCAATAAATGTAGATCACGCTTCTAAATAAGCTGAGATTTATACCCGGATCCTCTCCACAGGGGCCAGCCCCATAAATCCTGCCCCGGCCTGTCCCCAGGCCAGGGGGTGGGGGAGGGGAGGCATGGGGGGGGCAGGGAGTGGGGTTGCGGTTCCAGGTACTGAAAGGCTGGAGCTGGGGGGAGGAGGGTGGGGCAAAGATGGGGCCCACCCTGCCTATCCCCCTCTCTCCTGCCCTCCTCACCCCAGCCCCCCAGCCCCTCCCCTGTTCCCCCCATCCTACCTTCTCTTGGCCCCTGCCCGCATATGCTCTTGTTACAGGTATTAAAACAATAGCAACACTAATGTTGGAGAAGAAGCTGCAGCTTCTAAATGGGAAACTCAACCCCAGCTGAAACTGCCTTTGTCCACGGCATGGGAGGCTCCTCCATTAAGAAAAATGTATTGTAGGAAAATGCAAATTTACAGACCAATAAATTAGGGGATGATTAGTCACATTGCAATCTTTCTTCAAAGGATTCTTTAAAGGTTGAGCTCGTTCGTTTAAGTGTCTGTTTATAGCTCAGTAACTTCCAGACTGAGAGGATGGGAGGCCCCACGGAGAGCAAGGGAAACTGGGAAGAAGCAGAGAAAAGGCAAGAGGCACCCCCTTCCTTAACCAGCCTGGGGATGAACATCCCCGGAAGGTCATCAGAGTCATCTGGATTGTGTTGATTCGACAAATGTTTGCCCAGCACCTACAGTACGCCAGGGACAGTCTGGACATTGGGGAGGTGGCCAGATAGGATCCTGGACACTTGAGGAGTTCACAGGGTGGGGGTGGTGCAGGGAGAGGGACAGTAATAAGGTTCACACGGGCTCCCAGGAGACTAGATGCGATTCCCAGGCCACTGTTTCTGAGCACAACTGTTGCCAAATGTCAAGGACCGTCCACACGCACGATGGCGGAAGGAAGGGTGAATCAATAAAGGATGGGAGTTTTTTAAAAGGACAACAAATATAAATGCCACGGTTTCTCCAGCGTTCCCAAAGAACAAATACAAAGTTTGGTCTTCATGGAACTAATTGCCCCAGAGTCCTTTGCTCTGTGACCTGGATCAAATCCCTCAGTCACTCAGCACCTTGAGCGCCACTGACCGCAGGCAGACAGGAAGAGATGAGCTCACGCCCTGGCCACTGGGATCGCTGAGGAACTCTTCCGAGGGTGAAGAGAGGCATGCTGGATCCCCGCTACCCACCATTTGAAGCCACACAGGACAGTTTTCCAAGCCCTTCCTGCCTCCATGTCTCTGTTCCTGCTGTCCCCTTTGTCATAATGCCCTCTTCCTTCTTCTTTACCTAGAGAACTCCTACTCATCCTGTAAGACCCAGCTTTTGCTAAGGACTGATTGCATTATGTTGTGATTTAGCCATTTGTGTGTCTGCTGCCCCCATTGGGCTGTAAGCTCCTTGAGGGCAATGGTCAAGTTTTGTTGGCCCCATTCTTAGGGCCAAGCACTGGGCCTGGCACATAGGTGCTGCTCTGTAATTGTTTGCAGAAGGAATGGGCCAAATTCATTGGACCTGTAAGTGACCATGATTATCAGTCATAGTTACTGAGTGTTGAGCCCTCACTGTGTGGTAAGCACCTTACCTACAACAACCTTGGAGGGTTTTGTTTTCATTGTTTTACAAGAGAAAAAAAACTGAGCCTGGAAAGGTTGAGGGTTTGTTTACGATCAAAGAGCTGGTAAATGATAGGACCTAGGTCTACTTGGTGATCTATTAGACCCTTACCAGTTTGCCCTTCTAAATTACCATCTCTCTTGGGCCAGAGACTGTATTGTATTCATCTCAGCATGCCCTCCAGGACCAAGCATAATATGTGCACAGAACTGAATGACTGAACGAATCTGAAACCACTGTCATTTTGAAGTTTACAATCCACGGGCGAAATTTTGATGTGCCAAGCCATACTGGAGCATGAAGCAAAAGGAAAAATGTGTGTGTATATATCTATATCTAGATATAGATATAGATATATATATGCTTTTAGATAGGTTTTTTTAAAAGATTTTATTTATTTATTTGAGAGAGAGAGAGAGAAGGCAGGGGGAGGGACAGAAGGACAAGCAGACTCCCCGCTGAGCAGGGAGCCGCACGCTGGGCTCGATATCAGGAGCCACCTATACGCCCCTAGAGAGTTTTTAATAGTTAATTTTTTTCTAGAACATTAAAGGATATTAAAAGACGAAAAGCAGGCTATCAAAAATCACAACATTATTTTAGGTTTCGATATTTTATTTATACCCAAACCAGAACTTATGGTAATATTGCTTTCCTGGCTTGAACGGAAGCAAACTCATCAACACAAATCCAAACTCAAAATCTACTTCTTTGCTTATTTTGTTTTCCATTGAGAGTTGTACATTACAACACATAAACGAAAACTTTGAAAGTATGTTTGATGAGTATAAAACTCTATCAAGGGGCGCCTGGGTGGCTCAGTCGGTTAAACGTCTGCTTTCGGCTCAGGTCATGATCTCAGGGTCCTGGGATCGAGCCCCACGTTGGGCTCCCTGCTCAGCGAGGAGTCTGCTTCTCCCTCTCCCTCTGCCCCTCCCCCCTGCTCTGCTCTACTTGGCATGCTCTCTCTCTCTCTCTCTCAAATGAATAAATAAAAAATCTTAAAAAAACTTCTATCAAAAGATCTGAACATAATTCTCAAATATTTAAACTTAAAGTAATATTGTGAGCTTTAATACATCTACTTTTCAGTTTTTTAATATGCTTTTGTTGTGATTTAGTCATTTGTGTGTCTGCTGCCCCCCCCCCCCGGACTATAAGCCCCTTGAGGGCAGGGGTTAGGTTTTGTTGGCCCAATTCTTAGAGCCAAGCACTGTGCCTGGCACACAGGTGCTGCTCCCTAATTGCTTAACATTCTGGAACAGATATTTTTCAAAAATACATAAAATCAGGTAAATAGAGGCACGCACTTTATTTCCTCAGAGTCCTTGCAATGTGCTTTTCTTCACAATTGTCAAATTTTGTTCATCGTGAATTTTTTTTACATTCATTTTGATTTTTTTAAAGCATTGCATTAAATACTCTTTATCTTGATGACTGACTTTTTTGGGTGTCCCCTTATATTTCATGCCTGAGGCAAGAGCCTCACTGACCCCACCCAGTCCCGGCCTTGCTGAATTCCAAACGAGGAAGTAGGAGGAGGGAAGTGTGGGTTCCTACCCTACTGGTAGAGATGCACGCTGATAGAGCTTCTCCACAGGGCAAACTGTGGTAAGCATCACAAAACATTAAAATGTCCCTTTCCTTTGGCCTACCAAAATTCCACCACTGGAGATTTATCTAAAGAAGTCACGGGATATGGACAAAGGCTTTTTGTACAAGGATGTTCATCTCCGTGTTATTTATAACAGCATAATGCTGGGAAGACCCCAATTGCCTAACGATAGGACATTCATTTTAAAAAATTCTGTCTATCCATGTGATAAAATACAATGCAGCTGTTTTGAATTATGTTTTTGCAAAATAATATTTTCTAAGAGTATTTAATGACATGGGAAAATATTCAAGATGCCTTTTGTAGAAATGCACGATGAGAGCTATATAGTCCATGCCATTTCATTTTTAAAAAACGTATTTGTTTTGAAAAAAAAAACTCAATACATAAAAATGTTAACAGTGGCTCTCCTTGGATGATGGGATTATGAGTGAATTTTTTTCTTCCTTCTACTTTTATGGGTACATACCTTCTTTCCACTGTTTTTAATATTTCCAGTGAGTTTGTATTTGTTTTATAATCAGGAATTTAAAATAATATTTTTCTTTTTTTTACTGACATATGGTTGACGTGTAAAAAATATTTTTAAGTTAATTATCCAATGCGTCTATACTTCAGACAGGCCTAGGAGGACAGGGAACTGGCCTGCTTTGTTCTGTACTACATTCCCAGTGCTCACAGGAGGTCCTAGCACATAGTAGGTGCTCAACAAACATTTGCTGAATAACTGCATATGAATAAGGGGCCCAAACACTCTTTTTATCAATCAGGACTTTTGGTCGAAAAGACAGAAACAATACTCAGTTTAAGGGAAAAAGGAAATGTCTTGACTCACAAGTGAAGCTCCCAGCTTTGAAGGACCAGTTTTGGGGTTCCGGGACATGTGCGTTGGTCTGTCATCCCCGCTTGGCTCCTTCGGTTGTGGCAGGGAAGACAAGCACTGTCAGCTCTGGAATCACCTTGTCCTAGTTCCGCTTGAACGCCATGGGATGAGGGAGAGGTAAATCCCAAAAGCAGAGATTGTGGGGACAGACCCTTTTAATCTCACTCACCCTCTTAGGGCCCTGTGTAATGCAAAACTGTGCAGCCAAATCCAGCATCCTTTTTCAGATTTTATTTTTTTAGATTATTTTTGTTTTAGTGTAGTTGACCAGCATCCTTCTTTTGAAACAATTCTTTTCTGTACACCCTATATTCAGAGAGTAGGATTTACAAAGCTAGTGACATTTAAAGTTTTAGTAACTCAAGGGATTTTAAAGTTGAAAGTTGGGTGGTCAGAAGGTAATTAGACAGCAATGCGTGCTGGACAAAGAGCTTCCTCGAAGGTTTCTGTTTTCTGCTGACATGACATGACCCTCCCCGCCCCCCACATGCACCCCAAGCTATTGGCCGGAGCCATCTGACATTGACATTTACCATTCCTGAAGCGTCCACGGTCATAGGCAGGAGGCACCAGCTATCCAGATGACAGCCCAAAGATGTTTGATGTTAGCCACTGAGTTCCTCAGGTTATCAGGTTTTTGTACCTGGGGAGTTGAGTGTGTGGGTGACACGCTTAAGGCCGCCACCACCAGGGGCAATATTCGTACACTTTGATAATTCTGCTGCTAGAGCTCAGTTTACATCAGGGCAAAACAGTTCACTGCACCAGGCACTCTCTTGGATGACTTCATATACATAACCCTTATAATCGGGCAAAAATAAAGCAGGTGAGGCAGTAATTATAATGATCTCATTTTACAGATGAGGAGACTGCGGCTCAGAACAGCTGCTCCATGGCAGAGCCGGGCTCCGTGTCCAGGCAGTCTGACTCCAAACCTTGAAATCTTTCCACTCCCCAAGTGTTTCCCATGGGACACAAGAGCCACTAAATGGTATGCCAAAAAGAACTTTTTGGGCAAAGTGTTTTGGGAAATGCTGCAAACTATTTCTTCCTCTTGGAAAGTTACAATATTTATTAGCATATCGAAGACTTGGAGAAGTCATGCCTGAGAGAAACGGGACTGGTTTTGCTTAATCTAGTGTCTGCCTGAATTTGTTTGACCCTGTAACCCCTTCTGTCCCTGGTAACTATAGCTCGTGGAACATCCCGTGGGAATCACTGCATTATGCTCCCAACTACTGTGTTCATTCATTATAACAACAGCCTTGTCGGGTTTGCCCTGGTGCTTGATGACCTGTGGGAGGTGCAGCTCAACTAATTTTGTACTTTCGGTGGTGTAAATATCAAAGCCACTGAGACTCAGAGGGGATTCAAAATGATCTTGGTTCCCACTCACTCACTTGGGGCAGTTTCTTCAGTGCAAGAGAAAGGCGTGGAGTTACAGTGTCAGCTCTGGAAACCATCTGTGACTCATAGCCTTTCTGTGCCTTAGCGAGGAAAATTCCTGACATCATGACCTATGTGAAAACAATTAGAGTACATATAGATTGTGATTCGTATGGTCGTTTCTGTTTTCTTTTTGATTTGAACCAAGGATAACTTTTGGGGAAAAGGTGCAAGGGACATTTCTTGTTATAGCTGTCCTGGGTTTCCATCCTATGTGGTTCCTATGGAAATATCCTCATGCTGGGCCTACCACCTTGCCAATCATGGCGTCCAGCCCTCTGGACATTGTCATTGGCCTAAGGGGTGGGGCGTTGACCCAAACACAGCCAGTCAGATTCCTACCAGGAGACCAGATGTGTGGATTCAGGAGAAAACAACCTATTGGGTTATAAGCTATATGGACATAGGCTTGGCAGAGCTGTCTTTCGCACACTGTGGAAAAAAGAAAAAACTTTTCTGAGATTTAAGCCAACACATGGAGGGGAACAGAGCTGAAAATGAGAGAGAGAGAGAGAGAGAGAGAGAAAACAGGACAGCTAGAGTCTTGGTAACATCACTTGAGTCCCTGGGTCCAGCCATGCCTGACACTGTCCCACCTCCATTATTCTCAATTATGTGAGCCAATGCATTCTCCCTTTTGCTTAAGCTCATTGGAGCTGTGTTTTTAGTCATTAGCAACTAAGAAAAGATTGATGTGTTCAGAAATCGGAACCCCAAAGAATAGTATTATAAATGTGGAACTAGCTGAGTTGAGGTGGGGTGTGGGTAGGAGTGAAGTAAGCGAGGAGAAGGATGGTAAGAAATTAGGTCAACGAGGTAGGGAGAGTTCAGATCACTCTCAACCTTGTAGACCCAGCGCAGGGTTTTCAGTGCTATTGGGAGTAAATGAGCAGCTTCTGGAGGGTTTCAGAAGTAGGAGAGTGATCTCATGTGATTGATGCTTTCAAAAGTTTATTCTGGTGGTTGGATGTTGAATGGGTGGTGGAGGCAAATGTGGAAAGCAGGAAACCAGCTGGGAAGGAGGCTCTAGGGCTGATCTAGGCCCAGGCAGTGGTGGCATGACCAAGCCAAAGGAAGGGCAAATGGGGACAACCGGTCATGACAGGATCCCCTGGGGAGACGGAGCTGAGCATGTCTGCTGACGGACTGGATGTGGGATATGATGGATGGGGGAGCCAAGGTCAACCAGTGTGGTTGATGGTAGGTGCCCCATCTAGATCTCCAGGGCTGCTGGAGCACCTGTCCCCCAGCTCCTCTGAGGGTCAGCCGCCCCCTTTTGTGGGGAATCACCCTTAGCCAAAGGGACTCGACTCACCAGGAATCCACACACCCACCTGCCAACCACTGGCTGACGGGAGGCTACAGAAAGGCAGGCTTGCTTGACACTTCAAGGCAGGACGACTCTATGTTGTCATTCACTCTCCAGAGTTCCCATGGGATCCAGCTGAAGCTGGTCTCCAGCGAAGAGCACAGCCTTGCCTAGTGGCCCTACCTGCTCTCCTCTCTCTCCCTTCCTCTTGAGAGCTCTTCCCCAGTAAATCACTGCACAAGGACTCCCCACTCAAGCTCTGCTTCCAGAAAACCAAACCAACAGCAGCTCTATGCTTTCAGCCCAAGCAGCTGGGGGGATGGTGATGCCATGTGAGATGGGGAAGGCGTTTGTCTAGAAAATAAGAACGTTGCTTTTGGACATGTTAAGTTTGAGATGCTTGCTAAGAGGTATCAGGAAGTTATTTGGAATGAGGAAGTGAGAAGGCTGCTTGGAATGTGAGTCCTGACCCTGTGGTATCCTTGGAAGGATGGTATCAGGCAGGGAGTGGGTGAGTGGGGGTGGGGAGCTGGGCTAGCGTAGGAGCTAGGTGGATAATGAACAGAGCAAGTGATTGGTGAACATGGAAGAAAATTCTGCCCTTGGCGCAAACTCATCTCCACCTTGGACAATTCCCTTTCTGTCTCCAAGCCCTGGTTTCTTTACTGTGAAAATTGGAGGGATTCTTCTGGCTCTGACATCTCCTCCCAGCCTCACTCTCCCCTTTGGGACCCTTTCCCCAGTTCTGACCTGGCTCCCAAACAGTCCGGCTTAGGCTTTCTTCTGACCGCCCTGGTTAGTGCATTTATACACTAATTCATACTGAAGTGTTAATGACAACTAAAAGGTGGGTTTATATTTATATCTGTGCCTGGAATGTGTTCAATAATACTTTATTGAGGGGTGCCTGGGTGGCTCAGATGGTTGGGCGTCTGCCTTCGGCTCGGGTCGTGGTCCCGGGGTCCTGGGATCGAGTCCTGCATCGGGCTCCCTGCTCAGTGTGGAGCCTGCTTCTCCCTCTCCCTCTGCCATTCCCTCTGCTTGTGCTCTTCTGTCTATCTCTCTGTCAAATAAATAAATAAATAAAATCTTAAAAAAAATACTTTAGGGGCGCCTGGGTGGCTTAGATGGTTAAGCGTCTGCCTTCGGCTCAGGTCCTGAACCCAGGGTCCTGGGATCGAGCCCCGCATCGGGCTCCCTGCTCCGCAGTGTGTCTGCTTCTCCCCCTCCTTCCTCCTCGAGCTCTCTCTCACTACCTCTGTCTCTCTCAAATAAATAAATAAAATATTAAAAAATACTTTCTTATCAGTCAATGGTTTAAGACCTAGGCCACGTGCTGTGATGGAAGATTCAAAAAGAAGGACAATAATGCTCCTGCCCTCGATCCTGGAAGATAAAGCCCTTGCCCGAAACCAAACAAGAGAGATCTCATCCAGCCTCCAGTGTAAGCCAGGGGCTTCCTCGATATTCCCTTTAGTTCTTCATAGTATAAGATGGGTGTTTTCTCTGCCTCTTTGCAGAGAAAGAAGTAAGGGAGTGAGGGAGTGAGATTAAAACCCGGGATTATCCAGGTCCACAGACGAAGGGATTTCCTCTGTGCCATGTGACCCCCTCTTCAGCCTTTGTGCTCCTCCGTGCCCCTCACAGGCAGTATGGCACGCCTCTGGGCATGCCCACTCTGTGATGGAACGCTCACCATGACTGTAGGCTGATTCAGTAATTCTAAAGTGGACCCGGGAATCTGTGTTTTAAAGGTGAATCTACAGCCGGACAGCTTTGGAAACCGCTGGAAATGTGTGCTTTCTTTCTCCTGGATCCTGAATCCATCCTGCAGTGAGAAGTTCGTCTGGAGTTCAGCGGTCCCGGGAGGGAACCTGGTTCTCTCAGGCACTAGCTGGGTGGCCTTGGGCAAGTCACGTCACCTCTCTGAGTCTGTTTTCTCACCTGAAAAATACAGACAAGACTACCTGCCCATATGAACGAGGGGAAAACTAAATGAGAACTCTGTGCAGTGCCTGGAATAAGCAGACACTCAGCAAGTTGTCATTGTCACCAATGCTACTGTCACCGCACATAGGTGGTCGTCGGGTCCCGAGAACATACACCCCTCCTGCCTCCCGCATCCAAGGTAGTCTCTCCATGGTGTTCAGGACATCATATCCTCAGCCCCAGCTTCCAGCATCAGCAGTGAACTCCCCTCCCCTCTTGCCAATGCCTCCTGAACACTCACTTCTTCCACGGGGCCTCCCAGCGCTGACCTCAGCCCGGGCCCTATCAGCTGAGCCCTGGGCAGCATCTCTCCCACTATCTCAGCTCCCCACACCCAGCAGGGCCTGGGTGGGGCTGGGCGGGAGGCAGGCCCTCGTCTGCCGGCCAGGCCGCCGGAGCTTCCTCTCACTCGGGCACAGGGCAAGGAGCTCGCGGGGGTGTGCTGGCCCTGGGACTCCTTGAGTAGGTCATTACTGCTCTGTGCATGGGGACTTCCGCTCTCCCCTTGCAAGGCTGTGGGGAGGAATTGGGGGAGAAGTGGGCAGAAAGCACTCAGCCAATGGCAGGTGCCCTGCCAGTTCCTTCCAGAAGCCTGATGTCTCTCTCCTAGGCGAGGTCAATAGAAGGAGCCTTTCCAATGTGACTTAAGGTGGGAAGAAGACAGACACTTAGCTAGCATGGCACAGTAGTGGAGGGATGAGGGCTCCTTTTCCCAGGGCAAAAGATCCTACTACGTGTCTATTTTGAATCTCCGGTTGACCTTCAGCCCACCATGAAGGTTTCCCCCTGACACACACGCTCAGGATCAGTATCCTTGGGAAAGAGCGGAGAGGGAAGAAAGGGGAGGGGATGGGGGAGGGGCAAGTGTCAGGAAGGGAAGGGGCTAAAGTGACCAAGGCGAGAGAAGTTCAGCAGGGAGAGAGGCCAGAAGGGTCCTTCTCCAGGACTGGGTAGTGTTGCTCTGATCAGAGCCTGGGGACAAGGAGCCCCGTGGAGAAGCAGCGCTCTAACCTCCACTCCTGGGGGGACCCAGTCCACCTGGAACCATGCATGCTCAAGCTGGTGACAGCAAGGTACAGATCACCCTGTAACAGCCCCTCTCACTCTGCCTTCTCTAAGGATGGAATAATAATAACAGTTGCTAACACATAGCGCTGAACTATTTGTCAGGCATGGTTCTGGAACAAGACGTAAGAACTGGTTTGCCCCTCACACCAGCCCCAGAGGTGGGTTATGTTATTATCTCCATCTTAGAGATGAGGAAACTAAGGCACAGAGAGGCTAAGTAACTTGCCCAGGGTCACACAGCTACTAAATAGTGCAGCTGAGATAGTGTCTCATAGTAATGCCAGGGTTGCATCCTCCCCTCTCCCTCTGCCTCAGCACTGGAATGTTCCCTATCGTGCCTGGCTGCTTCATGCCATCCCTGCAGCCTGGAACACGCCTGCTCCACCTTCACTTACCCTTCTTTCAGTGATCAGAGCAAGCAACTGTGTTTTCACTGCAGTAAAAAGTTGGGAACTTCTTAAACGTCCAGCAGTAAGGGGTTTATGAAGCAAATGGGGACAAATCTATAGGTTAGAAGAGTATGCAGCCATTAACAACGCTCCTGGAGAGCCCTAGGTTCCAAGGGCGCGCGGGACGTTGTGCCAGGTGCCCGATTTACATACATCACCCCACTGAATCCTCCCAACCGCCCTGTGAGGGAAGCCCCACTTTGTTTTCCTTGTACAGATGCAGAAAGTGAGGCTCAGAGGCACAGAGGAAACAACCTGACACAGTGTGGACCAGGTCTGGGCCCGAGTCTTCCCTGCTCGTGCCCAGAACCCCTACGCTGTGCCCACGGCGTGGGAAGCGTTCATGAACATTGTATTGCACGAACATCAGGGCAAGTTGCCAAGTCATATAGATGGTGTGATCTGCAAAAATACACATCAATGTGCACAGGAACATAATTACCAACATTTTGTTTCTGTTTATTCCTGGCTGGGGGGTGAGTTTGGAATCCACGTTTGCTCACTTCCTTCTGTTTGCCGGTTTTTCTTTATTTTGTGCAGTGAGCCTGCACTGCTTGTATAAGATGGTTCTTAGCTACCCACTTCTCTGCCCACTTTGAACAGTCTCCAGGCCCCAGTCACCTCATCTGGGCAACATTTCCTGCCCTCTCTGCCCACTCAGGTAGCTCTGCCTCTGGTCCCCCCCCCGACCTGCCTGTGGGTCCTGCAGAACCCGTGTTCTCACTTCCATCACTTCGGAGGCTTACTCCCCTGGCTTTGGACTGAGGCTTCCAGCAAATGCACCCCTGCCCCAGGCCTGCCTTGCCCATCTCTCTCTCCAGCACCCTACAGGTGTGTCTGTGAGGTGCCTCACAGGGGGACCGCCCGGCTACAGGAGGAGAGAATGGGTGGCTCCCAGGCCAGCACCAAGCAGGAATCCCCCTTCTGTCCTGACGGCTGCCCGAGCCGCATTCCCAGAGCAGGCAACGCCCGAGCAGCATTCCCAGAGCGGGCAACACCCTGTCTGGGTGAAAATCTCTTGCACTGAAGGACCACCTGACATCCACGTGCTCTAAGAGAACCCTTCCCACCACCCCCAGGCAGCCTGGAGGCAACGGCTGAGCCCAGAGCTGTGCCTGTCCACCAGCGTCCCCCTCTGCACACGACTCACAAATGCACGCACCCACTGAGATGTGGACAAACACTGAGACAGAATTATTCACACATGGAGACACGTGTACCTGCTCCAGCATGTACACGCAGGGAGACATGTGTGCACACAGAAAATGTACATACACTCAGATGCACACAAAGATGTGTGCATGCACAGAACGGTGTACACTCAGAGACATGGGCATGCACGCAAATACACCCTTCCAGAGAGATGTGTGCACATGCTTGTTGGAAGCTGTGTGACCAAGGAGACCCGGGGACCCACACACCTGGCTTCTCACCCCGATGCTTCTGCTTCTTTGCAGTGTGACCTTGAGCAAGATACTTCCCACGCTGGGCCCCGGGTTCCATAATTTTAGCCTGCAGTCAGTCCAGTGAACTTAATGCGTAATATCTGCAAATCAAAGGGCAGGGTAAACCGGAGCATTCTAGATCTGGAAGTTTCCTCCGTGGTCTTGTCAAAACCCTTCCCTATGAAAAGAGAGGGGACGGAGGTGAAGTGACCTTTACAAGGTGCCCCAGAGAGTCCACATGGGTCAGAACTAGAAGTCAAGTCTCCCGCACGAGCCAGGTGGGATTCTGCAGGACACACCAGAGTTCAGGGCTATATCTAGCCCGAGGTCCTTCAGACCTGCTCATGGCATACCTTGCCTTTTGCTTTTGAAACAAAGTATCCCCGTTCTGCAGGTGTTCTGAAAAGAAAGACCTCGGGGCTGCTGGATCTTTGTGGCTCCTCCAAATGAAGGGTGGCCGCTCCCCCTGAAGGCAAGTGGTGAGGTCTGGATGCCTGGGCAGAATGCCGGCCTCCGACGCTGGTCATGGTGGCCAAATACTTAGGACTTTTCACAAAGGCCGTAAAAAGTACTAAGAGGGACAAGTCCCCTCTCAGGAATTTTTTGGGACATAACGGAAGACGGGGGAGAAGATTTGAAGTGAGAGGTATGAATTCTAGAAGTCAATGGAAGTGGAGTGAAAACAAAGTCACCAGCACTTACACTCGGATCATTTCCGGAGGGTGGGTGGGTGTGGAGCTCCTTCTTGTTCCCTTCTTCGTGTTTATCCACTTGTCTTCATTCTGCGGTACTTACAGATGGTACGTACCCACCCACCTTGCCACATGCTTTAAACAGACGCCAGACCCAAGTCACCATGTCTCTGCAACTTGTTCTCGGCTCTCTGCCCACCCAGGGAGTTCTGCCCCACCTTCCCCTGTTCTGCCTGTGGGGGCCTCTGCCACTTGGTAACTGTGTGACCTCAGGCAAGCTTCTTGATCTCTCTGAGCCACAGCTTCCCCATCTAGAAAGGGTGCATGATCATAGTACATACAACCTAAGGTCATCGGAAGGATGAAAGAATACGATATATTTAATTTGTTTCGTGCAAAGCCCTGCACATTATAAGCATTTGGAAAATCATAACATATGTATGTATTATGTGTGCACACACATGCGCACACACACGCGCACACACACACACACGCACACATAGTAGGACTAATATATATAGTAGGATATACACACAATAGTAGAAGTGCCTCTCTTGAGACTTTTGTTTTCTTATTTCTTTGGAAATCAGGGGAAGCAAAAGGTTATTGAAGGAGAGAGGAAAATGTTGCCCCCAAGGTCACTGTGTGCGATGCAGGAGGACCCTAGCAGCACAGGAGAACCGCCCGGCCACATGCTTAGCCCGCTCTGCTTCCTCTGGACCATGTGTGGGAGCATGAGGGATGCCAGAGCCCAGGGATGACCACCGCGGGTTGGAAGAGCCCTAGACAGTATGTACAGAGTGGGTGAGCAAATGAAGGGATCTGCCTTGACTGTCGGGAGAATGAGGGGGGAGAGAGTAAGTCAGGGGTGATGACTCCATTTTATAGAGGAGGGAATCGAGGCTCGGAGTGGTAAAGTGACTTGCCCGAGGTCACTCGCGGTCATTGCCTGAGCCAGGATTTGAACCAAGGCCTGTTGATTCCGAAGTGTCTACTGTGGACACTGTTTCTCTTTAAATGATGGAGTCCCACGGAACAGTGGCTTTGCAGGCAAAGTAAGGTACAGTCTCCAAGGCCGGTCTGGCTGCCTTGAAGGTCCAGCTGGGTAGCAGGAATTCAAAGGTCGGATGGGTGAGATACCCTTGATTTCTGAAGTCCTTCGGCCCCCAGGTCTGTTGGCTCTGATGGCAGATAAAAAGACATGGAAACTTCTGTCCCAGGGTGACCTGGCTCCCTGTCGTCCTTGTAGTGCAGGAAAGCCAAGTTCTCACAGTCCCCTACCTCCCAACTGCCTCTTCTAATGGATTCACTGTCTGCTCTGTTTTGTTGTCCCAAGCTCAGGCCACCCTGGCTTTGTCCGGTGAGTGGCCCCTTTCAAAGATGAGCTGGCCTTTCTCTGCCTTTAATGATCAGGCCATTTAAAGGCAGGCAGGCACCTCCAGAGCAAGGCCAGTGTCGTCCTGGAGGCAGATCTCCACTGTAGCCAGCAAGCGAGTGTGCAGGTAAGGATGTGTGTCCTCTGATGTCTAGGTGTGCACTTTACACAGGAAGCGGGGCAGGGGTGAGAAGAGACAGTTAGAGAGGCCTTGGGACAGCCAAAGTTAACTACAGCCCTACCGCAAAGTGCACTATTATCAAGTAAGTTTGAGAAATGCCAAAAGTTCTAGCCCTTTCTTTAAATTGATAGTATATACATCCGTGTGACAAAGGCTTGGAGAAGTTCTGCAGTCAGGAGGATTTGTTGACCTTTTTTTTTTTTTTTTTTTTTAAGTAGGTTCCATGCCCAGCATGGAACCCATGTTGACTTTTAATTGAGAATTTCCATGTTTTTTTCTCCCTCTCAGACCTCCTTCCCTCCCTCTTGTCCTTCTTTCAACAAATGCTCAAGGCATTGCGAGTACCCACCAGGACCGTCCCACATGTTGGGGATACAGCAGTCAACAAAACAAACCAAGACTCCTGCCCCCGTGGGGTTGACAGTCCAGAGGGAGGAGGCGGACAATAAATGTAATAAGGAAAACATAGAGTTTGCCAGACGTGGGCAAGAGCAGTGGAGGACAAGAAAGCAGGCAAGGGTAGGAGTGCTGGAGTAGGGGGTGGTTTGTAATTTTAAGTGTGGGGGTGAGGGAACCCTCACTGAGTCATTGAGAAGGTGACGTTTGATCTGAGACCTATGGGAGGTGAGGAAGCCCATCATGCAGAGAGCATTCCAGGCAGAGGGAACTGCAAGTGCTAAGACCCTGAGGCCTGAGCATGCCCAGTAGGATCCAGGAGCGGCAGGGAGGCCATCAGTCCCACCCCACACGACACATTTTAGCATCTGCCAAAGCAGTCTGAGAGACTGGCATACTGCAGGCAAGAACAAGGCTCTAGTCAGAAAGACTTAGGTTTTTATCCCAGCTTTACCTCTCCTACGAGTCTATGCAAATTTAGTTGAGCGAGGTCACCTGTCAGAACCTCCAGTTTCCTGTAAGCCAGGGACACTGACGTGCTCCTACCTCAGAGAGCCATGGCGAGGTGCAAACGAAGTTCTGCGTTCACCTGCCTTTACTTGGAGCGGCCCAGAGTGAGCCTCCTCAGTGCCGGCTCTGGTTGGTCCTCACTGATACTCTTATAGCTCTTGGAGGAATCCGCTCCCTCCTGAGGGAGCCATCACCTTCTGAATCCCCTGCTGGATCCACCTGCCCATAAAGCAGGGAGCTGGAGGAAGGGAGCGTGCCTCACTGTAATCCTGTTGCCCACTGCTCCCATAGCAAATAACCCCTCAAGGAAAAGGAGAAATGGATCAGAGAGAACTACAGTAGAAATCCAAGATGGATGGCCAAGACGTAAGGCCATCTAGATCAAAGCCAATCGGCTCATGAACTTGCAGTGGGTCCTGGAGTCCTGTTCGGCACCTCTCTCCTGCTCCTGGCAGTGAGAACTCCTACAACAGCAGGGCCATTAGGAATTTAAAATACTCTCTCTCACTCCTCCCCATCCCCCACCAGATGCCTTTTCATTGTAAACCCCCTGGAGTGGTCTCTTCACTGCTGAAATTTGAAAATGGTTTATTCAATAGGTATTTATGGGAGCCCACTCATGTGCAGCCAATGTTATAGGCACTTAGGACAAAAGACAGACAATCTCCCCACCCCTTATGGAACTTTTGGACCAGTGGTTCTCAAAGTGTGGTTCCCACGTGGGAACTTGGGAGAAATGGAAATTCTCAGTCCCACCCCAGCCCTAATGAATCAGAAGCCCTGGGGTGGGACCCAGCAATCTGTGCTAGGTCTTCCGGGTGATTCTGATGAATGCTTAAGCATGAGACTAATGGTCTAGAATAGTGGTTCTCAGTCAGATGTGTGTGTGCGCATCTGACACACACACACACACAAACACACATACACACCTGCCCCAGGACACTTGGCAATGTCTAGAGATATTTTGGTTATCACAATGTGCAGGAGATGCTGTTGGCATCTAGTGCATAGAGACCAGGAATGTTGCTAAACATTCTATAATGCAC
Organism: Zalophus californianus; assembly: GCF_009762305.2. NCBI lineage: Eukaryota > Metazoa > Chordata > Mammalia > Carnivora > Otariidae > Zalophus > Zalophus californianus. The sequence continues at coordinate 16,457,254 of NC_045598.1, forward strand.
AGGATGCACCCCTCTCCAAAAACAACAAAGAATTATCCAGCCCAAAATGTCAGTAGTGCCAAGGTTGAGAAACCCTGTCTAGAGGGAGGGATACAGGAAAACAGATAATGAACTCTTACATAACTAAATGAATAAGATCATCTTAGATGGTGAGAAGTGCTCAGAAGCAAACAATTCAGGGTAATAAGAGAGTGGCCAGTGATGGTGATGACACTGAGTGACCAGAGGGGGCCTCTCTGTCTTTTTGAACTGAGACCTGGACAAGACAGACCTAGCCATGGCACGTTTGGGGAAAAGAAGATTCCAGGCAAAGGCAACAGCCAGTACCAAGGCCTAAAGTAGGAAAGAGTTTGATGTGTTGGAGGTTTGGGGAGGAAGCTAGGTGATGGGTTCTACACACCCCCTGCTGTCCTCCCTCTTCTCCTCCCTCCCCCACCTTCCTTCTGCAAATATTTAGTAAGTACCTATGAGATGCTAAGCACTGTACTAGACATTAGTGCCCTGCAAAGCACCTAGAATAGCTGGACAGAATCACTGGTCAACAGAGCACAAAGTGAGGAGCAGAGAGTCCTGGAAGCTTGGTTGGGAGAGTCCGACGGGGCATCCAGAGTAATAGCGCTGCAGCTGGTCTCCAAAGACAAACTACCTCTCCCAATGTTCACAGCTACACAGTCTCCTCCCCATGAAGCTGGGTTGACTTGTGACTTGTTTTTGTCCCACAGAGGGCTGCAGAAGTCACGCCTGTAACACCTGAGGCTGGGGCAGAAGTCTGGTAGGTTTCACCCTGGTCTCTTCCCATACCAACTCTTGGGATGCCCTCTTGGAACCTAAAGGAAATCACATTTCCTGTTTCCTCTACCCACGAAACATTTCCGACATCAGATGTGTAGGGTTTTTTCTACATCAAGCAATTCTCCACTTTTCGGTGAACACGAACTGGGTGTCGATTCTGACACTAACTTCCCAGTGTTAACCCAGACCCCACATGTGAAGGACTCAGCCCCTAGAGACTGCCCCGGCTTCCGAAGCGGGTCACAAGTCTCAGGTGCTTACTATACTTCTGACCAACCAGCTATATAGCAGAGCTCCCCATAACCCCCTCCCCAGCTTCAATCATTTGCTATAACAGCTCACAAAACTCAGGGAAACATCGATTTACAGTTATTGGCTTATTATAAAGGATATTACAAAGGTTGACAGACGAACAGCCAGATGAGGAGGTACAAGACCTAAGGAAGGGGCATGGAGCTCCCATGGCCCCTCCAGGCATACCACCCTCCCAGCACCTCCATGTGTTCATCAACCTGGAATCTGCAAAGCTTCCCTTAGGGTTTTTATGGAGGCTTCATTTCATAGACATGATTGGTTAAATCATCGGCCATTTGTGATTGACTCAACCCCCCAGCCCATCTCCTTGGGGGAGGGGGCAAAGTTCCAACCCTCTAATCACCATGAATGGTTTCCCTGACAACTAGTTGCCCAACCCCCTACCCCCCCCCACCAAACCTTAGGGATTTCCCCAAATTTACCTCATTAACATAAAACCAGGCGTGGTTGAAAAGGGATTGTTATAAATAACAAAAGATGTTTTAGGAGCTAGGGACAAAAACCAAATATAACAAAAGATGCTCCTACCACTCTTACCATTTAGGAAATTATAAGGGTTTCAGGAGCTCTGGCCAAGAGCCAGGAACAAAGAACAAAATATGCATTTATTATTATATCAACTATCACAGAACCCAACTACCATGCTGTGTTCTCACATGGGGAGGGCCGGAGGGGGGCACAGGTTGGCTCTGTGTTCCACAGTTTCAGCTAAGCCCCATCCTACCACCAGCATCCACCATCAGCCGTGTGAGTGTACCAGCTTGGATATTCAGCCCAGTTGAGTCCCCAGATGACTGCAGCCGCTGCTAGCACCATGTGGAGCAGAAGCCCAGTCAATCCCCAGGCCCACGAGAGCCCATAAAATTGTTGTTTCAAGCCACTGAGTTTTGGGAAGATTTGTCAAGAAGCAGTAGAGAGGTGAGACAGGCAGGATTCTGACACTTATGGGTCCTGCCTTGGGAAAGTACCATACATGAAAATTCAAACACAGCAGGGCAGTATGGGAGAAAAGCTTAAGGTAGCAGAAAAAGAAGTTGGGGGATGAGCGACTTGGGCCCCGGCCCTGGTTCTCCCACCAAGGTGCTGTGTGGCTTTGGACCTAGATCTCTCTGGGTATCAGTGTTCTCCTGACATAGAAGGACTTGTGTCCCACGGTGTCAGAGTTCTCTTCAAGCTCTGACATCCTTGGCTGAGCGGCTTCCTTGATGATCTTTAATCAACCTGCACATTCCTGCCTCCAAACATTTGTTCATGTTGAGCCACCACTGGGATGATCCAGTGGAATATTCCGGGTTCTTCCATCTGTGCATCCTCCCTGATGGTGCCAATCAATGGCCCACTTCCAGTAATACTTGTGGAACTGGGGCTCTTTGGGTCCAGAACACCTGGGTACAAATTCCAGCTCTATCACCAATGAGGTACGACCTTGGATGAATCTCTTCACCTCTCTGTGCCTTAGTTTCCTCATCAGTAAACTAAGAATACCTCTCTCGTGAGAGTATTTGTGCAAAATTCCTGGATGATTCACATGAAGCGCTGACCCCCATGCCTGACCCAAGGCGGTTGTTGCTTTTATTCCCCTCCCTTTTCTGTCTCACACATTTGGGCTCCACTGAGCATATTTAATTTGAGTCTTGTCTCCTGACCCTATTCTCTCGCTCCCGATAGGCTTTAGGCTTCTGGAAAGCTTGACTCAGGCTGAAACCCAAACCACAATATTTAGCACCAACCAGGGCAGCAGACAAGGCCCTGGGAGCCAGATGCCTGCAGTCTTTTCTCTGGCTATGTGATCTGGGCATGATGTTGGGCTCTTCTGAGCCTCTGCTTCCTCATGGGCAAAGCAGAAGTAATCCTTCCCATTCTGTTGCCTCCTGGGGCAAGGTAAAGACAGAGACACAGAGTGCTAAGGTGATATGTAAACTGCCATATGTTTGACATACATCTGTAAGGGACACGGTGGCCCAGGCTCAGACCACAGGCCTGGAAAGTGGAAGAGCTGGTTCTCATTCTGGCTGTGTGACATGGGGCACATTACCTCCCCTTGCTGAGCCTCAGTATCCCCAACGGTAAAGCGAGGAGAGGTCACAAAACCTGCAGACATTTTGGTTTAGCTTATGTAGTGTCCTTTACAAATTCAAACTTTTTTTTTTTTTTTCAAGACTGGAGGTGTTCACACAAACACTGATTTCTAGGTTCTCTCTAAAAAAAGCAGAAGCTGTAGCAGCATGGGGTCTATGCTTCCACACGGCCGTTGCTGGGTGGTGGCCATCCCTTTTATAGAAGGGTCTGTGTTCCCCAGGGCACCCCACCCATACCAGACCTCATGCCTTTCCAGCTGTACTCACGAATGTCACTTGCCCAGCCCTGACAGTTTGCCAGGCCTGAAGGAGGTGGCCTCTGGGGGCCACGTGCTATGCTAACATCCTAAGAATCTCTGCCCACAGTGCATCCGACAGTTATGCTTCTTGGTATCCTGCTCAGCCCGGCACAGTTCTGGGAACACAATGGATGCTCTGCAAACATTTGGCTCCCATCCCTCCCCGGCTGCCTGGTGACCTCGGTTACCCTACAACCCGGGATGCTTGAGATGCATCCTGCAGGGTGTGCCCTGCCTAAGCCCTGTCCCCATGTGGCTTGCATCCGTGTGGCCAGAGCAACAGACATCAGGACCTTGTTCAGTTGGGGTGGATCTCGGAAAACCTCAGGAACTATGGATACTTCTTCCTGCCCAGTTCCAAGTTGGCCACTCTGCCTGCTCCCCATTCTCTCGCCCCAAACAGAACCAAACGTCACCGGCGGCTAGGAATTCACCTTCAGTACACAGAGAGGTGGACAGCATGAACTCACATCACACAGACTTGGATTGAAACCCAAGCTCCTTAACTTGGTAGCCGTTGTTGTAGCTGCATTAGTCAGGGTTCTCCAAAGAAGCAGGACCAATCGGATATACAGAGATCTATCAAAGGAGATTTATTATAGGAATTGGTTCGTAGGATTATGGCAGCAGAGAAGCCCTGCCATCTGCCCTCTGCAGGGTGGAGACCCAGGGAAGGAAAAGGTGGTGATATGATTCAGTCTGAGTCTGCAGGCCTGGAATCAGTGAAGCCAATGGTGTAGACACAGCTCTGATTCCAAAAGGCCAAGCAGCAGGAGCACTGATGTTCAAGGGCAGGGGAAGGCAGAGGTTCCAACTCAGGAAGAGAGAGCCAATTCACCCTACCTCTGACTTTTTGTCCTATTCAGGCCCTCAGAGGCTTGGATGAAGCCACCCATGTTGGCAAGGGGGATCTTCTTTATCCAGCCTACTGATTCAAATGTTAATCTCTTTCAGAAACCCCCTCACATACACACCAAGAAATAATGTTTTACCAGCTATCTGGGCATCCCTTAGCCTAGTCAAGTTGATGCATAAAATTAACCAGGGAGGAAGTCCCTCACTCTTCTGATCTTCAGGTTCCGCGAGTGTGAAATAAGAACAGCACTCCCCCCTGCCCTCCTTGGAGGGACTGGAAGGGAGGTCTGCTGATGGGTTTAAAGGGGCCAGTCAGGTAATGAATACACAGGAAGTGGTGGTGGTCCATATCATCATCTCAGCCACAGAAGGACATCTGTGGCATTTCCACACACCAGAAGGGACTGTTTCCCCAAACTCCATCATGAAACCAGGAAGAAATTGGTGGGTGTGCCAGGAGTCAGATTGGAACTGGGTGGGAGAAGCCCATGATAATGCAAACCTCTCACCCTTAGGTAGAAGACACCTCTTGATTTTTGCCCACCCAGCATCCACTTTCTCTTCTGGCAATAACATCCCAAGTTCCCTTTGGGAAACTAGCCCTCCTCCATGCTCAGTCTATGCAATTTGCTGAGGGTGATGCTATCAGCCGCCTGGCCAATCAGAGCCCTAACTCCTCCAAGCACAGTGATTGGTTCATGGTGAGTATGTGACCCAGGCTGGGCCAGTAAGAGACCTCTTTGTGATTTTTACTGAGCTCTTGGGAAAGAGGCATCTTCTTTCATCTGGAGTGACTTAGGTGGACAGGACATAAGCCTGCAGCTGCTGGTGGGCAACTTTACAAGCAGAGAAACAAACAAACAAATAAACAACCTGTCTGAGAGTGAACCCGACAGCCCGCACAGAGGGAAGCAGAGCCCAAGTGGGTAGGGAGAATTCCTGACAATAATGTCCAAGCACCTGGATCCACTCATGACTGGAGCTGTAGATATCTTTGCCTTTGGACATTTCAGGTGCAGGTATTAATGAATTTCTTTTTCTACTTGAGCCAGTTCGAGTCGTATTTCTGCCACTTGTAATGAAACAGTCCTAACACAGTCCAGAAATAAGGTCTGCTACAAATAGCAAGAGTGATTAAACAAATGAGTAAGTAAGGACGTGACTAATTAATAAAGGGGCAAAAAACCAAATGAGTGAGTGAATGAGGGACTGAGTGAATGCATGAATGAATGAAGCATTTTGGGAAACACTTCATTATTGCTCTCCGAGCCTCAGATGACTACACCTTCTGCTCCTGAAAGGCCTCCTCTATAGCATGTGGTTGTAGGAGGACCCAGCCTGTGGTACTTTGTTAGGGAGGATTTTGCAGTCTGTCTCACAGGGGTCCGAGCATCTTAGGGGGGCAAGTCACTTACCCTTTGGATGAGCTTGAGTTTCCTCACCATGAGAGGGGGATAAAAAGTCTTATGTCGCAGGGCTGTCGCAATGGTTAAATAGTATAATGTACATAAAAGCACTTAGCACAGGGCCTGGTAAAGTCATTTGCTAAGCAACGGCAATGATGATCCTTACTATTATCATGCTTTCAGGCTCAGCTTATATCTACCTTCATGAAGTCACCCCTGACTGCCTGAGTCCCCATCAGCCTACTCCTTTAGAGCAGAATCCGAGTTGACAAGCTTGCACAAACTTCAGGATATCAGAGTCCCCAAGGGGAGTGTGTTTCAAATGCAGATTTCCAGGTCCACCATCTCAGAACCGTTGCCAGGTGTCTACAGGAATCTGCATTTTCACCAAGTCCCCAGCCCAAGATGATTCTGAAGCCAAGTGGTCTGCAGACTACACTTGCAGAAACATTCACCTCCCCACCATCCCATTTTACAGAGGGGGAAACTGAGGTCCACCGGACAAAGATTGGCCCAAAGTCACATTGTGATTCACCAGCAGAGCCAGGCTTGACCCAGAACTTGTGCCTTGTGGACCTGGGCTAGTTCCATCCTGCTGCACAGGGCACCTTCTCTGTGGACCAAAGTGTTCCTAGAACCTCTGGCGTGTGTTTTCCACCACCGGATTCTCTAATCAGTGTCCTGCCTCTTGTCTCCAGACAATATGTCTGCTCGGGGCCCTGAATCTAGTTGGTACAATAAATATCTGCCTGAAGATGGACATGACTATAGCAGGACCAAAATATTTAGCAGTTTCTTCAGCGAAGGAGCCAGATGACCTGGCCGGGGGAAGGAGAGAATTTCCCAAATAGCATGAGGGAAGAGCCATTATCCTTTGCGGGATCCCCAAACGTAGATCGTTTTTTCTTGTGTTTCTTTGTCTCTCTTGAGATAGTTGTAATGTTGAAGAGCTGCTGAATGAACCTGCAAACCTATAAACACCAGCAGGGAGGGCCTGCCTTTACCTCCCTCACCTCTCCTTCCCTGCGGGGGCATACAGCAGGTGCTCAGCCAGCGATGAGATGAGGGAGACGGAACTGGGGACCCTGCTTCCCATTCTAAGTGGTTCCTTTCTTGTTCTGTAGCTGGTCCGTTGGTGAGAATGTTACCATCCCCTGGCCCCCTCCCCTCTCCCCAGCCCCGCCTTCCAGCCACGGGGCCAGGGGGCGGGGGGTACAGAGGCCCAAGAGATGGTCCCAGTCCCCGCTCTTGGACTATCTTCTCTAGCGTCGTGTATCTGTATCTGTGAGATGGAGGGTGGGGTGGGGAGAAGAGTTCTGCCGAAATTGCTTCTGCACAGCCGGGGCGTGCCGTCACCCCCAGCTGCCTACCCTTCCTCCATCAGCACTTTGGCGCCGAGGCCCTGGCTGAGCCAGGACTGGATTTGATTGATTCTTTATGGCCTTCGGATTCAATGCCTGAGCTGAACACATGTGGAAGACAAGCCAGGGTGGAGGTGGGGGAGAGGAGAAGCAAGGGGGAGCAGTGTGGGCCAGACCCCAACTCTCGCAAGACACAGGGCTTCCCCAGGTCTGGCCCGGATCACGACCCACATGCCCACCGCACCCACATGCCGATGACTCTGGTTTCTAGAATTGTCCTGGACCTCATTTCCCAGCAATGTCCGATCGAATGGGAATGTCCAAGGCCAGGCCCTTCAGATGGGACAAGCCTGGGCCAAACGTCCTCCCGAAAAAATGTGATGTGAGTAGTGTTCATCTGTTATTGATTGGGAGGCTGTGAGCTTTGCTTCCAAAATCTCCAATAAAACTGGCTTGGAGGAGAATTTCCTGGATCCCCGGTAAGTGGATAAAGATGTTCCAGAAGTCCAGAGTGGTGCTGGTGGGGAAGCTCGCACACCATGTCCAGTTGGTTTTCCCCTTTGTTATTTAATGAAGAACAGAAAACAATCAGCCCAACCTCTCTGCATCCAGAGACGGCCCCCTTCTCCCTTTGAGTTAATTCCTGGTTGGAGGCAGGAGCCTGCTCAGCCTGAGGGCCCCTGGGAATCTGCTCTCTTCTTCTCTTTAGGGTTGGGGGCTGGGGTCAGCTCATTCCTCTGCACATCCCATGGGCGGGCTCTGGCATCTACAGGTGGTATTAGGAGGATAGGGGATCCCTAGGGAGTACGGCAGAGCATTTGGGGAGCTGGTTCCTTTGTTGGAGCAACCCGGGTTAGAGAAAGACGGATCCAACTCTGAGGTTCCCCTCTCTCAGGGGCCCTACCATTTACCCGCTGTGTGATCTTGGGCAAGAGAGTTCACTTTTCAGAGCCTCAGTCTCTTCACCTGTGAACTGGGTGTCATCTCAGCCTCTGTCTCATAGAGTTGTTAAAAGGAGTCAACAGAGGTACGTATGCAATGTACTTTACACAGTGCCTGGTGCCCAGCAAGTACTCAGTTAGCATGCATTGTTATTACTATTATTTCCTGACATCAGCAGCTGGGATTCTGCTGACTTCATGGTGAGCCCCAGAGACGCCCAGAGAGATGGAGTCAACCCCTTCTTGTACTTCTCCTTCCCTTCCTCCACCCCCCACCACATTCCCTTTGGCCGTAGGATGGAGGGATGAGGACAGGCAATCTGAGTCAGAGTGCTTGTCATCTGGGTGGGGGGAGAAGGGGGTGGGCCAGGAGCTAGAAGACCTCAGCCAGAGCCAGGGTGCGGCTGGGGAGGTCAGCCCTTGGCCTCCCATCTCCACTGTATGGCGCAAAGATGCAGGGGCGGCCTCCCACCTCCAGCATTGCTGATCTAGCCCTCCCTTGGCTCTCAGTTGGCAAGGAAGGAGCACCCTACTTTGGCCTTTGCCTCTGTGCACCTAAGTGACTCTGGGCCCCGAAGGCCTCATCTCCCAGGCGAGGAGGTTGATTTTTGCCTCGTGCACCTCAAAGGGATGTTATGTCGCTCAGAACAGTCTAGGGCCTGGCGGACTGAGTGGAGACCTGAACGATGTAGACAATCTAACCAGGAGCTGCAGGAACCCTGGACAGATCTGAACGAATGTGGCCAAGGCCCAGAAAACTCAACTGGGATCTGAACCTCTGCCCATGGGAGCCAAGCAGAACTTTCAGTAACCCAGCCAGGTTATCTGGGCGCTCAAAGAAAAACCTCAGTGTTCTCCAAAGACAGCAACAATCCAGAATCTACATGGCATAATGTCACTGTGCCCAGAGTGCAATCCAAAATTATCAACATCCTAAGAGCCATGAAAATATGAAGACTCTGAACCTGATAAAAGGCATCTATGAACAATCTAGAGCTAATGGAGTACTTAATGGTGAAAGATTGAATGCCTTCTCCCATGAGCTGTATCTTGCACCATATAAAAATGAAATAAAAATGGATCATACACCTAAATATAACACATAAAAACATAAAAGTTCTAGAAGAAAAGATAGGAAGAAATCTTTGTGATCTGGGGGTAGGGCAAGATTTCTTGGATTCAGCACCCAAAACGCTATCTATAAAAGAAGAGATGGACGAATTGAACTGTATCGAAACTAAGAACTTATGCTTTTGGAAAGACTCTGTTAAGGCACAGACTGAGAGAAGCCATTTGCAAATCACATATCTGTTCAGAGACTTGCATCTGGAAAATATAAAGAATTTTTAAAAATAAGAGAACAAGCAACCCAATAAAAAAGAAATGGGCAAAAGATTTGAACAGACACTTCACCAAAGAAGATATATGGATGGCACGTAAGCACATGAAAAATGTTCAAAATAATGAATGACTTGAGAAGAGATCATTAAAACCACACTGAGATACCATTGGCAACGGTTAGAATGGCTAAAATTAGGAAGACTGACCATACCAAGTACTGGTGAAGACAAAACTCTCATGAGCTGCCGGCGGGAATGAAGAATAGTATAACTACTTTGGAAAAGAGCTTGGCAGTTTTCAGTTAATTAAGCATATACCTAACATTTCACCTAGCCATTCTCTCCCTAGGTACTTACCCAAAGAAAGGGAAATATATGTGTTCACAAAAACTTGGATGTGCAGGGAAACAAAAATCAAAACCTCAATGAGATACCACCTTACACCACTCAGAATGGCTAAAATTAACAAGTCAGGAAACGACAGTTGTTGCCGGAGAAAGGGGAACCCTCCTACACTGTTGGTGGGAATGCAAGCTGGTGCAGCCGCTCTGGAAAACAGTATGGAGGGTCCTCAAAAAGTTGAAAACAGAGCTACCCTATGACCCAGCAATTGCACTACTGGGTATTTACCACAAAGATACAAATGTAGGGATCCGAAGGGGTATGTGCACCCGAATGTTAATAGCAGCAATGTCCACAATAGCCAAACTATGGAAACAGCTTAGATGTCCATCAACAGATGAACGGATAAAGAAGTGGTGTGTATATATATACATATATACACAATGTATATATGTATATTTATATATACACATACACAATGGATATTATGTAGCCATCATAAAATGAAATATATATATACACACAATGTATATATGTATATATATATATATATATACACACACACAATGGAATATTATGCAGCCATCATAAAATGAAATCGTGCCATTTGCAAAGACGTGGATGGAAATAGAGGGTATTATGCTGAGCAAAATAAGTCAATCAGAGAAAGACAAGCATCATATGATCTCACTGATATGAGGAATTTGAGAAACAAGACAGAGGATCATAGGGGAAGGAAGGGAAAAATGAAACAAGACAAAACCAGAGAGGGAGACAAACCATAATAGACTCTTAATCTCAGGAAGCAAACTGGGGGTTGCTGGAGTGGAGCGGGGTGGGAGGGATGGGGTGGCCGGGCGATGGACACTGAGGAGGGTATGTGCTATGGTGAGCACTGTGAATTGTGTAAGACTGAGGAATCACAGACTTGTACCCCTGAAATAAATAATACATTATATATTAATAAAAAAACTTTTTAAAAAAAGTTGGATGTGAATGTTCATAGCAGCTTTATTTGGAATAGCTAAAAACCGAGACCAACCCAAGTGTATATCAACAGACGAATGAATAAACAATGTGGGATTTATCCATACGAGGGACTGCTGTTCACAATGGAAAAGAACACACTATTGATACAGGCAGCAACAGCATGAATCAAAATCATGAAGCCAAAAAAGTCAGATGAGAAAGGAAACATGCCATATGACTCCATATAAAACTCTAGGAAGTGCAAACAATTTCTAGTGACAGATGCAGATCAGTGGTGTTGGAATAAGAAGGCAATGTGTCCTATCCCCATTACAGTGATGGTTTCGTGATGTTATACATATGTCAAAACAGACCAAAATAGGACACTTGAAATACGTGTGGGTTATGGCACTTAAAACTTAATGAAGTTGGGGAGTAAAAGCAATAGCCTTCTTCCACTGCTGATGTTAAATGCCCATTCATAGAATACCCAAGTTGTCCCCTGAGCCACCTAGGTCTCTCATGTTAGGAAGTACTTCTTTAAGTAGCGTGTTCAACGCGTGTGCGCTTCAACCTCCCACAGTTGGTGAGTCGGAGGATGCGGACGTAAAGCGCTCACTGTAATGCTACTGTGAATTTAATTTGGACTGTAGGAGAAGTAAAAGCCAAGAGTTATGGGAGCGCTGAGGAGGAAGAAATTCTCTCCTCGCCCAGCTCCACCCCCACGCCCCCTCTGAAAGCAGAGCCTGAAGCAGAGGGCTCATGTGTTATCACTTTGTCAGGGGATAGAATCCCAGCGACGTGGCTCATTTTATATGCCAGTTTAACTGGGTCACAGATGCCCTGATAGCTGGTTAAACCCTTTTGGGGGTGTCTGTGAGGATGCTTCCAGAAGACATGAACTTTTGGGTTGGTGGACCGAGTAAAGCAGATGGCCTTCCCCAGTGTGAATGGACATCATCCAATCCACTGAGGCCCTCAACAGAACAAAAAGGCAAAGGAAGTTGAATTTTCTCCCTCTCTGCCCGACTGCTTGAGCTAACAGGTTGGCCTTCTTCTGCTCTTGATCTGGGACTCACACCACCAACCCTCCTGGTTCTCAGGCCCTCGGACCTGGGCTGAAATAATACCACCAACTGAGGGACTTCTCAGCCTCCATAACCGTGGAGCCCTCCATATCCAAATCCTTACAATAAATCTCATCCTAGAGGGGAGCCTAGGTGGCTCTGTTGGTTAAGCATCCGACTCTTGATTTCCGCTCAGGTCATGATCTCAGGGTTGTGAGATCCTGGCTTGGGGCTTCACGCTGGGCATGGGGCCTACTTAAGATTCTCTCTCCCTCTCCCTCTGCCCCCTACCACGTGGGCGTACGTGCTCTCTTTCTCTAAAAATAAATAAAATCAATCAACCAATCAATCAAACTCATCCAAATGTGTAAATGTGTATATGGATATCAATTGTCAATATGGATATCATCTCCTCCTGAATCTGTTTCTCGGGAGAACAAACCCTGACTCAGACACCTGGGGTTAGAAGCAAAGGACGAGTGGAAGAAGGGAGCAGGGAGGGAAGAGTCACTGATTTCGGGCTCTGTGACCTGCACCCGGAAAAGCTGTAGAAACCCCGTCTTGGGGTATCCCTCAGGTTGAGTGGTGGGGAGAAAAGCAGAAGATGTATCCACTGGCTCTTCTCTACCATTGGTCAAAGGTACATCCACGGAGCAAGGGACCACCCCCCACCACCACCCGCCCTCTGGGGTTGTGCACACCTGGGGGCAGGCACAGGTGTGCCCAGTGAAAGGCAGAGTTACAGGAAGTCACAGGGTGGGCAGGAAGCTGTACCTGGGAGAAGCCTGCTGGGCCCAGGGAAAGCTGGAAGGAGACATTGCCCAAGGGTGGTAGGGACAAGAAGAACTGGAGTGGCGTACAAGAGGGAGGCATCTGATAAAAACTCTGGGGTCACTGGGAAAAGCAGAGGAAGGGGCAGGTGTACTGAATAAAGCCAGGCCTTGGAGGATGAGTAGAAGGGTGTGTAAACCAGGAAGGCCATCCCAAATGAGGGAAGAGAGTGGGCAAAGCCTGATGTTAGTAGTGTATTCATGACTCCCGAATCTGGATCTCAAATTCATACTGCCTTCCGAGCTCCAGGCCAAAAGACGGCTCTGCTTGGATGGGCTCATCCACCGCCCCACCCCAAACCTCATGCCTGCTCAGCATCATCCAAGGCTGGGGTCAAAGCCCCACATCCTCCCAGCTGCTTATGCCAGAAACCTGGAAATCAGCCTGGAATCCTCCATATCCAGACCTCATCAAGTCCTGCTGATTCTAGCTCCTCAATATGATCTCCAGATACTTGCTACTCAAAGTGTGGTCCAGGGACCAGCAGCATCAGCATCAGACTCTCAGTCCCAACCCCAGACCTACGGACTAAAATCTGCATTTAAACAGCATCCCCAGGTGAATTCGTATGAATGTTCAAGTGTGAGAAACCTTGCTCTCAAAATTCTAACTTTCTCAGCTTTGGGGGCACATTAATGTCATCTGAGGGTCTTTAAAAATACAGATGCCTAGGGGCACCCGGGTGGCTCCGTCGGTTAAGCATCTGCCTTCGGCTTAGGTCATGATCCCAGGGTCCTGGGATCGAGCCCCGCATCGGGCTCCCTGCTCAGCGGGTTCCCTGCTTCTCCCTCTCCCTCTGCCTGCCACTCCCCCTGCTTGTGCTCTCTCTCACTATCTCTCTCTGTGTGTCAAATAAATAAATAAAATCTTTAAAAAAAGGGCGCCTGGGTGGCTCAGTTGGTTAAGCGACTGCCTTCGGCTCAGGTCATGATCCTGGAGTCCCGGGATCGAGTCCCGCATCGGGCTCCCTGCTCGGCAGGGAGTCTGCTTCTCCCTCTGATCCTCCCCCCATCTCATGTGCTTTCTCTCTCATTCTCTCTGTCTCTCCAATAAATAAATAAAATCTTTAAAAAAAAAAAAAAAATCTTTAAAAAAAAATACAGACGCCTGGGTCACACCTGCAGAGATTCTGACTGAATGAGACCAGGCTGTGGCCTGAGCATCAGGGTATTTAAGAGCTCTCCAGACAATGCCGCCGTCAGGGTTGAGGGCCACTGCTCGTGCCTTGGTCCCCCACAGCCTCTCCATGGCCCACACCCTGGGCTAGGCCTCCTACAAGGACAGTGTTGACAGCCTAGCTTCCAGGGTAGTCCCCGGAGTCCAGTCCCCACACTGCAGCCAGGGTGGCCTTCCCTAGCAGGAAAAAATTGGCACCTGCTACAAAGAGATGTACCAAACAGGTATAGAAATAAAGGTTACTTTTTTCTAAATGACCCCAACTTCTTGATGGGTCTTATCGTCCTGCTGAAGAAAGGAAAACAAGCAAACTTGATTCTACCAACGAAAGGAGACTCTGTCTCTTTGGGGTTACTATGGTCTCTTCTGAGGAGATGCTGTTTTCGGGGTTCTTTCCACCTGCCACCCCATCTTCCCTTCCTGAGACAGCGCATGTTCTGAGGGTGACAGCCAGAGTTGCTGCTGTCTTCTGCGTGTATCCTCTGATCTGCTTCACTGGCTTCAGGTGTCCCGACTCACTTGTCTCTGAGCCTTCCTGTCACTGCTGGTGCTGTCCTTGGCCCCTCTGGCCTGCAGGTGTGTGCCCACATCCCCTGCTTCTGACGGTGGGCCTTGCCGTTACCTCTCCAGGGCCTCCTTGTTCTGATCCTCTCGGCTCTTCCGATGCCCCCTGCTTTGGGAGGCAAATGGGGACTTTGGGGACTCACGTCCAACACCCACGGGCCACAGGGAACCAGCAGCGCTCTCGAGGTCTTCCTGACTGGACACGTCCCGTGGTGTCTGCCTGAGCCAGGAAGTCCAGCAGGGGCAGGACACTCCCCTTCGCTCCCCTGAAGAGAGCTTCTGTCTTCTCCCTCCCCTCAACCAACCCAGCAGGGTTTCTACCCCAGACTGGCCCCCCCCACCTCTCCTCCCTTCACGTAGGAAGGACTCCCAGGAGCACCCCCTCTAAGGCAAGTGCTTCTCTTGCAGCCCATATGGGCTCCCTCCAGCTAGACTCTCAGTAAAGTTCTCTGGTCTGAGTCGATCAGGCCTGGCTTATGAATACAAGGAGCTTTGAACATCTTTTAAGAAACCTGTTTCTCTTTCTACAAGGCTGACTTTCAAGACTATTAGCTCATGGCAAACTTAAGAAAGCCAGTCTGGCCCCTTTGTTCTAAAGAGTACTTGCTCTCTGTTTCCCCAGGCAACAAGCCTCTTGGACTGTCCTTCACGGTGGGAAGGCTGCAAAGCAACATGCTTTAGGGGAGAATGAACGTCTTGCAGCCTCATTGTTTGTCAATGGTGAAAGGGTAGCCACACTGTGTGGTATAGCCATGCCGTGAAATATTACTCTGTAGTGACAGGGAACCAGCCTTGATGCACAACATGGGGGAATCTCAAAAGCACTGTGCCAAGTGAAAAAAGCCAGACACAGAAGGTTACGTACTGTGTGATTCAATTTGTAAGAACGTCTAGACAAACCAAACCTACCGATTTTAGATCAGGGGCTGCCTGGGGCTGGGTGGACAGAGGAGAGACTGCAAAGGGCCAGGTGGGAAATTTGGGAGGGGACGAAAATGTTCTACGTCCTGATCGTGGTAGTAATGACACAATTGTACGCCTTTGTCAAAAATGATTGACACGTACCCTTAAAATCGGAGAATTTTAAGTAAATTATTCTTCAATGCAGTTGATTTAAAAAACTTGAAAAACACCAGCTTTATATTTTATTTTATTTTTTATTTTAAAGATTTCATTTATTTTTTTGACAGAGAGAGACACAGCAAGAGAGGAACACAAGCAGGAGGAGTGGGAGAGGGAGAAGCAGGCTTCCCGTGGAGCGGGGAGCCCGATGCGGGGCTCGATCCCAGGACCCTGGGATCATGACCTGAGCCAAAGGCAGACGCCCAACAACTGAGCCACCAAGGCGCCCACCAGCTTTATGTTTTAAAACATCAACTTCATTTCCTGTCTAAAATTGGCATCCCTTCATCCGACTCTCCATTCAAACTTCCCACTGTCCTTGGTATAAAGTTTAAAAATCTGCCCTGCTCTCTCTCTCTCCCTTCATCCACCAACTCAAATCTATTCTCAGACACTCTGCTTAAACATAACGCTGGCCCTTGCTGACCCCCAAGACTGGGCTAGGTCTCCATACACTGTGTCCCCACAGCAGCCTCCCCCTCTCCTTTGCACACTTGTAATCGTTTAATTATTTCCTTGCTTTCCATGTATCCCGCTCGAGTGTGCATTTGGTGTCCCCGGGTCCCAGGGCAGTGTCCAGCACAGAGTAGAGCCTCAGTAAAGGTTTGTGGGGTGACTCTGGGGCTCTCGGTGAATGTCTGCTGAGTGAATGAACAGAAGAGCAATGAGCAGTGTGGTGGG
Source organism: Zalophus californianus (assembly GCF_009762305.2). Classification (NCBI taxonomy): domain Eukaryota; kingdom Metazoa; phylum Chordata; class Mammalia; order Carnivora; family Otariidae; genus Zalophus; species Zalophus californianus. Next base: position 16,473,393 of record NC_045598.1, read on the forward strand.
TCTGGTGCCGTGGGTACGGAAGGGAAGCTGTTGAACAAACACCGGGCAGACATCTAGGGATAGCCACGGGAACCAGGCTGGACCCCGAAGGACAGAAGGAACTAGGAAAGAGAAGGGGGTGTGCAAAGATGTTCTGCCTTGGGAGATTGGACACATCGCAGTGCTCCCGGGGCTCAAGACAAGACTGGCTGCTCCGACCCAGGCTCAGACACAGTTCATGAGTCTTTCCCAGGTGTCAGTCACACGCCCAGGGCCACGGGGAAGCTGTGAGAACGGGCTGTTCCCACTTGTCTCCACACCACATTTCACCGCCCCACACGTTAGTCTCTGCCTTGTAAAGATCGATTCTGTATTGACAGTTTCCGTCTGCACCCAAACAGGCAGAAAAAAAACAGCCCGGCTGGAGGGACCCGACCGCAGCTGGATTTATGGCAGTGCCTCCAAGAACGCGGGCTGCCAAAGCCCGCCAGCCCTGCAGTGGCTTCCCGCGCCCCCGCCGGAAAAGCAAGGATGGGTCCAGGAGGGCAGGATCCGTCCAGTAAAGCAGCATTTACTGACGTCTATACCGTGCCAGCCTCTGAGGATACAGAGAACAGTAAAACATCATCCCTGCCCGGTTGCTGACCTTAGACCAGCCAACAAACATGACCCAATCCCTTCCATGTGCATTCAATAATTTTTGTTGAGTTTTTGTTATTTAACAAACACTTACATAGTGCTTACCGGGTGCCAGGAAATGTTCTAAGTATTTTACAAAGATCGACTCAGTTAATCCTCATCTGTTATGATTCCCATTCTGGCGATGAGAAGACTGAGGCAGAGAAAGGCAGAAACTTGCCAGAGGTCCCAGAGCTGGTGAGCGAGCGGCAGAGCCAGCGGACGAGATCGGACGGTGGGCTCTGGAATCGGCGCTCACACGCCCGGCGATGTGCTGCCTTACCTTTGGCGCTGTGGAGCCTCATTCGAATGAACATTCGACAGATATTTAATGAGCTCCTACTGTGCGTCAGGCATCAGGGAGCATGTTACGGATACAGACAGTGGCGCCTTCCACTGACATCTAGGGAGCACCTACCGTGTGCCTTAAGGACAGGACCAAGTCTCGCTCACCTCTGCACCAGGCATAGCGTGTGAGAAATAATCGGGGCTTGATCATGTTTGTCGAGTGGCTGAAAGTGCTGGAAAGAGTGCTGAGCTTGGAGCCTGAGAACTTGGATCCCTCCTGCCGGGAAGGAAAATGTTTTGACAAGCTCATCCATATTCAGGTATGTTATATATCCCCAGGGGCTTATATTGAAAGAATGGAACTGAGATAAGGCAAGACTATCCTCCAAAAGAATGAAGTATTAGTGGTGGAATTTCAGGCATCCACAAAGGAGATAATTTGGTGGGTGGGTGGCCCCAATCACACCCTGTCATTGATCGCCTCCTCTAAAGGCCTGGGAGTGGGACAAACGTTGTCTGCTAGAAGGTGCCAAGCCCTCCACTTGGGGCTGTGAGTCACTGGCTGGTCACATTGGAACCTGGCAGGGAGGAGAGAGAGCACATCCACCCTGCAGACAGCTCCGTCCTCAGGGACACAAGGCAGGGCGTGTGGGAGCCGAGCCGGGGCCTGGCCCTCCAAGCCATCGGAGGAGGAGGCTGCCCCAGCCCCAGTCTTGCGCGGGGCCTGGAACTGGCACAGCTTCTCGGAGCTGGCTGAAGCCAAGGGAGGGGCTCCTGGAGGATCTGCCACAGAAGCTGGAATCTGCATCACCTGAAGCACCCTGGCGGGGGCCACTCAAAACCCACTGGCAGCCAGCAGGGATAGGAGCTTCCCAGATTCATCTCGGGGGTGGGCAGAGCCTGCTAGATGGGCCTCCTGTCCTTAAGAAAACAACACCCACCGATAGTGAGAGGTGCCCAGTCATCCCTGACCCACTGCACCTCATCGGACTTAACCCCGGCCCCAGCTCTCTGAGGTGTGTGTGGAGGGGGAGCTGTTCCTTTCCCCTTTCACAGAGGGGGCAGTGAGGCCCAGAGAAGTGAAGGCAGTTGCCCAGGGCAGCTCAGGAGGAGCTAAGGCTGGCTGCAAACCTGCTGCTTCTGAGTCTGGAGGCCGGGCACAGAACCGCAGTCCCATGCTACCACCTGCTGGGGACGGAGGCCAGCCCTCACCTCCTGGCTGCCCATCCGTGCCCTGGGCAGCTGACTCTGGCATTCGTGGCGGCGTGCGCACTGATCCAGGGTTTGGCCATTATACCTGACCCTAAAACCTGCTAAAAGCCCTTCTTGGATCAGAACCTTTAAGTGCAGCCCATAACAGACGTCGGTGAATCCCCACCCTTCGATGCACGCGGGGTCCACCCTGCCCTCTCTGGGGTCTCCCCAGCCCTGCCCCTGCCGAGTGTCCGCCCCTCTACCAGGACCTGCCTTCTCACTCTCCAGCAAGCCGGCCTCACCTTCCCCGAGCTAGGATAGGTGGTGCTTGTGGCGTGGACGTCGGCCATTGGAGGTTCTAATACTTCGAGAGAAGTGTTGCCCCCTTCTTGAAATACCGAGCACATCGTTTCCCCCCACCCCCCACGTACCTGGTGATGGCAGGACAGCCTCTGCTCCCCACGGTCAAGCGGGTCCTAGACGGTGGCCATGCAGGAGCCCCTGAGAGGCTGTGGAGACCACCTCTCTCATAAACGGATGAAGAGACGAGGCCCAGCAAGGGTCAGGGATTCACCCCAAGCCACACAGCGACATCTACCTAGAATCTAGCTCTGTCCAACTCCCAGCCCAGGGGCCATTTCTTCTAAAGTCAAGCTTCCAGAAGCACCGAGAGACCTCTGGCGGCCTCCAGCGCAGGCGCCCACCCCCAGGACCCCGTCCCCGTGCCCAGGGTGAGGGCAGCTCCTGACAGTGGCTCTTGCTGTCCTGTCCATGGCTGTTCCTCTTCCTAGAAGGGCCCCCCCACCCCCCACTCCTCTCCTCCCAGCCCTATAACCAAAACTAACATTTTCCCACACTTCATTTCATCACCAAACAATAGAAGCAGACTTTTTTTTCCCCCTGAATGGAAGCGTTAATTTATTCTCTATCGTGCAGGCTGGCTACACGGGGGTGGTGCAGCCAAGCTGAGCGCGCAAGGCCAGGTGGGCAGCCGCGTTCCCGGAGAGACCAAGGTGTCTTAGCCTTCACGGGGCGGCCCGAGCTCCGTCCAGCCAAGCAGGCAGGAGAGAAGCGGCTCAAACCTCTTGGCTGGCTTTGGCCCAGCTGGGCCCCTGTCCTGACAGCCCTCTGGCTGGAAGACTCGGCTTCTCTGTGGGGCTAGGGTGGAGGGCCCATCCCAAGGCACCAAATTAAGACCAATAAAAAGTTCAAGGTCAGAGAAAAACCAAAAACCTAGAGCACGCCCGGCCGGGCCAGCTGATCTGCATCCAGCTGCCCAGGGGTTGGCTGTCTGTCTTGGGGTTCCATCGTATGTGGGCATGTCACGGAAGCATGGATCCCCGCAGAGAATGCTCTTAGCTCTGGGAGCTCCCTTTTCAATTTGCTATTTCAATTCTTCTTTGTTTTGCCCCTCCCCAGCATACAATCCAACAGCAACCACCCCCCACCCCCACCCCACCGCACCGGCCCTGGATCTGTCTTTAAAATATAGCAGGATCGGGCGCCTGGGTGGCTCAGATGGTTAAGCGTCTGCCTTCGGCTCAGGTCATGATCCCGGGGTCCTGGGATCGAGTCCCGCATCGGGCTCCCTGCTAGGCGGGGAGCCTGCTTCTCCCTCTGCCTCTGCCTCCCTCTCTCTCTCTGACTCTCATGAATAAAAAAAAAAAATTAAAATATAGCAGGATCTGACCACTACTCCCCATCTGCACCGTCACCTCCCTGGTCTGAGCTGCCAACATCTCGCACCTGTGTTATGACAATAGCCCCTCCCTGCGCTTTCCACTTGCACTCTTGCTCCCAATGGTCTACCTTCCATATAGCAGCCAGAGGGATCCTTTAAAACGGACATCAGATTTCTTTCCTACCCTACTTAAATGCTCCAATGGAATACAAGTTCAGGTTTTCACTTTGGCCTACAAGGTCCTACCCAATCTGGCCACTGCCTGTCACTCTAACCTCATCTCCTGTGGGCCTCCCCCTTGCTCATGTCATACCAGCCTCTTTGTTGCTCTTCACTCCTGCCCAACACACTCCTGCCTCAGGGCCTTTGCACTTGCTATTCCCTCAGATATTCCCAAGGCTCATTTACTCTCTTAATTTAAAATATTCCCTCCTCCGAAAGCCCATCTCTGGTTTCTATACCTGAAATAGCACTCCTTACCCTGTCACTCTCTGTCCCTATACTTTTCTTTCAAGCACTAATCACTTTCTAACATTGCATTTTATCATTTATGTGATGGTGCCTCCCTCTAGAATGTAAGTTCTATGAGCGCAGAGGCTCGCTCAGTTCTTTTTCATCCCTGCATCTTCAGTGCCTAGGACAGCGCCTAGTGTAGAACAGAGAGGCTCAGTAAATATTTGTTGAATGAGCCAGTATTCTGTTTTGCATAGGGCTGTATTTGCATACATAGCAACACTTCCCACCTAGATGACATTCTTATGGAGGGGAGGTGTTCTATACCCTAAAAGCAATTTCCAAAGTGGCATCCAAACTGCCTCGAACCATAGTGGTTTTGTTGGCGTAACAGGGGTGGCAAGTCACAGCATCCTTGCTTCAGTTCTCCCCTTCCACTCCCATAATAGACATTATTTATGGACCATGGTTCACCAGGCTTTTCCCAAATGTGGGTTTGAAATCTTGGACAGGTGATGTTATGGACTGCAAGTCTGTGTCCCGCCCAAGTTCATATGTTGAAATCCTAACCCCCGGTGGGATGATATTGGGAGGTGGGGTGTATGGGAGGTGATTAAGTTTAGATGAGGTCATGAGGGTGGAGCCCCATGATGGGATTAGTGCCCTTCTAAGAGGAGAAAGAGATTAGAACTGTCTCTGTCTACCAAGTGAGGACACAGCCAGAAGGCAGCTGTCTGCAAACCAGGAAAAGGGTCCTCATCAGACACTGGATCGGTTGGCACCTTGATCTTGGACTTCCCAGCCTCCAGAACAGTAAGAAATAAATGTTGTTTAAGGCGCCCAGTCTCTGGCAATTTGTTAGAGCAGCCCAGGCTGACCAAGACAGGTGAGGCACTGCTGGGGTCGTCCTCATCAGAGAAAGCTCCCTGACCTTGAAAGTCTGGATGTTTTCTTTGATGTGACTCACAGCTGGGGGAGACCACAAATGTGGCAGAGGACAGAATGCCCAGAGGGGCTGGACTACCCATTCGAAATTGACATAATGAAGTTCAAGCAAGGTCAATATTGTCCTTCATTTAAGTTCCCGAAAATCAAGCATTGCGATTTCTCCTGAGGGAATAATATAGAATGTAGATAGAGATATATGTGTCAAATTGTTTATCATGACCTTATCTGTCTTAGTGAAAAACCAGAAGCAACTCCATTTCCAACAAGAGGAGATTGGATGAGTCAAGTCTCGTGGATCTACGTGAGGGACTACTAGATAGCAGGGGTCTCAGCCTCGGCACCATCAGCACCTGGGGCCAGAGAATTCTCTATCGTGGGGGCTGGCCTGTGCATTGCGGGGTGGTTAGCAGCCAGTAGCAATGCCAAACCCCCCCCCCCCCCCACCGCACCAGCTGTGGGAGTCTCGAGACATTGCCAATTGCCTTGTAGGGGGCAAAATTGCCCTCAGCTGAGAACCACTGCTGTACACTCAAGAAAAATAACACTTCTTAATACCATGGGAAATGCTCATGCTATGATGCTGGCTTAAGAAGAAAAAGAGGCAAAACGTGTTTTCAACTATATTCATATATAAAATAGAAAGCAGTTTGGAAGGTAACCTACCAAGATGCTCGCAATAATCTCTGAATTTAAAAGCTTTTCTTTAACTCTTTATTTTAAAAATCCATTCATTCATTCAGTAGATTTTTGTTGAGTGCCTATCACATACCGTATATTGTTTCAGGCTCTGGGAACAGGCTGTGTACAAGACGGACACAGGCCCGTGTATACGCAGGGCTCTGCCTTCACGTGGGTGAAGTTCTAAGGGGGGCACTGACATTAAACCCAGAACCTATAAGGAATGATAATCTGAGATTATGAAGGGAGCGATGAAATACAATAGGAACAAGGCGAAGGAGAGAGAATTGGCCCAGTGCTGCTGTGTTCAATGAATAGTTTTTAAATGAACAAAGAACACTTACAGGTTTTAAGAAGAGGAGATAAATGATCTGATTTCCCTTTAAAAATAATTCTTGTCAGAAAAAAATTAGTTTCAGGAAGTTAATGCCTGTTTGTTCTTATGAAAATTCAAATAGCCTCAAGGAAAAGCTATATGGAGACTATAAAGATCCCATGGAATGCAGCCACAGAGAAGAGGCCCCGCAAGCATGTTCATGGCCATCTTTTCAAGCACCCTTCTCGTTCCTTCTCTCTCTATTCCTGTCCATCTCTGCCTCTCTTTATAAATATACAAAAGCGTTTTATCCAAGTGGATTCAAACCATTCATGCTGATTTGTAACCTGCTCTTTTCCTGCCCTTTGTAATTTTATGCTCATTGTAAACTTTCCACAGTGGGCATATATTACTTTTATAATCCGAAACAACAACAACAACAAAAAAAAACACAAAAGACCACAAAAAATAAAGTGAAACCCGCAAATACAGGATGAGGGATCTCTGGCTGAGCAATACGGCTGTGAAGAAAGGCTTTGGGGTTTCGCTGACCACAAACTCAGCATGAGTTGACGGCATCATGTGGTTTCTAATTTCAGCTCAGTTCATTTTATCAGACAATTCCCCAGCTCCTAGTACGGGAAAAGCCAAGGGCAATATGAACAGCCTTCTTTGGGCTCAGCTCAGAGTAACTCAGTTCTGTTCAATCCCCTGCCTTATAAGTTTTGAAGCACCTACTGTGTGTGAAACTGGGATGACAATAACAGCTCATGTTTACTTAGCACTGACTCTGTGCCAGGCGCCGTCCTAAGAGCTTTCCATATATTAACGCACTTAATCCTCCCAATAACCCTATAACCTGGGTCACTTTATTGTTCTCACGTTATAGATGAAGAAACTGAAGCCCAGAGAGGCTACATAAAACCTGTCTGAGGTCATGCAGTTCAGTAAAGTATCATGAGAAATACCAAGAGGACCAAGTTACGGGTCTGCCCTCAAGGAGCTGACAGTCAAAAAGGCAAATACAATAACCTCACATTAATTCATTTGGCAAACATTCACTGTACCAGGGGTCCCACGAATCTAATCTCAGCCTAACCTTGGTGGATATTCATTATTCAGTAATCCAGCACATTTTTATTGAGCACCAACTATGTCCCAGGCAAAGTGCTTGGCACTAAAGAAAGAGTGGTGAACAAGACAAAGCCCCCACAGTTCAGCTTACAACTGAGTGGGAGAGAGAGACAAGCAAGTAAGGACCTGGTCTAATTTAATCCTGTAAGGAAGCAAGTCTGATGAAGAAAAAGAAGACTAGGGCAGGGGTTGGAACCGACGGATGTGGGAGTCTGAGCAGGAGAGCCAATGTAGGTCATTTAGAGATGACCATCAGGAACAGCCTCTTAGATAAGATAGTTTTGGAAAAGTGATCTGAACAAAGAGAGGTAGCAATCTTGGGAAGCTGTGGTTCAGTGCTCTCCAGGCATGAAGAAAGGCAAGTGCAAAGGCCCTGTGGCATGAGCAAACTTAGAAAGCCCAAGAACACCAAGGAGCGGATGTGTCTGGATCAGAGCGAGTGAGGCAGAATTGTAGGAGCCTGAGAGGCAGTCGGGAGTCAACAACACACAAGTGGCGTTTGGCTGCCAGGTAGGACAGTATTATATCCAGGCCGGGAAGTCCCCAAGAGTTTTTAGCAGAGAAGCAACAGGCTCTGATGTCTGCTTTTGAAAGGTCACTGGACCAGAGGGCAGCAGGGAAGAGGAGAAGCAAGGCTAGTTCAGCAACCGGGACATACGCTGATGGGATAGACAAGGATGTTCGTGGCAGTCAAGATTCATTATTAAATTAGCACTGACCACACCTGTGGCTGGATAGAATGCAGGATGTGAGGGAAACGGAAGAGGCAGGATGACTCCAGGAGTCTGGGTTGAAGCAACCAGGGATGTCATTGACCTAGGAGCAGAAGACGGAAGGGAAAACGGGTTTCAGGAACTCAACCTAGATGTGGTGGGTCTCCTCCAAGTGGGAAGCTGGGTGTAAGAGTCTGGAGGTCAAGGGAAAGACCTGGCCTAGAGATAGACGTTTGGGAGATGTCAGGTTATAGAGATTCCATCTACACCCTCAGACTGGATGAGCCTACCTAGGGAGAGGATGCAGAGCCCCGGGGTGCTTCAACATGTATCCATTTGGAAGAAGAGATAAATCCCAGAAAGGAGCCTGAGAAGGAATGCCCAGGGAAGGAGGAAAACCAAGAAAGTGTGGTGTCCTGGGAACCAAGTGCTTAAGGCAGGAGACAGAGATTAGCATCCCCAAACCTAGACTTCTTGATTTCCAGCTCCAGCCACAGACTCACCAGCAGCTCAGTGACCTCTCCTCAGCCCACACAGGTATCTGGCAGAGGATTCCAGAAAACACCAGCCAGTGTGCTGGCACGGCCCTCCCGGCCCCAGCAGGACAGACCATCCTCCCCGGACCAGCAGATGCACGCAGGGTGCAATTTCCCAGAGACCAGTAGCTCCCTCCTCCATATGGTTGTGAGGGTCACAGAGCCTGGAAGAAACCCTCGTCAACTCAAACACAAGGTAATGTGCCTTCCATAATGAGCTCTGATCATGGTCATCAGAAAATAACTCCTCCCATGGGCGCCTGGGTGGCTCAGTTGGTTAAGCGACTGCCTTCGGCTCAGGTCATGATCCCGGAGTCCCGGGATTGAGTCCCACATCGGGCTCCCTGCTCAGCGAGGAGCCTACTTCTCCCTCTGACCGTCCCCCCTCTCATGTGCTCTCTCTCTCTCTCATTCTCGCTCTCTCAAATAAATAAATAAATCTTAAAAAAAAAAAAGAAAATAACTCCTCCTCCAACGCCGTCTCCTCCTTCCCACTCCTCCCGGAGGCGACTCACCATCCCTGGGACTCCCCCGCCCCCCCAAATTTAGCCATCTCTTTCAGGGGTCTTTTTGGCCATGCAACTGACAGTTCACCCCAGTCAGCTCAGCCTTCCTTCCCCTCCTCTGCTCATCACATTCTTCCCCCACCCCCAGGAGAAAGCGGAAGGGTAATAGCAGTGAAAGTGGGGATGATGATAATGATGAATGCCGATGCCCCCACGCCAGCATTTCTCCATGCCTGACCCAGTGAGTCTTCTCATCTCTTGTCCCTGCAGCCACCGCGGTAGGTGCTTTCCAAGTGACAGAGCTGTCCCAGACACCGGCAGGACAATGGCAACGCCTACTGTCCATTAGGCACTTACCACATGCCGGTGTGGGCTAGGCACTTTCTGCTCACTCCCTCCTTCTGGCCTAACCTCAATGGTAGGGGATAATTACTCAACGACGACAGGCTGAGTTGTTAAGTAAAAGAATAAATCTTGGATCAGAATTCAAAACTCAGGGTGGGGGCAGAGAGACTCCAGAAACAACTGCTAAACATTGTCTCCCCCTGAGTGCCCGGAGAAATGCAGGTGTGGGGTGTATTGTGTATTGGATGGGGGAGCAGGGAAATGCACAGCGCTGCTCTCTTGGGAGTCCTGCCCGGAGGGAGGGACCCCTGGGTCCTTAGCTGTGAGAAGTGCAGGTACCAGAGGCGCCAGTGACTTGAATGTGTCCCATGGGGGATTGTGGCGGTCTTTGCATTTTTGTGGCATGAGGTGGAAATTTGAAACAATAAAGAAAGGGGAGGGAAGAGACAGAAAGGAGAAAGAAAGAAAAAGCAAGGAAACAATAAAATGTTACCATCTTGCAGGCGCCAGCCCTGGCGATGAAACCGCTAATGAGCCGAAGGTTCTGCAGAGCCCAGCATCTAATTCAAACCAGACAGATAACAGCCCCAGACGCCCCTGTCCAAGTGCTGAGAATGTGCCCTCGAAGCAAGGCTTGGGTGGGTGTCCCCGCCCCTGACCATGCTGCCCATCCATCCCACGGCCCAGCTGGGGCTAGTCAAGGTAGAGGAGAGGGGACGAGAGGTAGCTGGAAACAAGGTGAGTATACACCCACCTGCCAGGAGCTGTCCTTTTGTCTCCTTGCCAGGGAACATTCTGGAGCATCACCTGAGGCCAGCTTACCCACAGCACTACCCGCTCCCCATTTCAAACAACGTTTCATGTTGGGGGATGCACATCTTGCTAAACTTTTAGGGAGATTTCCCCCCTGATAGTCTACCTTTGAACATTTTAAGGATTTTTATTTTATCTCACTTTTTCTTCTTCTTTTTTTAAGAGGGGGGGGCAGAGGGAGAGAAAGAATCTTTTTTTTTTTTAAAGATTTATTTATTTCAGAGAGCGAGAATGAGAGAGAGAGAGTACATGAGAGGGGGGAGGGTCAGAGGGAGAAGCAGGCTCCTTGCCGAGCAGGGAGCCCGATGCGGGACTCGATCCTGGGACTCCAGGATCATGACCTGAGCCGAAGGCAGTCGCTTAACCAACTGAGCCACCCAGGTGCCCGGGAGAGAAAGAACCTTAAGCAGGCTCCACGCTAGGCTTGGAGCCCGCCCGACACAGGGCTTGATCTCACGACCCTGAGATCATGACCAAAGCGGAAATCAAAAGTCAGACGATTAACCGACTGAGCCACCCAGGAGCCCCTAGGTCACTTTTTCTAAAAGCACTTGCTCATTTGAATAAGCAACTATACTTGTTTCTTGATTGCTATAATGTAAGTTTACTCTTCCAAGTCTTGTGACTACCTTTTAGGTATCTTCGAAGCACAATAGTGCAAGGACCCTGGAGTAGAGCTTCCTGGGTTTGAGTCCCAGTGTCACCAGTACTAGCTGTGTGATCTTGGGCAAAGAATTAACCTCTCTGTGCCTCAGTTTCCCATCTTTAAAATGGAGATAGGGAGAGTCTCTACCTCCCAAGGTGGTTGTCCAAACCTTAAATGAGAGCATTAAATGAAATGGTATACATGTAAAACATTTGTCACTGAGTAAACATTGAATGAACTTAGCTGTTTTGTCTACTTTGACACATTTTATTTATTTAAGACTCAGTATTGACTGAGCATTTCCTGGAGCCAGGTGCTGGTCTGGAAACTAGGGAGACAATAGTGAACATGACAAACAGGCCCCTGCCTTCACGGTGCTCCCTGTGCAGTAGGAAAAATAGACCAGCAAAGAGATGATTACAACGAAGTGTACTGGGGGGATGGGGCAGAGGTCTATGGCAGAACACAACAGAGGCATCCAGCTGGTCATAAGTAATCAGAGAGGGCTTTCTGGGGGAGGTGATATTCCAGTTAAGACTTAAAGGATAAGAAGGCATCAGGCAGCATAGAGGGACTGGGCATGCCAGGTGGTGGGAACAGGGTTTGCAAAAGCTCAGAAGCATACCACACCAGGATGCTCTCGGAGAACAGCGACAAGGCAGCTGAACAGGTCATGGACAAAGCAGGGGCCAGGCCCCAAGGGGCCTCCTAAGCTTCAAATGCTGGACTGAGGAGCTTAAACACTATTCTGAGGTTGATTTGAATTGAGCTCCTTCTTCCTTGTCTATAAAACTGGGGTGTATCGCAAGCATTTGGATGACATGACACAAGCACTATGCCCTACATGGGCCCACCATGTAGCCCCAGCTCCACACGTGCAGGCTGGAGTGAACACTACCATCCTAGTCTAGCAGAATTATCAGGAGACCAAGTGAGATAATGTAGGCAAAGTTCTCAGCACAGCATCAGAGAGCATGGTGGTGAAGAGTCCGAGTTCTGCAGCCAGGCTTCTTGGGCTCCCGTCCTAGACCCTCCACCTAAGAGGGGGCGAGTCACCTCACCTTTCTGAGCCTCGCCTGCCTGGTCCATTACATAGGGGCATTTACCCCCTCGTGATGTGAGGATGAAGAATGCGGCAAAAGCCTGAAATGTTCCTGGCAGATGACAAGGGCTCGACGAAATTAAACACTTGGCAATTATGAGCACTTACTCATCACCACCAGTATCTCTGCATCTTCTCCCAGTTACACACAACCTCTTCGACTTCCGATTACACATGAGACCCTTTGAATGAATAGTTTATTAGCCGCCAGGTATTTTGTTTTGTTTTAAGATGGTAGGCATAAATCCAACTCAAACTCCACTGCTTTTCCAATTTGGTGAGGATCATAAACCCCTTAAAGCTACTGCAGAGTTCACAGGTAACTAACTACTGGTAATTAGTAGGTAACTACAGGTTCCCTGCTAAATGCTGAGTCCTGGACTTTCGACATAAATGGTCCGCGTTAACAACGAGCACCTGCCTGGCACCATACTTTTAACAAAGGGCTTTCCTATCCGGCACACTTTGAGGCACGGCAGCATCCCCTCTTTGCATTAAGGAGATGGAGAGTCAGAGAGATCCCTTGGCAACCAGCACTTGGACCCCAAGCCTGTGCCCTGAGTCAGGCTGCGATCTCTCCTTGGATAGGAGTGGGCGGGGTCTTAACCTCCTTTACCACTGTCCATTATGAAGCTTATTCGAGGCTCAGAAGGGAGAAGACCTGTCCAAATCACACCAGGAGAAAATGGCTGTCCAGAAGTGTAGCCAGAACCTCCTGGCTCTGGAGGAGAAGGGCAGAGAACAGATGGGGGTGGAGGGTAAGGCGAGTTCTCAAACCTGGGAGGCCACGGGAAGAGGGAAGCTAGGAGAAGAAGGGATCTCTCCCCTCTGCCCAAGGCAACGCTCCTGCTCACAGATGTGTCCCCAGCACCTAGAAGGCCGGGCATATGGAAGGTATTTAATAAATACTTGTTTCAGACCCTGAGGCAAAGGAAAGCCATCTGTTGACCTTTCTGCCCTTGAGCGGAGCAGACCACTGGCTGGCCTTGGGGCTTAGGCGAGCTGGGGCTGAGTTTAGAGCTGGGAGCAGATTCAGGCCTGGTTAGTGTTGAGTTTTTGGACTGGACGGTAGCTGCAGTGCATCCAGGTTAGGCCTGGAGTTGGCTGAACTTGAGCTGAGCTTGAGATAGAGTTGATGTCACGTTGAACTATGGACAGGGCTGGGGTGAGGACAGTTACAGAGGTGCTTAGCGCTGGGGCCCTGATGAGGACCGAACAGGGATTTGAGGTGGGTGCTGATGTCCAGTCTGAATTCAAGACGGTCCGGGAATGGCCCTGAGATTTGGGCTAAGGCCGGTTCTGGAGCTGATGGAAGAATAGGGCCTAGGGCCCCCTTCCCTCCACTGCCCTGGCCCCATGCCTCTCTCCACCAAGCCTGCCCCACGGGTCCTTCCTGGAGTCCTACCTGCAGGCCACTAAGGCCCAAGCAAACACCTCATCTTGACCTATGGCCCGTGACGCAGACACATAGAAGGGCCCTGGGGGTACTAGGCTGGGCCCTAGCTTCCCGAGGACAGAGCGTCCTTACAGCTCTGCCGGACTGGTCAGAAGCAATGGGGCCTGGACATTTACAGCCTTTTCACAAATAAAATATACCAAGTGAACCTTTTTTAAGGCAACAGTAAGTATGTACCACTGTGTGGCTACCTCAGCCCCTGATTTATGGGGGACCTGGGCTGTGGGGCAGGGTTCCTAGCAGGGGCTGCCCCAACCCTGAAGCTCATGTGTTAATGGCTTGAGTCCAGTTTCTACACCTCCCTGGGCAGGGAGGTGCTGATGGGGCCAAGAGCAGCTCAGAACTCTGCCAACTGGGAAGAGGGAGACCCGCCATCTGAGTCTTAGCTCCCACCTCTGCGTATTAGCACAGGCTTTGCAGTCAAGCAAACCTCAGTTTTAATCTCAGCTCTGGGACTTATAAATCAGCTACCTCATCTCCCTGAGCCTCAGTTTTCATATCTCTAAAATAGGGATAATCTTCCTCTCATCAAGCTTTTGAAAGGATATATCCAGCTCAGTGTCTGGCTTACAAAAAAGGTTTGCTGTCCCTTCGTTCTTATAGAGGTTGAGAGATTAGGCTCGAGACTCAGACAGACCTGGGTTTAAATCTTGGCTTTGCCATTCATTATCCGGGGGACCCCGAGCAAGTCACTTCACTTTTCTGAACCTCAGTTTCCTCATCTGTAAGATGGCCAAGATAATAGTATCTATTTCATAGGGATACATTGGTCAAAGCAAATGATTGCAAGCAACAGAACCTGACTCTGTCTCTCACGAGTGCACAAGTGAATTTACTGAAAGCATATTAAGAGCCCACAGACCTCTGGCTGACAAACACCACACACAGAAAGTGAATAGAAAGCAAGGAACGATGAAGGGCAGGGCAACAGAGACCAGAGCAAGTGGGAGCAGCCCAGATGCAGGCCACAGTAGCTATATGAGAATGGCCAGGACTCCAGTGGTCCCTGGGCCGTCACATCACTTGCTCAATATTCATAACCTAACCTGTGTTTTACATCAATGCCCCATTTCTTTGGTTTCCACAGAGGACAGCGTGACCTCCTAGCAATTCCCCAGGAATTATCTGGGTGCTCATGAGAGGGGCATTTGGAGGTAACCACAAATGTTCATAACAGGGGTCTTTGACAATGAAATAAACACATATGGTCCCCCCCGTGCCCGGCACCAAGTAATGCTAAATACCACCAGTAAATGGCGGCCATCAGCTGTTGCCGCAGCCTTTTCCAGCATGGCCCCTGCCTGCAGAGACTCCTGTATTAAAGCGGCAAGTGTGGACAGAGCGGGGAGTTTGGTTCATGAGGCAACTGTCTACTCCGTCAGGCAGCATGATGTGAAGGAAAGAGCGTTTGACCAGGAGTCCCGCTCTGCTTCTCGTCATCCCTCTGCTACTAATCAGCAATGCAGTCTTGACAGGCCCTTCGGCCCTCCCTGAGCTCCCAGTTTCTCAGCTGAAAAACAGCATCCCTGCAACCTGCCCTGGCGGCTCCAGCACCAGAAGTCAGGAGGAGCATATGTGATAGCATGGGGGAATTTTGTTTTATGTTTTCTAAGAACATTTACATATTTTTAAGTTAATAAATTAACTCATATACCATAAAACTCCCCCCTGTTAAGGTATATGCTCCTTGGCATATTATTATATTCACAAGGTTGACCATCACTACTAATTCCAGAAAATTTCATCACCCCCAAAAGAAACTTTATACTCTAACAGTGCCTGGCAACGGCTAATCCACTTTCTATCTCTATGGATTGGCCTCTTCTGGAGGGTTCACGTAAATGGAATCATGTAATATGTGGTCTGTTGCATCTGGCTTCTTTCACTCAGGATGTGTTCAAGGTTCAGCTGTGTAGTATCATGTGTCAATACTTTGTTCCTTTTCATGGTGGAATACTATTCCATTTAACGGATATACCACCTTCTGTTTACCCATTCATATAGGGTTATTCTCTTTTTTTAAGATTTTATTTATTTATTTGACAGAGAGAGACACAGTGAGAGAGGGAACACAAGCAGGGGGAGTGGGAGAGGGAGAAGCAGGCTTCCCGCAGAGTAGGGAGCCCGATGTGGGGCTCGATCCCAGGACTCTGGGATCATGACCTGAGCCGAAGGCAGACGCTTAATGACTGAGCCACCCAGGCACCCGATGTAGGATTATTCTTATTCACACTGCCCCAGCGCTGGGGACTTAGGTGTTCTCAGAGGGAGGGAGGTCAGCACAGAATGAGGAAAAGGGGCTACATCCACACGGGGAGGGGTGTGCAGCCTGAGGAGCTCAGTCTCTGGCCTTATCTGTTCTCAAAATGCCTAAAGACATTACAGAAACTCCCTGGATTCCAAGCATGGAGAATTATTGCTACCTAGAATCTGGGCTTTCTATCACCTTTGCCTCAAACCCCAGGTTGCCGTGAGCACCAGCAAGGATTTCCTGGGGGAGGGGAGATAGCTGACACAGGTCCAAACAAAGCACATGGTAAGTGCTCAACAAATACGTGGATGGATAAAGGGATTGATAAAGGTATATGGATGGGTGGATGGATGGACGGACGAACAGATGGATGGATGATGGATGGGAAGATGCATGGATGGATGGATGGTTAGATGGATGATGGATCGATTGGTGGATGGAGCTGGTTCTACATCTTGCTAACACCTATTTTATGCAGAGAAGAGAGATAAACTTTCTACTTAGAAATCCTAGCCCAAGGCATTCTTGAACCAAAGGACCTATCATTTATATAGTAACTCCTATTCAGGAGTAGGAAGGATTGAATCTCAAATCTTTGGAATTTCAAATTAAAGTTATTTAGGGGATCCTGAGTGGCTCAGTCAGTTGAGCATCTGACTTTTAATCTCAGTTCAGGTCTTGATCTCAGGGTCATGGGTTCATGACCGAGGGAAAAAAAAAGATCTAACTGTGCTTGGTACACAGTAGGTGCTTCATACATTGTGAGTGAATGAATGACTTAAACAATGGAAGAAAGCTATTTCCCACCCATTTTATGAATTAGGAAGTGACACTCATTTATAAATGAGGAAAGGGGCATCTAAGGTCACCCGGAGACCAAGGGCAGAGTGTGGTGTGGAATCTAGACCAACTGGAAGCCCACCATTCTTTCCCCCAAACCAGGCAGTTTTCTGGTTCCTGTTCTCAGCTGGGGACATGTCAAAACAAAGGGGTCATTTCCAGACCTTGGATTTTGTGTTCTCCTACCTGCAACAAGGAGCTCACTGAGCTAACCACATGTCTGTTTGATGTTTGAGAGTAGAGTGTGTGTGTGTGTGTGTGCGCGCACACACAAGTGTTTGTGTGTGTGTGCATGTGCATGCGCACACTCAAAGAACAGAAACGCAAATATGTCTTGTCAGCAGCTTCCACCTTTCCATTGCCCAGCTGTGGCATGTCAGGTGTACGGGACACTTGAGATAAGCTGGTTTTGACACACTGCAGATGCCTGCCTACCTCCCAGGGAGATTGTGACAGCTGCATGTGACTGGTACAATGACATTCAACATCTGGGTAGCAGCTTATATGAGTTAATGACTGCCTGGCACGTGGTAAGTGCTCAATGGATGGTGGCTGCTTTCATTAAATAATCACAATCCCTCCGGCCCACGCATTCTTATCAGGCTGCATGCTTCTCAGTGCCACTGGACTGGGAATCAGGAGGGCTGGTTCTAATCCCAGCTCTGCCATGCACTCCCTGTGGGACCATGGATGTCTAACCTTACCAGACTCCAGTCTTCTCATCTGCAGAATGGTGGTAACCATATCCTCCTCACAGGGCTGGGGAGACAACAAGAGAGACGGGCTATGAGGGTTCTTTGCGTGCTGCCGGCTAAGCAAGGGGCAGCAGACTACCATGGGCCAAATCTGGCCCACTACTTGTTTTTGTAAATAAAGTTTTATTGGAACACAGTCATGAACATTCATGTCTAGATTGGTTGTGGCTTCTTTTACACTACAACCACAGAGTTGAATAGTTGCGACGGAGACTGTAAGACCTGCAAGGTCTTAAATATTTACTATCTATTCATTGACAGAAAAAGTTGGCGGACTCCTGTTATTGATCAATTATTCCCAGGTCTTAGCAGCATAGACCTCCTCTCCTCCCTGGGAGCTTGTTGAAAGTATCACTCCCAGGCCCACCCTAAGGTTCTAATTCAGTAGATCTGGGGTGAGGCTTGGGTATCTCCTTTTTGACAAGGGTTCCTGATGATTCTGATAAAGAGAGGTCTCTAACCCAGATCTTGAAACACATTATGGTAGACAGCCTGGGATCAAATCCCTGCTCCCCCACTCATCTCTCATCTCTCTGAGTCTTGGTATCCTCATCTACAAAATGAGGACAACAATGTCTGTCCCTTAGGCATTGCTGGGGAGATTAAGTGAGAATCCCTATAAAGTGCTCAGTAAGCCCCGGGGACTCAGTACTTGACAGCCCTCTTTTCTTCCTACATCCCGGGACATGCATTCTCCCATAAGCCCTGGGCTGGCCCCGTCTCCATCTCCCAGTTTTCTCCCAACCCTCCCAGCGGCGCACCCCCCCCACCCCCCGCCCCACCGCAGCCGGCAGGTCCTGCTGCCCCAGCACGTGGTTAGAGGCAGTGTCAGGGGCCTGGTCTGTTAGAACCTGGAGTCCTCAGCCTGTTTCTGACACCGAAACTGCCGCTAGCTCCATGTTGACACATTTACTCTCATAATATTTGCTTTCCATGGCCATTATTTGCCTGGGAGCTGACGTCAGATGAAGACAATCAACTCCCCACTAGAGCTTTCAAAGAGCAAGGTCAGCACCTCCCTGTCCCTGTGCACTGTCCCATCCTCTCTCCTTGTCTGCGTTTTCTAAATTGACCACATTCTGGCCGGCAAGTGACTTGGCAAAACGTGTTGGTGTGAGACCAGGAGAATAGGTAGATTCTGGTTCCAACCTGTCACTGACCTTGGGGCTACCTTGGGCAGGTCTGGACCTCTCCCAGGGCCTCAGCTCCCTCAGCTCAGCCCGAGAGCTCTGGCTTGTCAGCACCACGATTCCATGACTCTGGGGCTCCAAGAACTCCCCGCCTTGGAAGATTCCAGAGTTCACCTTGCTGTCACTCCCCATCCTCACCCCTCCACCCTTCTCAAGTGTGGGAAAAGTAAGGAGACAGAGAACAGAAATTGTGAAAAACTAAGCCAGACTTCCATTTATGTACAACCATGCAAATAGCACAATCTTTCTCTCATTAAGATAGAAAATAAGAGCCGAGAGAACTACAAGCCCTTCAATCGGATCATCTCCTGGAGGTGTGTTCTTCTACCACCCCAAATACCGTGCAAGCTGGGGAAGCTCGCAGGGGGAAGCTCCTCTGCAGCCTAGGGAGGACGAAGAATCAGGCCCGAGTCCCGGGGAAGAGAAGATGGCTATCTGAATTCAGAATCCCCTACCCTGTTGAAAGGTGCTACCATATCACGGACAATTGGTTTGTGAGAAGGACATTGGGGAGGGCACCCACACCTCCAAAGGACTAAATAAAGGGCATTCATCTGAAACCTCGGCCTGAGAGACTTTGGGGAGTTGTACCAAATTCCCTCCCGCCCCGGCACCAGTTGGTGTGGGGTCATGTTGTGGTTGAATGGGAAGTCTGTGGCGCTAGACCGACTAAGGCTACTGGGTGGCTGGGTGACTCTGGGCAAGCCAGGTCACGTCTCTGGGCCCCAGTGTTGCCAACTGTGAAATGGACAAGTCCTTGCAAGCACTCCCATGTGATCTGTCCTCAATAGCATTTCTTGCCCATAGACATCACTGTCCCTATTTTATAGCTGCTGAAACAGGCTCAAAGAGGTGAAGCAATTTACCCAAAGCTCACCATGCCTGAGTTAGCGGCAGACCAAAGCCCAGGGCTTCATCCCCTGGTCAACGCTCTTTGCACTTCCTTCCGCAGGGTCACATCCTACTGGCCCCCTATAGCCTGAGTGCACCCAGATGTGTCCAGAGGCCTCCCAGGTACCCGCCCCAGGCCTCCCAAATTCTCTCCTGGCTCAAGTGGACGGTCAGGGCCCGTGGAAGGAAGCTCACCCAGAACTGTGGGGACACAGCGCCCTCCAGTGGCTGCTTGCTGCAATGAGGGACACTGAAGTCAGGGGAAGCCTCCATTTCCCAAGGGCCGCAACCCAAAACAGAGAGGCACAGACCAGGTGTACACTCCAGCTCCTACCCTCACCAGTCTACTAGGGTCACTGGTGCCAGGGTCACTGGTTCCTTTACACCCCAAATAACCCCTCTGTCCAAGGCTCTTCGAATCATATCATTTTAATCTGGAAAGAAACTGCAACACCTCTTAAGCAAACACTCTCTTTGCGCAGAGATTATGGAACCCAGGGTGGAGACAGCATGTCCAAGGTCACACAGGGAGTCGGGCAGAGTAGAGACCAGAACCCGGATCTCCTGCTTCCCACTTCAGGTCCAGCAGGGAGGCCAGGGAGGCTGGATCCAATAATGCTGCTGCATCTGCCCCTGACCCTCCCCCATCTTCCCCTCTGCCCCCTCCCCCATCTTCCCCTCTGCCATCCCCATCTCCGCCCCCCCCCCCCCCCCCCGCCGCCACTGACTGCCAGACACACCAGGTAGAGTGGGACAGGCTAAGGAGTAAGAGTGACACTCAAACTGTTGATGTCTGTGTGACCTTGCACAGGTTACATAACCTCTCTGTGCCCCAATTTCCTCCTCTTTGAAATGAGAAAAATAATAGTACCTATGTCACAGGATTGCTGTGAGGACCAAATATGCTGCAAACTAAGAAAGGTCGGTAACTAGTAACCAGCCCCCAAACATGGTAACCCTTGCTACAGTGATTACTATTTGTGTGGTGTCTTTAATTCACTGGTTCACAAGCTCGCTCAAGCACAGCTCCCCTCCCCTTCTCTCACACCATTTCCTCTCACCAAACCCCAAAGTGGCAAATGGATCCCCAGCACCTGTATCCCGTGTCTCTCCTTTGAAGGAAGTGGCCTGTTCAGGGCCTGGAGGGTCGGCACCACAGGCACAGCCACCTGGTGGTTCAGCAGGGCCACTCTGGCCCAGGGTGAGCTTGGCCAAGTTTGAGTCTTGGAGAAGGGCTGAAACCCTAGAGGGTTTCTCTGGGGCCAAGAGAAGGACAGCCTCAAAGATGCTGTCAATACCTTCCTGGGCTTCTGGAATGATCCTGAGGGTCCAGCTTTAAAAGTTAGACACCACCAGGCTCAGGTTTCACGAGGGAAGCCCCTTGAAAGTCCCTCCTCGGTTTTTCCTTTCCCACCAGGTTTGGAGCCAGGCAGATGTGGGTTTAAATCCCGGCCCTGCCACTCATGAGCTATGTGATCAGATGTCTCTGAACTGTAGTTTCCTTGTCTGTGAAGTGGGGATGATGATGGGATTGTACAGAGCTGTTTTTTGGGTTTGGAATAAAGTACACAGAGCAGTTCCTGGAATGTGGCATTTTGAGCTGCTTATTCATCAGCAGCTCAAAATAAATTCACCCTCCTCCCCAAATTCTGCTCTTCCTCCTGGATTCCCTGGCCCAGTAGGTGGCAGCATCCACCATCCATGGAGGAGCAGCCCCTGTTCTCTGACCTGTGTCAGCTCAGGAAGTGAGGAGGTCAATCCTGTCACACCTAGCCCTTGCCCACCTGCTCCTCCCCACCCTCCTCCGCCCCCACTCTCATTCCAGGACTGGGTTACGGCAAATTTATGGCAGTTTCCTCCTTCCACCATCCACACGTCTGCTGTGGTGGTTACACCACACTCTCAACATTCATGCACCTCACTCTGAAACCACTCACTCCCCTACAGTGTGAAGTCCAAACTGCTCAGCGGAACCAGGATGGCAGAGGCCCTCCGGGCTCTGAGCCCCTACTCCACCTACCTCCCCAGCATCATCTACTCCCACCCCTGCCTTCTGGCTCTGACCTGTCCCTGTGCTCTGGTCCCCCAACAGCACCCTGCTACCTCATGCCTCCAAGCTTCTGCCCATGGCCACAGGCATCCAGAGCATCTCCCTCTAAGACCACATCTGTGAGCCCACTGACTGTGCTCCCTCATGGAGCTGAGCACCCCTCCTCCGCCCACCCATCCCCCACCCGCACCCCCCACTCCCCGGTCTCTCTCAGACCTCCGTGGTGGCCCCCTTCACCTGCACTTGGCACACTTACCTGACCAGTCAGTCCCGGAAGGCCTGAGAGAGCACTAGTTGAGATTAAGGCCTCTGGGGTCGTGTCCCTGGCTTGGGCTTAAGTCCTG
Organism: Zalophus californianus; assembly: GCF_009762305.2. Classification (NCBI taxonomy): domain Eukaryota; kingdom Metazoa; phylum Chordata; class Mammalia; order Carnivora; family Otariidae; genus Zalophus; species Zalophus californianus. The sequence continues at coordinate 16,495,180 of NC_045598.1, forward strand.
GGTCTTCGTGCTAATTTACTAAGAGGACGTGTATAAAACCCTCGAACTGTGCCTGCAGCATAGTAGGTGCAAAATAAATGGAAACCATTCTTTTTATTACGATTCCCCCACAAGACTATAAATTCCTGGAGGGCAAGAGTCAGACCTTATTTATTTCTGCATACCCAGCAACTAGCATGCGATCTGACCCATAGCAGAAATTTAATAGATAGATGAAGGGATGTGACTCAGAGGAGGAAGAAAAATGTAAAAGCTGCCATTTGTCTGGTAATTAGGCAGTGACAGAAACACGCAGAGCACTTTACAAAGCGGTGTCACTTAATCTTCACCCCATCATGGAGATAGAATCTATTTCTGTCCCCATTTCAAGGCGGAGAAACTGGCTCAGGGAGGTGAAGACATCTGCCAGAGCCCCAGAGCGATGATGTTGGTGACAGAGCTGATAGTCAAAGTCACTTCTCTCTGGCTACAAACCGCATGCAACTTCTGTGTTTCTGCACTGCTTCCTTAAAGGGGCGGGGGGGAGTTGGCGTAATAGCCAGCATCTGAAGGAAACAATCATCAGCATTTATTGAGAGTTTGCTAAAATTGCTGGGCGTTTCATACTTATCTCATTTAATCCTCACAAGAAGGCAGGCTGCGCTCATCCCCACTATACAGATGAGAAAACTGAGGCACAGGGAGTGGGTAACTCACGGACAGACACAGGGCTCTTTGCTACTGCGTGAGCCCTTCTGCCTCCCTGATGCTGGTGGTGCCTAATGCAGCTCGGAGGGGTGAAGCTGGTGGGGCGCATCCTGGGTCAGAAAGTCAGAGACAGAGGTGAAGAGGCAGAGGTGTCTGCAGATGTTCAGGGCTTGGTATCAGGGTGCCCAGGAAATGTGGCTGTCATTACTGTTACTAATAACGTACTCTATTATTATAGATGCTAAATAAGTATAATTATTAAGTCGCTTACATTGTCAAGGCACTTTACAATTTTCAGAGCACTTTTGCATGCATCACTAATTCTTCCTCACCAAGGTCCTTTGAGATATGCAAGGCAGGAATTTTTTTTTAAGATTTTATTTATTTATTTGACAGAGGGAGACACAGCGAGAGAGGAAACACAAGCAGGGGGAGTGGGAGAGGGAGAAGCAGGCTTCCTGTGGAGCAGGGAGCCCAATGTGGGGCTCGATCCCAGGACCCCGGGATCATGACCTGAGCCGAAGGCTGACACTTAATGACTGAGCCACCCAGGCTCTCCTAAGGCAGGGAATTTTTTACCACAAACTTACAAAGCAAATGGCTTCAGAGGAGTTATGTGAATCCTCCCAAGGTCCTAAAGTTGGCAGGTGGCTCTCCCTGGGTCCAGATCTGGGCTTTTCGGATTCCTGATCTGAGCTGTTTCTCAGGCACCTGCAGCCTCTCCAAGAACCTCGACGGTACAGTACAGGCACAGTCAGCAGGTTGACGTGAGTGTTGATGGAGAGAGAGAGAGAAACAGCGGAGATGGATGAGAAGAAAGGAAGCGGGCTCATTAGGAACTAAGAAGGGAGACTCTGCTAGGACAGGGAACAAGAGGAGACAATCCAGGCCTCTCTGGGCTTCTCCCTGGGACCCAGCCTCTGCTCAGAGCCACGTGGCAGGCTGGCCACCCAGATGTGGCACAAGATGGCGCCCTTGGCTAGAGAACCAGCGGCAGTGAGCCTGCGGAGGCGCAGACTGTCAGGGCTGCTGGGGAGGCGGCTGTGGTTTCCACCCTGCCTCTGGTGACCAGGGGCATCTCAGCACATCAGCTTGTTTCAGAAGGACCCTTTCAGGCCTCCTCTACTGAAATCCTACGTCTGTACGCAAATCCACAGACAGCTGAGCCACGTGGTTAATCAAGGGTTCACAGTTTTTACCAGTCAGGTGCACCTGAACATGGGTGAATGCAGATTTTAACCACAGTCCAGACCTCCTGTGTATGTCCCTGGGAAATGCAAAGTGAGGGGTTTAGGCAGAGATCTTTCTAAAGTTTATTGAGCCCTTCTGATGGGACGGGCACCCTGCTAAGTGCTTCCTCTGCATGTAAGGTTGTCAGATAAAACACAGGACACCCAGTTAACTTTGAATTCCAGATACACAGGGAATAATATCTTAGCATAAGTATGTCCCAAATATCGCATGGGACATACCTATACTACAAAAATTATTCCTTGCTCATCTGGAATTCAAAGTTACCTGAGCGTGCTGTTTTTCTACTTGCTAAATCTGGCAATCCTACCTGTATTGTATCATCCTTAGAGTCACCGAGGAAGATTTTGAAATTCATCTCCACTTTAGCAGGCATCATAAGCGAGGCTCCAAGAGGTGAAGGAACTTGCTGGTGTTCGCAGCAGGTGAGCGGCGGGGGCTGCCCTCCTCCTGAATCCATACCCTCAACCAGCCTCCTCCCTAACCAGCACGAGGGACTAAGAAAAGAGGCTGACTACCTCTGTTCTCTCATGGAAGGACCAATTAAAACTGGACCCTGAAGGCAGCGAATGTAAATATCCTCAACATGAGAGTAATAGAGGTCCCACTCTAAAACACGAATGGGTCTTACCAGTCATCCAGCTGGGAGGCAGCTCAGCTTTGGGGTTAAGAGGTGGGCTCTGGAAACAGGTCGTTGGATAAAAGCTCCAGCTCCATTTGTTACTAGCTGTGAGACTTTGGGCAGATTATGTAACCTTTTTGTGCCTCAGTTTCCCCATTGAGAATATGAGGAAAATACTACCCATGTTTCAGGGTTGTTGTAAAGATTAAATGAGGTAATACATGCGCAGCACTCAGAACAGTGCCTGCCCCAAGTTATATATATTAGCGTCGTGTATGCAGTCCAACCACCTTACTTCACGAAGGCAACACCGAAGCCCAGAGCGGGGAACTGCCTTGCTCAAGGCCACACAGCACATGAGTGGCTGAGCAGAGTCTCACTCCCAGGTCTCTGAAGTGAAGTTTGTGATGTCAGCCTTAAAAGAAAAAGAGAAAAGAATCACCATCAGTGGCAGGCCAAAGCCCCATTCCTGATCTTCCAATCCTGACTTCTTCCACGTCAGTTGGTACAAAGGAATCTTACTGCGTTTGAGGCCATTTATAGAATTTAAATCTTCTGGTTCCTTTTCGCCAGTACAATACTGTAAATGTATTTCTTCTTTCCTTCCACAAACATTTACTGGGGGCCTGGCTCCTGCCGGGCACCGTATTCGGCACACAGGATGAAAAAACAAGTAGCTACCAAGAGACAGTGGTGTGATTGACACCAGCAGCAGAGAGCCCAGGGCCCGTGGAAGCCAGAAGAGGGACACCTGGCAAGGTGGTGGGAGTGACAGAGAGGCAAGTGATAGTTGACCTAAGCTCTTTGGGACAAGGATGGTCAGCCAGGTACAGAAGGGGCAGAAAAGTTCTTCCAGGCTGAAGGAAAAGCGTGTGCCAAACCCGAGAGGCCAAACAAGAAAATATGCCATCTACCACAGGGCCCACGACAAGGAAACCAGAGTTATACCTGGGTGAACCAAATGCTCCCCCCAATACCCCTGACCTGTGCAGAGTAGACAGCCCCCTCCAGTGGGATGGTCAAGAAGCAGCCAAGAAGCAGCCAAGCCAGAGAGGTGCTCATGTCGTAAAGAAACCACTGCTCAAGAAAACTGCCAAGCAGCACCCCCATTGATGGCATTTACGCAGAGACTGTCTTGGGCTTGGCTTTGTGCTACCGTGAACATGAATTCATCCACCACTGGGTAACTGAACCTGGAATGGAGGCCAGGTGTCGCTGCACCCCGAGAGTCCCCAGTGTAAAGGCTGACGTGCTGGCTGAAGGCAGATCTTTAGCAAATCTCCATCTGTTTCATCTTGGCGCCCTCAAGGCAGAAGACGAATTCTAATTGCTACCAGGCCAGTGAGGCGGTCAGCCATGCACTCTGGAGTCAGGTTGGCTCCAGCCCTGGATTGGAGAGTGTCCTCCAACTGGCTTTGTGCTCACTTGGATCTTCCTCTGAAGGTCATTAGCACCAAGGTCATTGGCAGCATTGCATCTCTGGGAGGCCAGAGGTATTTGCTGGTTATTGGATGATATTTCTTCCAGCGTCCTAAGGGAGCCCGAGTTGTGGGAACGCTGGGAAGTCTGAAATGCCTGCATTGCCGAAACTGTTGACATCGTCTATGCCCAGCAGCTCCCTCCACTGCAGGTGCTCTCCCCTCTTCTACTAGGAGTTATTCCCCACCCCCACCCCCACCCCCACTCCCTAGAAGAAGATGGAGGCGGATTTAAAGGGGGCATGAGTGTTGAGTCAGTGTCTTCTGGAATCATTCTCATGGGCTTGAGGTCTCGCTTCTGGCTGTAGGCAGGTTACAGCCACAAGGTATAAATGGCACCACAACCAGCCAGTGGGTGAAGTCCAAGCTACGGAGACCCTCTTTGCCTCCTGTCTGTCCTGCTGGTCCCCTGGGCTTAAAGTCCTGGAGCTTTTGCCTTCCCAAGCCTCTCCGTCCACTTTCTCCACCACCCCTCCCTCCCACCCTGGTCAAAGCCATGTCATCTCAAGCCTAGGCACTGTGTTAGCCCACCTAGCAGCCTGTCCAACAGCCTACAATCTTAGCCCATGTGCTCTGTTTGCAATTCTACAACCTAGAGCCATCATTCTAAAGTTAGAATATGATCTTCCTGCCCTAAACCCTCCTATTCATTCATTCTTCATTCATTCATTCATTCATTTAGTCAGTGAGTCATTCACTTTATGCCATTAGGAATACCTCAAAACAAAGCCCCTGCCCTCATAGCATTTACCTTCTAGGGCATGTTCATCAAGAAATACACAACTCAGGAGTGCCTGGCTGGCTCAGTTGGTTGAGCATCCGACTCTTGATTTTGGCTTAGGTCATAATCTTGGGGTCCCAGGATCGAGCCCCGCATTGGGCTCCAAGCTCGGCTTGGAGTCTGCTTGTCCGTCTCTCTCTGCTCCCACTCACTTTCTCTCTCTCTCTCTCTCTCTCTCTCTCAAATAAATAAATAAATAAATAGATAGATAAATAAATAAATAATCTTTTTAAAAAAATCATTAAGAAAAAGAATTCTACACCTCAACATGTGATAGGAACAACAATAAAGTGGAAGAGATAGAGAATGATGGAAAGGTTGGCCATTCTCTAAGAGTGGTAGGGGAAGGGCTCTTAGAGGATCATGTGAGTGGATACCTGAATGAAGTAGGGGCCCAGCCAGGCAAAGCTGTGGAATCTTGGAGAACGTGTGAAAACACTTGCTCTATGGTACATCAAAAGTTGTTATAAAACGCTAGAAACGGAGGGAGTGAAGTGCGGGCACAAAGACAGACGAAGAGAAATCTAGGCTAGAACAAGGAAGAATAAGGAAGCCAGAAACATGCCCTCACCTGTCTGGAGAGTAGATTTATGACAAAGGGGTGGATGATGGTCTTTTTGATAAATGGCTTGGGGGAAATTGAACATCTATATAGAAAAATATTTATCTCCTATGATTCCCCCTGTTCCCCCCAAAAATCCAAGTGGGTTATAGATATTAATGTGACAGACAAAATAATAAAACTTCCAGAAGATAGTATAGGAATATTTATTCTCATGACTTAATGGTAGGGAAAGATCAAATTGCACCCCCTCTGCTTAGGGACATTCCATCACCTCTCTGAGCCTTGGTTTCCTCCTCTTTAAAATGGGGGCAATATTACCCACCTCTGGTTCTTGTGAAGCTTAAAAACATAGCAAATACTGTGCTTAAGACAAAGCTTGAGGCAGAGCTGGAGAACATTACCTGCTTCTCTTCCTGTTACACCTACTCTACCTTTCATAGCCACACCCTCTCTACAAAAGGCTTCCTTGAGGAGGGAAGTCAGGTGGTGGGATTTCATGACCAGAACGTTCCAACCTCCATATACCTTCTTTTGTTAAAAAATGCACACATGCACTAGAGATCCTGGTTCAGATCAGAGGCAATCTGTAGCTTTCCAGGTGACTCCAAGGTAAGGTTTCCAGACCAAATTTTGAAAAGCATCATCCTGGAGCTGGAGGGAGAATGAACACTCAGGCAGAGATCAAGCTGGATAGCCCAGGAGAAACAAGAGCTCTGTAGGATGTGTTCTAAGCAAAGCCTAGGTAAAAAGCGCAACAATTTGAGTGCAAAATATCATACTTAGTGAAAAACAATATCCCATAGGAGACAGTAGAAAGTTTTCTAAGTATATAAAACTTAGCAAAAGAGAGTAGGCTGATCATCCCTACAAAAAGCTAGGTATTTAGAAAAACATATATTAGCTGCACAACCTTGAGCGACTGACTTAACCACTCTGTTCCTCTGTTCTCTCATCTGTAAAATGGACATTCTACCATTAGTACCTATTCATCAGGTCCTTGTAAGGACAAAATGAGTTATAGCATATAAAGTGCTCTAGCATGGTTCCTGGTACAAGTCAACTATGATTGGGATCACCACCAGCACCTTTTAATGGGGATCATGGACCCCTTTGGACTGATGAAAAATGTGCACATGTACACACACAACTCAGCACACAATTTTGGAGGTTCGTAGATTCCCTGATGCCCATCCCCAGTGGCAGGGGAGGGGCACGTGGACGGAGCTCAGAAGCCTCCAGCTCCAGATTCAACTAGAGAAGCTCTGTGTTCACCTGTTTTACGTAGCTGCACATTGTATTTCCATGTGTGATTTCATTTGAAGAAGGGCTATTTTTAAAAATATGAAAAATGCTCATCTTTCCCTCCCTTCTCACTTCGTAGATGAGGCAACTGAAGGTCAGAAAGGGGAAGATACACGGCCCAAGGTCACACAATAAATTAGACAGTCAGGACTAGGGTCCAAATCTCTTGCCTCCCGGGTTCACCACCCTGCCCTCAGAGACAAATATAAAAAGGAAACTGGTAGAGGCCTCAATGGGTGCACGTGGTCCCATTGGAGTGGGCACAGCTCAGTGGATGAGAACATGGGTCTGGGAGACAGGCCTGGGTATAAATCTTGAATCAGCCACTTACTCAAGTTTCTTAACCTCTCTGACCATCAATTTCCTTGTCTCTAAAATGATGTAAAAAATACTAAGGTGTATCAAAAGTCCTTCCTTGTAAAGGGGCAGTGTTGAGTGCCGAACGGAAAAGGCGACTGTATATAAACGGTTTGGCATCACTTTCAAATATGTCTTAAAACCCTCGTGACCCTGCATGTCTGTGTTCCTTCTGGATAAAAGCCTTGCGTGATAAGACAGTTGCTAAACAAGTCTGTGAAGTTGAAGGCAAAGGTGTGCTTGATGGGAAAAGAGCATCAGGAGCCCCTGGGGAACAGGTGGGAGGGAGAGCGGGGAAGCTCTGTAGGGGCTCTGCACCTGTTCCACGTAGTTGTGCCCTGGATGCTGCTCTCTGCAAGCCTCCATCTGGCTTTGACAAGATAATTCTGTTGGTTTATTTATTGCTCATAAACTGCATGCTTCCGGGAAAGAAATTTTGAAACACTCTAATAATATCAACTTCGTTGGATTGTTGTGGATGTAAGGAGATTCATTCCGTGCTTAGCATGGAGTAAACTTTTAATATGTGCCTACCAATTTCAGAAGGGTGAGGTCACTGTCAATTGTGAAAGCAGGAAGAAGAATTTTGAGGCATGGTCTGTGTCATTTGTCTCCGAACCCCCAGCACTGAGCACAGGACCTGGCACACCCTAGGAGCTCAATAAACCTCAGGTGAATAAAGACAGAGCTGAAAGATTAACAGCAAAAGGGAGAAATGTTTTTTGGGTTAATTATGAGAAATACACTGAACCAAACAGGAGTATAACGGAGAAGTTTTTACAAAACTTCAGAAAATTCCTCATTCATGCCATCAATGCACACTGAGCTCTTTCTCTGTTCCAGGCACTTTTCCCAGTGTGGGGGCAGAGCAATCGAAGGAAGGAGACAAGGTCTCTGTTCTCCTGGAGCTTACGTTCTTAGGGGTGGGGTGAGGACAGATAATAAATGAATAAACAAATAATATGATAGAATAAGTACCACGAAGAAAAATAAAGCAGAGTAAAAAACTAGGGAGTAAGGGAGATGCTGTTATAAACAGCGAAAACCTCTCAGAAAAAATAACATTTAAGCAGACCTTTGAGTGAAGCCAGGCGAGTAGCTGAGGGAAGAGATTGCCACACTTGGAAACAAGTTGAAAAGAGAGCAAATGCATTTCATCCAGCAGCTAGGCCTCATTTTCAAATCGACGGAAACAAAATAAAGACTCTTTGTAGTGCCTCGCCTGAAAGTTGAACAAGAAACATACTCAGCATGAAAGGCAAACCTTTAGTTAATCTGTTTTTGTTGTTATTGAAATCTTAAGTACCTCCTTTATGGCAGATGGCTCGAAACCTGCAGGGAAAGAGATACTTTCGAAACACAATTCCAAATGAAAAACAAAAAAACCCAGCAATGATAATGGCCTCACAAGAAATAACTTGAAATTGTGAGTGCGCTGCTTGATGAGATTAAACAGTTGGAGGCAAATGATGCAAGCCCCAAAGAGGAAAATATTCATATGAATCATTACACAAATCCCATGTTGTAGCACATCAGACTCAGCGATTTTATGCTTGGGGAATAGTCAGACATTCATTCAAGAAACATTGTGGAACACCCGATTATTTTTAAAACTGGGTGTTTTGCGACTTAAAAGATGAATTGAGCCCAGATCTACGCTTAAGGAGTTTTCATCTTGCTCCACATTGGCACATACTTATTATTTATTTTTATTTATTGTTTTGTTTTTCAATTTAAGTTTTTCTGTTCATCTTCCACTTCTAGTCCATTCCCCTATCCCCATAGGCACTGTTCTCAGGTTCTCTGTCCATTTTGTTTACACTTATAAATGCGTTTATGTTTTAAATGCATATATGTCTATTTATACAACATATAGTATTGTTATGTATGCATATTTCATGTACATAAGTGATGTATTGCCATATATCTCATTCTGCTTCTTTGAGATCTATTCATGATGATTAATGTATATCTAGTCTACTTCTTTTGACTGTCGCATTATATTCCATCATCTACAGGTATTATATTTCATTAGTAATCCCTTACTGAAGAACATTTAAGCTATTTCCAACTCTGTTATTATAAACTAACGCTGCAACAAAAATCCTTGAACATATCCCTTTGTGTATTTAAGCAAGAATCTCTCTGAGATTTATATATGAGACAGGATTTGCAGTATAAATTGTTGTGCATTTTGTCATTATCACTAAATACCTCCAAAATGCAAAATGCACCAATTTTCAGTCCCCCCAGCAGTACATAAAAGTTGCATTTTCCCCACATCTTTGGCAGTTTGATATTATCACATGTTTTATCTTTGGATGCAAAGAAATATCTATTTCTCACTCTATTTTGCATTTCTGTGACTATTAATAAGGTTAAACATCTCTTTATCTGTTTGTTAGCCATTTAGATTTCTGAGTTCCTCTTCTGTGAATTGCTTGCTTTTCTTTCCACATTTGTATATAGAAATCTCCTCTTTTTTTTTTTTTCCTGCTTTGCTGGTTTCAGATACTAATGACAGTCATATATATTGTGAGTCAATTCTCCCACCACCACTTATTAAATAATTCATTCTTTCCTCACTGAGTTGTGATGCCATCTCTATCATATACCAGTTCCCAGTACTCCATTGGACAGTAGTGGTATTAGAAGTATGCTTTTCTGGTTTCCATATTAACTAGAAGTCCACTTTTTTTTTCATTAAATATGATGTGTGTTGTAAGTTTTTAATAGAGAATTTTATCAGGTTAAGAATGCTACTTTAATCATAAATAGATCTTTTTCTTAGATCTATTGAAATATTGTATTTGTTTGTTTAATCTGAAACACCTTGATAGATTTATCTGATGCTAAATCATCCTTACATTTCTAAACTAAATCCCACTTGGGGTTGTTTAAATTAGGAATTTTGCATCTATAATTATAAGTAAAACCAGGTTAAAATGATCTTTCCTCATATCTGCTATAATACCAAGGTTTAACTAGATTTATAAATTGGTTGGGTGACTTTCCCTTCCCTCGTCTCTGGGAAAACTTGAATAGTACAGGAACTTGCTGTCCTCTAAAAGCTTGGTAGAACTGACCTGCAAAACGATCTTGGTCTGGTGACTTTTTTTACTGGCAGGGTGAGGGAGGTAGGGAGGGGAGGTATGGGAGAGTCAGGAGGGGTGAGAGAGGGGGAGTGGTGGTGCTTATTAATCACGTTTTTCAAGAGTGCCTAGCACTTAATAAGTACTCAATAATTATTTATTGAATGAATGGGTGAATGGATATTTTATACAAATATTTTTCTTCTTGTGCCAGTTTGGGCATCTCATATTTTTCCAAGCACTTACATATTTTGCTTAGGTTTTCCAAATTTTTTGGCATCAAGCTTTTCATAATAATAGCAGACATGTTGACAGCAGTCATCTGCCTATACCTCCATTTTTCTCCACTTGGTCACATACTTCAGGGGAGTGTAGCCCCCTGCAGCCTCAGCCATTTGGACGGTGACCCAGATCTGGCCGATGCCAAACACAGTGGTTCTCTGTTCCTTGTCAGCAATTAGCTTAGCTGTGAGTACATGATGCAGTGAGGCCGAACAGTACAGTTGACCCTTGACCAACACAGGTCTGAACTGCACGGGTCCACTGACCGGAGGATTTTTCACAATACGGTACTCTCAATGTATTTTCTCTTCCTTAGAATTTTCCTAATATTTTCTTTTTTGTAGCTTACTTTATTGTATAATACATATAACGCACAAAATATGTGTTGATCGACTATTTATGTTATCAGTAAGGCTTCCCATCAACAGTAGTGATTAATAGTTACATTTTGGGGGGAGTCAAAGTAATACACAGATTTCTGGGGGGTTCAGTCGGTTAGGTGGCCAACTCTTGATTTGGGCTCAGGTCATGATCTCAGGTGGAACCCTGCATCGAGCTCTGCCCTCAGCAGGGAGTCTGCTTGAGATTCTCTCTCTCCCTCTGCCTGTCTCCCTCACCTCACATGTTCTCTCTCTCTCTCTCTCTCTCTCTCAAATAAATAAATAAATAAATCTTTTAAAAAAGTATACACAGATATCTGACTGCACAGGGCTGGTGTCCCTAATGTCCACATTGTTCAACGGTCAACTGTATATGGTAGAGAATGAGGGGCTTGGGGGAAAGATTTTTTTTCTCTGACAAAATGGGAAGCCTAGAGCCACTAAGCTATCTTGTGTCTAGGAGGGGAGCTGCTCTGTGGCTGAGTCTGCTGCCAGGATGGAAAAGTAGAAGGATGAAAAGAAACTTGACTTTGATGTCTCGATGAAGGTACAGCTAACCAGTCCCTGAATAATCCTACCTGTGCACTTCCTGTTCTATAAGATAATTAATTTCTTATTGGGAAAATCAGGTTAGTTCGATTTCTTTTTTATTATTTGCAGCCCAAAGCATCCTGATACAGCAAAACTCTTTGATAGTTTTTCTGTATTTTTTGTTTTATTTTAATAGCATTAAAATTAAATGAAAATTTCCATTTCTGCTGTAGCTACACTTGTTTATTCATTTTTATTATGCATTTTATTTATTTGTTCCGTCTTTGCCAAGAGTGTGTCTATCTTAGTTTTAGGGTTTTTTTTTCCTCAAAAAGCAAATTTTGGTTTTGTTAATTGTCTCACCCCCCCCCCCCCATTTCATTGATACTTACCCTTATATTATCTACTACTCCCTTTCTTCTTTGGGGAGATTTATTCTGTTATTTATTTTTTATTTTTTAGCTTCTTTAAGATTAACTTCATTTTACTTGCACTTTCTTTTTTTTCTAAGAAATGCATTCAAAGCTATAATTTTCCCTGCAAGAAATGCTTTAGGAACATCTCACTGATTTTTACATACTTTTGTCTTTAATAGTATTTCTTAATCTCCCTTATTATATTATCTTTACCCCATGCATTATGTAGAAGTATAATTTGAAATTTTCAGACATATGGAGTTTTTTCGGCTCTCCTGTTTGTTAATGATTTCCACTTCTATTGGATTAAATCAGACAACTGACCAGGATGGTGCTGATTCTTAGGAATTTATTAATAATTCTTCTTGTAGCTTAGCACGTGATCCATGTTTGCCTGTTTCATGTGATTTTGAGAATAATTTGTTTTGGGGTTTGAGGATGCATTCATCTATATTAGCTTATACTTTCATTGTTCAAATATTCTATATCCTTGCTTTTTTTCCTACTTTATCAATTTCTGAGAGGGGTGTGCTAACATCTCCAACCACCACTATAAATTCAGCTAGTAGGCCTTATAAGTCTATCCATAGTTTAACATATTTATAAGTTGTATTATTAGATGCTTATATGTTTGTAATTGTTATGTCTCCTCAGTATATTGTACTTTTTATTGATATATGTGGTCTTTTTTGGTCTATATGGGGGTGTTGGTATCCTAGTTTCCTTCTGATTTGTATCTGCTTGGTATATATTTTTCATCTTTTTGTCTTTTTTTTAAAGATTTTGTTTATTTATTTGACAGAGAGAGAAACAGTGAGAGAGGAAACACAAGCAGGGCGAGTGGGAGAGGGAGAAGCAGGCCTCCCGCCGAGCAGGGAGCCCAATGTGGGGCTCGATCCCAGGACTCTGACGCCCAACAACTGAGCCACCCAGGCGCCCCATCTTTTGATCTTTTTAAAAAAAGATTTTATTTATTTATTTGAAGAAAGAGAACACACAAGTAGGGGGAGGAGCTGAGAGCGAGGCAGGGGGACAAGCAGACTCTGTGCTGAGCGCAGAGCCTGATGCAGGGCTCAATCCCAGGGCCCCAAGATCATGACTTGGCTGAAACCAAGAGGTGGATGGTTAACTAGCTGAGCCACGCAGGCGCCCCTCAGCTTCTTGTCTTGAATTTGTTGAGTAAATAATATGTTTATATGATTCAAACTCAGAATAATATTTAAAGGTACACAGTGCAAAGTTCTGGTCCTACCCAGTTTCCATCCACCCCGTGCCAGTTCTCATTTATTTGCCTCTACGCCTTAGATTCGTTCTACTTTTTGTTGCTTTGTGATACTGGAACTAGAGCCTGTAAACATTTGTCCATTGGCAGATGGCATAGTGCTGCCTTATCAGCAGAGGGTGCAGAAGGAAACTGCAAGAGCAAGAGGCTTGTTTTCCAGTTCTGGTGCTTTGCTTTCCGGCTTCTATAGTGTGGCCGCTTCCGTGTTAGCAGGTGCTTTGGTATGCAGGAAACCCAGTGGTACACACACACACCAGTATCCCATGGGCTACAGCTACACCTTCTCCGACGCGGTGCACATCTCACTTTGGGGGGCTGAGGGGCTCTTCCAAGTTTGTTCCTCCTTGACTACACTCTCTCAGCCTTTGAGCTGGCAGCTTATGCCCCATACCTCTGCCCCTGTGGTAGCCACTAGCCAAATGGGGCTGCTTGAATTTAAATATAAATTAAAGTAAAATCAAACTTAAAAATCCAGTTCCTCAGTCACAGTAGCTACATTTCAAGTGTTTAATAGCCAATGTGGCTCATGACTACTACACTGGGCAGTGAAGACACAGGACACGTCCAATGTTGCAACATTCTATTGGAATCACTGCTTCAGAGGTCTCTCTATTGCTCTTGGGAGCTTATCTCCTTTGTCAGCTAATAATTCTTTACATTCTACTAGTTAATATTATACTAGTTATATTACTAACTAATAATTCTTTTCTTTTTAAAGTAGGTTCCACGTCCAGCACGGAGCCCAATAAGGGGCTTAAGCTCACGACCCTGAAATCAAGACCTGAGCTGAGACCAAGAATCGGGCACTTAACAGACTGAGCCACCCAGGCGCCGCACTAGCTAATGATTCTTTAAAGTTTCTCTGTTCAGATTTCCCTGGTTTCCTGTCTCCTCATTGGCCCTTAATGGATACACACCCCATTTGTCATATGTATCTTTTCAATGTTTTTTTAAGCAAATATAAGCAAATACAAATATATATTCTTATCTACACACACACACACACACACACACACTCATTGACACAAAAATAACAAACTCTACGTACAGTGTAGTGGTCTGACAAACTATAATCAGCAGGCCAAATCCAGCCCAATCTGGCCACACCTGTTTGGTTATATACCGTCTGCTTTCTTTCCGGCTACAATGGCAAGTCAGCAAGTGGAGCAGATGCAAGAGATTACATGGCCTGCAAAGCTGAAAATATTTAGTGTCTGGCCCTTTACAAAAAAGCCTTGTTGATCCCTGTTTGATCTCTTGCTTTTTCAATTTAGCAATATACACTGGAGTTCTTTCCCTATCAGGATTTTAGAGCTTCCTCACCTTCTTTTTTTTTAAGCTGCGTAGTATTCCATTGAATAAATGCATCACAATAGACTTCAGCAAGTTTTTTTGGTTTAAATTCCATTTTGTTCCTATTTCATGAATTATTTCAGTAAATAACCTTGTATATGCCTCATTTTGTACACATGCAGGTACATATATAAAATAAATACCCAGAAGCAAAATTATTGGGTCAAAGGGAAAATGCATTTTTTTAAAGATTTTATTTATTTATTTGAGAGAGAGAATGAGAGATAGAGAGCACAAGAGGGAAGAGGGTCAGAGGGAGAAGCAGACGCCTCGCTGAGCAGGGAGCCCGATGTGGGACTCGATCCCGGGACTCCAGGACCATGACCTGAGCCAAAGGCAGTCGCTTAACCAACTGAGCCACCCAGGCACCCGGGAAAATGCATTTTTAAATTGTGATAAATATTGCTAATCTACATAGGAACTGTACTAATTTCTATTCCAATCTGTAGTGTATGAGAGTGTCTGTTTACCATCCCACTATCAAACTGCCAGAATTTTTCCCAATTTTATGTGTTAAAAAAAGATATTTCAGGGTGGTTTTAATTTGCACTGCTCATAGTATGAATGGATCGAGCATCTTTTTGTGTATTTATGGGCCATGTGTGTGATAGGTCTTTTCACATCTTTGCCCACTTTTCCTAAGATTTTCAAGAGAGTTGTGTTCTTGTTCTTATGAATTTCTAGAAGCTCTTCATGTATTAGGGAAATTAATCCTTTTAATATGTTGCAAATATATTCTCCCAGGATATCATTTGTATTTAGACTTTGCTCATGATTTTTCTTTTCCTTTTTTTTTTTTTAAGATTTTATTTACTTGACAGAGAACGAGCGAGCGAGCAAGAGAGCCAGAGAGCACAAGCAGGGGAAACAGAAGAGGGAGCAGGAGAAGCAGGCTCCCCCCTGAACAGGGAGCCTGATGCAGGCCTGGATTCCAGGACTCTGAGATTATGACTCAAGCCGAAGGCAGATGCTTAACCGACTGAGCCATCCAGTCACCCCTGTTCATGAGTTTTCTTGAAAATATTAAATTCGGGGCACCTGGGTGGCTCAGTTCGTTGGGAGTCCCGGGATTGAGTCCCGCATCAGACTTCCTGCTCGGTGGGGAGTCTGCTTCTCCCTTTGACCCTACCCCCTCTTGTGCTCTCTCTTTCACTCTCTCTCTCTCTCTCTCAAATAAATAAAATAAAATCTTTAAAAAAATGTTAAATTCATCAGTCTTTTCTCATTTGGTTTTTGTATTTTGCATCAATTAGAAAGAACTTCACCACCTCAAAGTTATAAAGAAATTTGCCCACTTTTCCCTAGTACTTTAATGTGTACAATTTTTTAGCTTTAAATCTTTGATCAATTTTTAGTTACTCTAGCATAAGATGTGGGATATAGATAAAACATCTTTTTCAAATGATTAACCCAATTATTCCCAAACCATTAATTATAAAATTTACCTTTTCTTTCTTACACTTTTAGCATATACTAAATTTCTATGTGTAATTTTGTTCTATGCTTGGACTTCTTATTTTGTTCCATTGGTTTGTTTGTCTTTTCGTGTGCTAATTGCCCACTATTTTAATTGCTGAGGCTTTAGAATATAGTTTAATATCTGGTAGAGCTGGTTCTCCAAATTCTTTGTTGTCTATTTTTCCATTTAAACTTTATAATCAGCTTCTTTGCAGAAAAAAAAACAAACCAAACCCTGTTGGTGTGTTTGCTGAGAACTAACATTTTTATGATGTTTAGTTTAGTCTTCTTGCTATTTAAGAAATGGTATGTCTTCCTTTGGTTGTTTTTTTTGTTTTGTTTTTTTGTTTTTTTGTTTTTAGAGAGTGGGGAGAGAGAGAGAGAGAGACAGAATCTGACAGAATCTTAAGCAGGCTCCATGCCCAGCACAGAGCCCGGCACAGGGCTCAGTCTCACGACCCTGAGATCATGGCCTGAGCCAAAATCAAAAGCCAGACACTTAACCAACTGCACCACCCAGGTGCCCTGGTATATCTTTCTATTCAGGTTTTCTGTTGTATCCCTCACTGATATTTTAAGTTGATACATCAGTATTTTTTTCTTTTGTTGCTATTGTAAATGCAGTCTTTTCTTCCATTAACTCTTCTGAGTTCTGTGTAAAGTTTACACATTGATGCATCAGTCATGGTTCTCCAGAGAAAAGGAACCAATAGCATAGAGATCGAGATTGAGATAGAAATATCTAGGAGGAGATGTATTTTGGGAATTGGCTCTCACAATTACAGAGGCTAAGATATGCACTGATATATCATCTGCAAGCTGAAGAACCAGGAAAGCTGGTGGTATAACTCAGTCCAAGGCCAAATGCCTGAGAACAGGGGGAGTTGATGGTGGGATTCCCAGTCCAAGGCATGGGCCTTTGTCTTCTAGTTGGTTTCTGTATGTTTGTCTAATACATCACCACCTTATTTTACCACCTTCTCCTTCCTCTCCCTTCCCACATTCCCTCTAGCTTTCTCTCCCTTTTCTCTCTCTTTTTTTTTAAAGATTTTATGTATTTATTTGAGAGAGAGAGAGAGAGTGTGTGTGTGTGTGTGTGTGTGTGTGTGTGTGTGCAAGCAGGGGGAAGGGCAAAGGGAGAGAAAGAATCTCAATCCAACTGCGCACTGAGCGTGATGCGAGACACACAGGGCTGGACTCACAACCCTGAACTCATGACCTGAGCCAAAGTCAGGAGTCGGCCGCTTGACCGACTGAGCCACCCAGGCACCCCTCTCGTTCTTTTTCTTATAATTGGTTATTCAGGAGATTCTCTAGGGTTTTCCAGGTATATAATCCTATTATCTCTCTTTTCTCTTATCTGATGGTGTTGAGTAATACATCCAACATAACGTTAAAAAAATAGGGGTGATGGTGGCCATACTTATGTTGTTCCTAACTTTTACAGAGGAACGCACCAGGGTTTCCCCATTAAGCAGATGCATTGTGCTAATAGTTTTTCTCTTAAAAGGAAAAATCGATAAATTGGATTTCATGAAAATTCAAAGCTTCTGGTCTTTGAATGACACCATCCAAAAAAAAAAAAAAAATGAAAAGGCAAGCCAAGACTGAACTATTCATAATGCATAGATCTGATAAAGGACTTGTATCCTTGTATCCAAAACATACAAAGAATTTCTATAACTCAATAATGGGAAAAATAACAACATGCAAAAGGAAATGAAAATGAAAACCAAAAGCAGATACCCACTTCACACCCATTACAATGACTACATTTAAAATAACTGACAGTACCAAATGTTGACAAGGAGGTGGAACTCTCAGCATTGATGTTGGGAATATAAACGTTACAACTGCTTTGGAGAACTCTTTGGTTGTTTCTTATAAAGGTAAATAAACAGCTACTATATAACCTAGCCATTCCATTCCTAGGTGTGTTACCCAGGAGAAATGAAAAACACACATCTACACAAAGACTTGCACACAAATATTCATAGCAGCATTATTCATAATACCCTAAAGCTGGAAACACCCAAGTTAACAGATGAATGAATACACAAATGGTGGTCTATCAATACCAAAGGGCCCAGCAATTAGAAAGAATGAAGTATTGATAAACTTAGCAACGTGGATGAAGCTCAACTAAGTTATACTGAGTGAAAGAAGCCAGGCACAAAATACTACATACTATATAATTTCAATATATGAAATTCTAGGACAGACAAGAGTCATCTATACTGACAGCAAGTAAATCAGTTGTTGCAGGGGAAGGGGGGTGGTTGCAGAAGGGCAGTTGAACAGGGAAGGGGCACAGGGCAACAGTGTACTTTTTCAGGTGATGGAAGTGTCTTAGGACTCTGGTTTCTAGTCTAGCATGAAAGAAACTTGGAAATAGCCATTCTGTCCTAACAAGTAAAAATCTGAATAAACAGAAAAATCAATTCCTCTTAGATCCATCAGAGAAGTGAGGTCACAGGGCAAACTGCTACCCCCCCCCCAAAACTGAGAGACAGACACGTGGACACAGAGAATCACAACTTATCTGAGCAGAAACCCATGAGCAGAAACCTTGGTGGGAACCATTGTAGGGACAGGGAAACCTGAACTGTAGTTGATAAAATGCTGGAGGCTCAGTGTGGACAAATCTGAGAGTTAAAAACTCCAGAGGGACGGGTCATGGGGGAGGTTAGTCTTGTGAGTTTGTGTTAGTTTTACCTCGAGGAGCTCCACTAATGAATATCAGAGAAAAATCCCTTGGTGCTTTTGTCAGGGGGAGTGGAAAGGAGCAATTTGGAAATACACCAGAGCATTCTATTCTTCTTAAGAATAAGGTCTGCCCTTGTTAGGAAATGACTTAACCAGAGTCTAATCTGTTGAGGTTTTATCTGAGCCTAACTGACCTGGGGGAAGGGAAATACCCAATTCTAACCCACTCTAGATATCCTGTACCACTTAAGGGGCCAAAGTGATCCCAGAGTTTATATGGAAAGGCAAAAGACCCAGATTGGCCAACTCAATATTGAAGGAGGAAACTTGGAGGACTGACAGGACTCAACTTCAGGACTTACCATAAAGCTACAGTAATCAAGACTGTGGTATTGGCAAAAGAATAGATCAATAGAACAGAATAGCCCAGAAAAAAAAAAAAAAAAAAACCTCTATGGAGTTAGCTCATATTTGAAAAAAGTAGCAGAAGTGATACAATAGGGCAAAAATAGCTTCAACAAATGGTGCTGGGAAAACTGGACATCCTTGTGCAAAAAAGAAAAGAAAAGAAATCTAGACACAGACCTTACTCTTCATAAAATTATCTTAAAGTGGATCACAGATCTAAATGTAAAATGCAGAACTATAAAACTCCTAGAAAATAACAGAGGAGAAAAATCTAGGTGACCTTCGGTATGGGAATGACTTTTTAGATACAACCCCGAAGTCATGATCCATGAAAGAAAGAATCAACAAGGTGGGCACACGAAAATTAAACTTTCTGCTCTGCAAAGGCGCTATCAAGAGAATGAGAAGATAAGATACAGACTGGGAGACACTATTTGCAAAAGACGTACCTGCAGAAGGACATTTATCCGAAATATGCAAAGAACTCTTAAATCTCAACAATAAGAAAACAAACAACCTGATTAAGAAAGGGGTCAAAGGCCTTAACAGACACCTCACCAAAGGAGATATACAAATAGCAAGTAAGTGTATGAAAAGATGCTCCACATCATATGTCACCAGAGAAACACAAATTAAAGCAACAATGAGATATTACCATACACCTATTAAAATGGCCCAAATCCAGAACAATGACAACACCAAATGCTAATGAGGGTGTGGAGCAACAGGAACTCTCGTTCATTGCTGGTGGGAATACAAAATGGTATAGCCACTTTGGAAGACAATTTGTTGGTTTCTTACAAAACTACACATACTGTACACTCCAGCAACTATGCTCCTTGGTATTTACTCAAATTCAGAACTTAGGTCCACACAAAAGTCTGCACACAGATGTTTATAGCAGCTCTAGTCATAATATCCCAAACTTGGAAGCAACCAAGATATCCTTCAATAGGTGAATGGATAAATATACTATGGTCCATACTGATGATAGAATATTATTCAGTGCTAAAAAGAAAGGAGCTGTCAAGCCATGAAAAGACATGGTGGAAACTTCAATGCATATTACTAAGTGAAAGAAGCCAATCTGAAAAAGCCACATACTGTATGATTCCCATTATATGACATCTTGGAAAAGACAAAACTATAGAGACAGTCAAAAAGTCACTGGTTACCAGGAGTTGGAAGGAGGAGGAAAAATAGGTGGAGCACAGAGGATCTTTAGAGCAGTGAAACTCTTCTGTATACTATAATGGTGGATATACGCCGTTCTACATTTGGCCAAACCTATAGAATGCACGACAAGAAGAGCAAGCCCTCACATGAACTGTGGACCTTGAGCGATAATAATGTGTCAATGTAGATACATCAACTGCAAGAAATGTATCACTCTGGTGATGGTAGGGGAGGCTATGCATATGTATAGGCAGGGGGAATATTGGCAATCTATGTACCTGCTGCTCAATTCTGCTGTGAATCTAAAACTGTTCTAAAAAATAAAAATGTTCTGTATCTTGATATAGAGATGGTTACACAGGTGTATGTGTTTGCCAAAACTCCGCTTTAAATGAGTACATTTTCTTGTTTGTAAATTATGCTTAATAAAGTTGATTCTAAGTGACATGAAAAATTATGCTGGCTTGCATCTGCAGAACAAAGTAAAGGATATCAAAAGAGCTGGAGAATGAGGACATTACAGTAGGTGAGAGATAAAGGTCAATTGGACTTTGGCCATGGAAACGGAGAGTATATATTTAGAGGTAAAATCAGTCAGACTAGGTGACTGATTGAGGGTGAGCAACAGAAATGTCAAAGGCAACTTCCAGGTGTCTGGCCTGAGCAATCAGACAGAGAATGGTAATGGGTGTGTTGTCCTTTCTGAGCTAAGTTGCTGAAGAGGAGAAGCAGGTTTGGCTGGAAAATCATAGCTTCTGTGGATGCTCCATCTCCATGGAGATGTCAATTTCATTTCATCATTCTAAATAAATGAACAATGAAATAAAGCGTCTTTTGTTTCAGGGGGGGAAACCAAGGCAAGGGATTCATTCACAATAAATGATATTGGTAGGACCAGACCCACAGAAGGGCTCCAGATTCCATTTGGGCAGCCCCTTTGCAGCGAGGCAGTCTCCCTCCTCCGAGTCTTTTGTCATGCCGGATGGATGAGCAGGCGGCTGACCTTTCTGAGTCATTCAGCAAATTCCAACAGCTTTCTCATCTGAGACTCGCTGGTCTCCACTGGGCGAGATCTGAAGACCAAGCTTCACTTGGATTTGAGAAAAGGGTAGTGAAATTTGAACACTTAAAAAGCCAGGAAAAAAGAATGCCAAGGCCCAGATACCTACTCTAACAAATAAAAAGCGTATGTCAAGCATCTAGCAAACTTCACTTCTACAAATACTGCGACCGCCTGAGGGAACGGCAGAGACATTTGACCGGGCAGCAGCTGTGGAGAGGGTGCTATTTAAAGACAGCTTTTGCAGCCCAAGGACTCTGGGCTTAGGATTTGATTAGAAGGCAGAGAGCAGACAGCAAAGACTGAGAAAGAACGAGATGTGGGGAAAAACATCAGCGGGTTGGTGGTTGGCTGCTGATGTGAACCCCGAGTATGTGAAATGAGTTCGTTTTAATAAAATTATGTCTCTCCATCTCTCTCTGAGTAAATTAAATATGTTAATTCATGGAAAGCACTTGGAACAGTGTCCAGCACATAGCGCAATACCAGAGGGAAACTCATTATTATCATTATTATCCCTCCATCTACCCACCTATATATATATGCCCAGGGATGGAGAAATGCTTCAGCTAAAATGATACGTTACTGCTAAGTGCTAGGATTTATAGTGATTCTGTTTCTAAATCTCTTGTTCATTTTTTTTCCTGTAATCCTTGAACTCTTTATAATGGACACATCTATTTTGTAAAACCCTCAAGTCATTATTCTGAGGGGGAAAAGTGAAGACTCTGGAGTCAGACTTCCTGGGTTTAAACCCCACCTCTCCTTCTTGGGAGCTGTGTCACCTTCTCTGAATCTGTTTTCTCTTGCATAAAAGAGGGCAATAATGTCACCTATTTCTTTGGGGGGTGATGAGAATTCAATGAGATAATCTAGGTAAAGCTTGGCATGGTACCTGGCAGAGCATAGGGGAGAGGTAAATGATGCCTGGCTGTTATTAGCAGTAGAAGTGGGGTCAGCTGTGCTATGACCTATGCCAGGGACCATGTCTATTCACCTCAGTGTCCTTGGCACGTAGTAGTCACTCCAGAAATAACTGGTAGTTTAGCTGGAGCCCCCTCAGGCATCAGCCTAGGAACATTCTCTGTCAAGGTACAAGAAAGTGTGAAAAGTTCTCAAGTACCTTCCTCCTTTAGGTCAAGGATTGGGTCCTTTTGGCGATTGGGAAGCACAAGTTATTTCTTCAAAAATCCTTGAGGCTCTCTGGAGAGATGAAGTGCTTAGAGGTTCCCGTCTTTGTTTTCTCATTCTCCCATGTGATGGCCAGATAGAAGCCGGTACCATTGTTTCCATGACCCTATGCTGTTCTTCATGAACTATAGGCAAGGCAGTCCCCTGGGAACTTCTAATAATGCAAAACCTCACGTAAACAGTCATGGAGAAACTGCAGCCATTGACCCATGACTCTGTATGAGTGTGTGTTGAGGGATGATATTCTTTGTCTGTTTGTTATAGCTAAAACAGTCCTTCAGAAAGAAAGAGTCCTTCCTATATTTTATAAACATATATTCCTTTTAAAATAAGAAATTCAAAATTAAGAAATCCTATTCTTTGTAACTGTGGTCCCAGGAATTCATGTATGTGGTAGCCACATTTCTCGTGTTTTCTCCTAGTCCCTGTAGGATGCAGAACCTTGTTAAATGGAACAGGGAGGACAGATCATGGCTGCAAACTTATTCCTACTGTTTGAGATGTTTGAACCACAAGCCATTCACATTTATATACAGTACATCAGCAATAATCCTGTTTTGCAAAAAAAAAAAATCCATTAATTCGAGAACTATTTTTTGAGCAGCTACGATGTGCCACGGACCATTCTAGGTATTTGTTGCTTGTTTGCCAAATCTGGCAACCCTGTATATTGGGGGCTTCTATTAAAGGAGAATGCAGAGATGGTGGAAATGCAGGATCGGGGGGATAACAGCTGTGGTGTGGCTCTAGTGACTACAAAAGTGACTGGATGTCAGCTATAGTAAATCTGACCCTGAATGTGAGAGGGACATGTGTGTAAAATAGTGAAAGTGACTAATTGGGCAGTAACGAGGACAGCTGTGTACCCAGTAGGGGCCTGCTAAATATTGGCTTGACTATGGGGCAGTGAAAGTAGCTGAATAACAATGACGGTGAAAACAACTGAAAGGGTGACAGCTGGGCACAGGGTCCAATTGCTACACTGTACGGAACTGTTTGAAGTTGTGGTCATTGACAGTGGTCGCCTACAGGACAATGACAGTAAACAATAATGAACCCAATGACAGCAACAATGCAAGTGACAGTTCTGCCCAGCAGATTGAATTTGTGACTAAAAATGGTGATGGAGTGGGAGTCAGTCTGACAATGACAGCTCTCAGAACGACCGAATATTGACGTTGTGGATGTAACAGCTGTAACCACAGAGGGAACTCGGCATTGTACTGAGACTGCTGGATTTGGGCGGCATGACTGGCAGTGACAGAAAAATTGGCTGCGCGTCAGTGACAGAGTGACAGTGTGAGGTTCAGTGGGCCAGCACTGATGTGACTTAATTTGTCTGATACTGTGGGAATCTGACTTAATCTGTTGGGCTGTATGAGGGTGGCAACAGGAGCTCCAACGTGGAACGCTCACTGTGCAACAAAGCGTGTGAAAGAGAAACTGAGCAAAAAAGCTATGATCACCCCCCTACACACACCCCCTAAATTCCTGAGAGGGACGAGGGAGAGGCGGGATCAAGATATCTTCAAGACACCACGATTGGTTGACACGAGCCTGTTAGCCTATGACGGCCGAGCCGCGCCAAGCCTCTCCACCAATGAGGATGCATCTGGGGACGCGGCTCTGGTTACGTCTCCGCCTCGCACGTGAACGTGTTTTGGAAAAATGTAGAGAAACCTTTTGTGTCTACTTCTGTGCCATTCTTGAAATAAGATCCTAAGCCTAGCACTGCCCCAGCAAGAGTCCATGGAACCCCACTAAAACCTTCGAAAGAGAGTGTGGGGAGAGGAGGGAGTGGCCAAGGGTCAGAGGTCAGAAAACAAGCCCGCAACCCGCTAGCCCCAGCACCCTAGCATTGGTGGAGGGCGCGCGCGACGCAGGCCCCGCCCCGTGAGGCCCGCCCCCGGCACGTGACTGTGGCGCGCGGGGCAGGCCGGGCCGCCCCCTCCCGGCTTATACTCCTTACGCGCCGGCCTCAAAATGGCCGCCTTCTGGCGTCTCTGGCGCTGTTGAATGGAGAAAGCTTTATTGTTCCCTTCGGGCAGGAGTGTTCGTGTCCTCTATGGCGCTGTCAATAAAGAACGGCAGTTTGAATCGGTGCTGAACAGGTAACCATAGAAACGGGGCTGGGACTCAGCTTGGAGACCCCTTTAGCAGCTGAGGCCCGAGAGGCGCCCCAAATGAGGGGCGCGCTGAGACCCTTCGGCGTGCGAACTCCGCGGGGCTCTGCCAAGTCCCAGCCGCCTCCTCTCGCCCGGGACGCGGACCCCCTGGGGCGGCTCCCACCCCGAGCGCAGGCTCGGCTGTAAGTCTGCGGTGGGGAGAGGCCGCGGGGCTGCGTCGGGGCGCACCCGGCTTGGCCCCAGCCTGGGGCCTGCCCGCCGCTTGGGGCCTGCCCTCGCCCCTCACCGTCTACTGTTTGGCGCGATTTGAGGCCTCCTCGCTGCTGCTTCTCGAGTCTCTGCCCCCGCTCTTCTGCCAAGTGCACCAGGCGTCGGGAAACTCCGGCCTTGGGCCAATCCCCACCCCACCCCGTTTTTGTCTGTCGGGAACTAATAGTGGTTTTTACATTTTTAAATGGCTGCGGGGTGGGGGGACGGGGAGAAGACTTTCGTGTAATTTGTGAAATGTATATGAACTCAAATATCAGTGTCCTCAAGTGAAGTTTTATTGGAGCACAGCCATGTTCATTGTTCTGTATCATCTATGGCTCCTTTCTTGCTACAAAGGCTAAGTTGAGTAGTTGAGATAGATATGGCATAGCCCACAAAGCCGAAAATACTTAGGCCTGGTCCTAAGCAGAAGTGTGCCAACTTCTGCCCTAGACACAAGTAGACTTGTCAGTGTTGTCCAGCGGTTCTTCTGATCACTTCTCACGGAATGGGAAACTTCAGTTAAAGCTACCCCGTACATCTAAAGCTCTGGCCTTATTGATCTGTTATTCAACGTGAGAATTGTTTCCCCTATTTTTGATAACAGTACCATCCATCTAGCGCCTACAAGAAGCCAGGATTTTATTTATGTTCATACCCGGGGTTTTTTTTGTTTGTTAACACTTCATAAGTAAGTGTCCATGTTTCCACCTAAGAGAGGAAGCCCAGATTCTGAGGTTAAGCTTCCTAAGTGTGCAGTAGATTATAGGTCTGGCAAATTGAGCTCACCCTAGGGAGCCCTCTGCTTGGTAACCCACCTCACACAGCTTCAACTTCTTTCAAGTCTCAACCTGGGGCTCCTTGGTTCTGGCTTGAAATTGTATCCAAATCTGTGTATGGTTTATGGAGATATAATTACAACCTCAAAATGAAGTTTTTCTTTCCTTAGCTAAATCGTCAAACTTCTGCCACACCTTCCTTTCTAATTTAGATGCCTTTCTTATATGGCAGTCGTTCCCAAACGGGCTATTCATCACTAGTTTAACTTACAAATGATTTCAGAACACCCCATGCCTGCATGCATGCCTTCATCAGTCATTCAGTATTAGTTGAGCACCTACTTGTACTAGGGATGATTCAGATCCCTGGAAATACAGTGGTGAACAAGATCAACATGATCTTTAGCCTTTCACAGAATTTAAATTCAGTAGGGTCTTGGACAGATAGTATACAGGTAAATAAAGGTAATTTAAAATACAGCTGTCATAGCATCATAATAAAATTAGTAGTTATTTACTAAGTGATTTCTGCATGCTAATGCACTATGTGCTTTATTTATGTGGATTATCATTCAGTCTTCTCGCTAACACTATGACAAAGGTAGTATTAGTATTTCCATTTTAAAGATGAGGACACCGAGACTCAGAGAGGAGAGATGTCCAAGGTTACATAGCTAATATTCAAGGGAGCTAATATATGAACCTTAGCTGATCACACCACCCTGTATTATCCCATGTGTTTATTATCTTTTCTACCAATTGGGATGCCCTCAAGGACAGGACCACACTTTACCTGTTTTTGTATCAGCTGCTAGCCAGTGTTCACAGCCTGTAGTCTGGTAAGTATTTAAACAAATTCAGGCCATTGGTTGAGCAAATATTTGACTGCCTGCTATGTACCAGACACCACTGTGCTAGGCCTTACGATTACCATGAGCAAGATGGACCTAACACCTCTTGTCTAAGGCAAATAGTAGCATCTGTGATGAAGGTAGTCAAATAGTGCTAACCTGGAAGATGCCCTTTTACCGGAATGGCCCAGTAAGCTGCTGGAGAAAGATAGCTTAAGCTGAAACTCTCTGAGTGACAAGGATCCAGTCCAGCAAGAAGGGAAAGGGGAGACAACTGGGAAGGAAGAACTTTTTAATAGGATCAGAGACTGTGAGGTGGCAAGATCTGGGGTGTTGGAGGACTGGAAGAAGTGAGTAGTGGTGCTGTGATTCAGTCCTGTGCTCCGAGTCTCTGGCCCCTGAAGCCAGCTTTACTGCTGAGAGAGTGGTCCGCCCATGGGCCAGTTACAGATTAATATGTGAAAGGCGCATGATGGTACCTCTTCCAAGGGTTGTTGTGTGGATTAAATAAGAGAAAATGTAATAGCAGGTTGGGTGTTTTCTTTTTGTTGTTACACATGTTGCTGAGTTCCAGTTAGAGAAAACTAACCAAATTTGGCCCCAAATGGAAATTTATTTGAAGTGCTAAATAATAACAAAAATCCAGGATTATGTTATCGACAGAACTGAGGGTGTGTATGTATGTTTCTGTCTTTGATGGGGTGGGGGGACAGGAACAGATCTTATTCTTTCTTAATGTGTCTGTTGAGAGAGGAACTCTTCCAAATGGCTTTTAATTTTTTTTTTCAACCAAATTATACAACTGTCTATTCAGAGCACTTTTCATTATTTTAGTGTGTTCCTCCATTGAAGGCATGTGCATTTCCTTAAGGCAGTCTAAGAAAATGATAGGTTTCTTCTAGTTGGTGGTCATTTCAAAGTTTGTTTGCAAATGATTTTGGGTTTCCTCTGAAAATTTTTCAAAATAATGTTGCATGCTTTATGCAAGGCATTGAATGCTTTAAAACAAGTAGCAGACTTTTTGAATTGGTAAAAATGAGAAGGTATTTGGGTTCATGAATGTGAAAAATTGCGGAGGCAGTAAGGAATCAAACTGTATAAGAAGATCGGCCATGTCAAGTTTTGCTTTAAACTGTGTCTAGTAACTGGATCGCACATGTCCTTAGAAGATGTAATCCATCCCAGCAAATGGAGCAAGGAACTGGACAGGGAGTGGCATGTTAATGCAATGTTAACAATAAGCCCTGCATTAAATTGCTGTTTTAGTTTTGGGTGGGACCTTCACATTTCAAGTATTCCAGTTTTACTCTGTGATTTGAGTCTGTTGGGTTCCAGTAAAGAGAAGGTGGTAACACTAGTTCCGAAGGATAATATAAAGCTGCAGTAGGAGCGAGGGCATACCAATTTGTTTTTCAATCTATTTTATTTCAGTTCAAAGCATCATTGCAGACAGGCACTGCAGGAAAACGAGCCACACTTTGGCAATACTCAACTGCTTTTGGAGATTGAAGAAGACTGGGTATAACCAAAGTGTGGCTTGTTTTCATGGGCTGTGTGTCTGCAAAGAAGCTTTGAACTGAAATAAAATAGATTGAAAAACAAATTCGTATGCCCTGTTGCTTCATACTGAGTGTTTACGTCACCCTTCTGGAGTACTGCCTATACCAGCACCCCGGAGGAAGACAGTGACCCCTCAGCCGCTTTCAAGTCTTTAAGAGAGTGAGCTCTTTGATTTTCACAAGGAAATTGAATTGGAATTTATGGTTTTCCGGATCTCCAATAAGCTGCCTTCTAAAGCCATCATCTCGATAATTCGAAGAAAGCAAGTTGTAACCATGTAGAGGAAAGAATTAAATGTTAAGGGCATTTAAATTCAGAGATGAGATTGTCACTTTCTCTAAGTCTCAGAAGGGATACGGTATGCCATTTGCAGAGACTGTTGCAGTTTTGAGGCTTCTGTAGCCCTCAAGGGAAAGAAGGGTAAGGAAAGAACTCTAGCTTTCCTTATATTTCCCTAATGTTGTTATTTAACCCCAAATGCTCAAACTCATAACACCAAGTATTTAATTTCCTTAGATGAAGTAAATACATTATAGCTGATCCCAGGTTGTTAATCTGGGGTAAATGGTTGAGTTGCAGGGGACCCACAAATCCTTTAAATTTGCCTGCAAATGTGTCTGAATGTCATTTTTCTGGGGAGTGAGTCCATTTCTCTAATCAGGTCTCAGAGGGATCCATGACCCTCAAGGTGCAGAGCCAACAATGAAATGTCACATGTAATACCACTGGCCCAAAGTAGTGTTGAGAATCCCCCTGAAACCAGTTACTTCTTACTGCTGTATGGTCTTGACTACAGTTTTGAAAGTATCTTTTCGGGCCATGTTTCCTGTCAAAAGTGGCCAAGCATAGTTGAGTGATCATGTCTGGTAGAGGTATTTACCCAATGAGGCACTTCAGAAATGCCTCAGAGGTCGTTGTCATGATTTTACAGGAGACTGCCACACTGATGATGTGTTGTCTTGGCAACCTTGGTAGCAATTGCCATATTTGTTTCTTCTGACAGGTGAAAGGAAGAGCGGTAGCAGCCTAATACTTTGGCTCTAGGCATCAACTTCGTGCAGATGGACTCGGTTTCTCACGACCTTAGGAGCGAGAGAGGAGGAGGAGAGGGATGGATTCAAGGAGGCAGAGACGGAGGGGTGAAAGGAGAGATGCTGTCCCTGCTTTGTCCTGGCGTCCCTCTGTTGTCTGTGAAGGGAGAGAGAGCTCTTTCTGAAACCAGACTCACCTTACTTCACTAATATTAGGACCTCTGAAAAAGTCAACTCCAAGATGCAATTTCTGGTTTATTAGAAAAATGGAAAGAAAAGGAAGGAAATGTCTTTAAGTCTTTACCTTGGGATGTTTTGCAAACGGGACCTCAGTAGAAAACTGCTGTGGGCCACAGTTTGTTTGGCCCATACAGTGTTTGTCAGTGAGTTGCTTATATTTACAGAGAGAGATTTTACATCTGTCTGACCCCTGGAGGTATTTGCAGGAGTGACCTCTGCTCTTAGCAGAGAGTCTAATTCTGGGACTCTCAATGTTTGATGAAGTAAATTTTTATGAAGGAAAGGGCCCAAGAAGGATGAGGGAGATTAGAAACGAAGGATTACTAGCTTTTGGGGCTCTAAATGTTGGTTACTTGAAATTTATTAAAATAAACAAAGTGAACAGTATGTGGTTCTATTTCTGATTTTGAGAAAATATTGCAAGAGGTCAGCTAACCTGTTAGTTTCATCTGTTTCTCAGCTTTCTAAGACTGCAGCCTGACTGTTGGATCTTCATCCTTGACTCCTTTAGCTCCTTGTCCCCACTAGCTCTGAAGGATGATGTCAGGGGCTCTGGCAGCAGTGAACTTGCCATTTTTCTTCCATCTGGTACTTATCTTCGGTTCCTAATCTCAGTGGTTGGCACCATAGAGTTGCAAAAGGCAGAAAGTCCCCCCATATTCTTCCCCTTCTGTCAACCCCCTACCTTCCTTCCATCCCATACCCACAAATAGCACACATTTATTTAGGCTACAAGCCTATTGATGTCCCCTTTCTCTTTTGGTTAAAGCTACTATAATCTCTTGCTCTGAATTACTACAACAGCTTCAGAACTGGCCAGCTGGCTTCTTCCTTTGTTCCTTTCTAATCTATTTTGTACACTGTTGCCAGTGATCTTTATAAAGCACAGATCACATGTGACTGTTTCCGCCTTGCTTAAAACTCTGGGCTGGCTTGCCTGCCCTCAGGACAGTGCAATTCCTTGGCTCTGACTGTGCTGCCCTCAAGCTCTGGCTAGGCCTGTCTCAAGCCTCATCTTACTCTCTCCCCGCCTTCACCCTTTCTACTTGAGTACCAGTCCGTCATGCTCAGTGGGCCACAGAGCTTCATCCTTCCCAGGGCAAGTGGGCCGCACTCTGGGGCTTTGGATTTTCCTGGCCATGTTACTAACCAGGCCGGTAGCAGTGCCACTATCTGCACTGATCGTTAGATCACCGAATGTTGTTTTTTTTATGTGGTTCCTTTGTCCCGAGACTACGTGCTGTTTCAGATGTGTAGTCAAATACTGTCCTGAGGTCAGTTGATATATTTATATTTATTATGCCACCAACTTGATAAGCTTTATCAACAGGCTAATTTGTTTTAAACTTTAAGAATTGCTTTTAGGGCACCTGGGTGGCTCATTCGGTTAAGCGTCTGCCTTCCGCTCAGGTCATGGTCTCAGGGTCCTGGGATGGAGTCCCGCATTGGGCTCGTTGCTCGAGCCAAAAAAATTTTGTTTTTTAACTGTGTAAACCATCTATGTGGTTCAAAAATCAAAACTACATAACAAGGTGTGTTCATAGAAGTTTTTATTTTATACCTGATCCTCCTCCTCTGTTTCTCTTGAGTCTTCCTATCAAAGTTTTGGGGGGTTTGCCCATCTGTTAGGTAAGAAATCATTTCAGTACAGTTTAAATTTGTTTTCTCCTTAATGAGATACAGGATACCTGCTCAATGTCTGTGGTATGAATTGCAAAAATATTTTTTCCAGTATGTCATATGCCTAACTTTGCATATGTTGTTTTATTGCTGTACAAAAGTTTTACATCTTTATATATTATGTTTATGGGTCTTGCAGTGTATTGCTTTAGATTTTGAGTCAGTTAGGAAGTCTGCCCTGTTCTTAATTTATGGGGAATTCATTAATGTTTTCTTCCAGTATATGTATGGTTTCACTTTTTATTTTTTAAACATCTAAGGTTCTTATCCTTTTGGAATTTATCTTATCTTATTTATTTATTTGACAGAGAGAGAGAGACAGGGAGAGAGGGAACACAGCGGGGGAATGGGAGAGGGAGAAGCAGGCCTCCTGCCGAGCAGGGAGCCTGATGCGGGGCTTGATCCCAGGACCCCGGGATCACGACCCGAGCCAAAGGCAGACGCCCAATGACTGAGCCACCCAGGCCCCCCTGGAATTTATCTTGACATTTGGTTTGAGGAAGGATCCAATTTTATCTTTTCCCACGTATGGAAAGTTCTTACTAGGGGGCCTTGGTGGCTCAGTCAGTTAAGCGTCCAGCTCTTGATTTCAACTCAGGTCATGATCTTGGGGTCATGAGGCCAGGCTCCATGCTGGGCATGAAGCCTGCTTAAGACTCTCCCTCTCCCCGCCCTTCTCCCCACCCCCGCCCCGTTCTCTCTCTCTCTTAAAAAAAAAAAAAAAAAAAAAAAAACTTTTTGTCTATTGATTTCAGATGCTGTTTTAATTGGATACTAAACTGTTGTATACATTTGGGTTTCTTACTGGATTTTCTATTTTGTTCCATTGGTTTGATTGTCAATTCATATGCCATTACAAAACCATCTTTTAGACGCTTTGTAATTTTTTAACATCTGGAAGGGCCAGTTTTTTCATATTGCTCTTTTTTAGTGTTTTCCTGGCTGCTTTTGCTTGTTTATTCTGCCATATAAACTTTATAATCAATTTGTCTAGTTTTAGGCAGCAACAAATGGATGGTATTTCTATTGAGATTATGTTAAATTTATTAATTAGCTTAGAGAGAACTGACATCTTTATGATGTTGAGTCTTCTTGTCCAAGATCGTGTCCCATCTTTCCTTTTGCTCTAGGCTACTTTTGTGATTTTTCAGGAGTGTTTTATGTTTTTTCCTATAAATTTTGTATGCTTCTTGTTGATTTTCAGTCTTAAAAAAAAAAAAAAAAGGTAATTCCTTTTAGAATCCCTCCAGAACTTCTCAGAGGGATGTATATACCCACATAGTCAAAACTTTTTATATATCATTTCAGATAGTTCATAGATGTCCCCCGCCAGCCCATCCTGTTATATTGTCCCCTCAAAACCCCTTCTCCTGTCTGTTCTCCATTCTCAGTACGTAGCTCTGTGTCCTACATACAGTAGGCAGTCTGTGCATATTTGTTGAATGGATGAATAAAGCAGGAAGGGGAAGATGAAAGTAGATGAAAGAGCGAGGCTATAAGACCCATATATGGAAAGATTGTCCTTGTACAGGGTGCCTGGGTGGCTCAGTCATTGGGCGTCTGCCTTCGGCTCTGGTCGTAATCCCAGGGTTCTGGGATCGAGCCCTGAATCGGGCTCCCTGCTTGGCGGGAAGCCTGCTTCTCCCTCTCCCACTCCCCCTGTTTGTGTTCCCTCTCTCGCTGTGTTTCTCTCTCTGTCAAATAAATAAATAAAAACAATCTTAAAAAAAAATAAACAAAACAGTGACCTTGTACAGACATCCAGATATTCCTAATTGTACAGTCGGCAGCTATTAATTCACTGCTTTGTAGTATGTTGTTCTCTTTGCCCTCGTCCCAGAACTTTAATAAATAGCATGTTGATAATGATAGTTATCATTTATTGAATACTACAAAGACCAGGCGCTGGCTAGGTATTTTCCATAATTATTTCTTGTAATCCTTATAGCAATTAAGCAATAGGTTTTAGTATCTCCATGAAAATATGGAAGTTTCAAACACACAAAAGTGTGAATGGCATTATGAGCTCCCATATACACGTTACCTCCCTTTTACAG
Organism: Zalophus californianus; assembly: GCF_009762305.2. Classification (NCBI taxonomy): domain Eukaryota; kingdom Metazoa; phylum Chordata; class Mammalia; order Carnivora; family Otariidae; genus Zalophus; species Zalophus californianus. The sequence continues at coordinate 16,528,131 of NC_045598.1, forward strand.
TTGAGGAAACAGGTTTTGAAAAATTAAGTACTCAAGGTTACAAAGTTAAAGTCAGGTTTAGAACCCAACTCTTTTTAGCTCCTTATTAAGATTATTTTTCAGGGGTGCCTGGGTGGCTCAGTTGGTTAAGCGACTGCCTTCGGCTCAGGTCATGATCCTGGAGTTGGGATCAAGTTCCACATCAGGCTTCCTGCTTGGCGGGGAGTCTGCCTCTCCCTCTGACCCTCCCCCCTCTTGTGCGTTCTCTCTCTCATTTTCTCTCTCTCAAATAAATAAAATCTTTTAAAAAAATTATTTTTCAAATTTTAAACTCCCAACTGGCCAGGGAAAAGAGAAAGCAAGGGAGACAGTCAAGAGCCACTCCATTCTAAACTCCAGCTCATAGTATTACATTAGTCTTCCCTTCTAATTCGTATTACAAAGATTTCCCTCACTTCTGTTTGCAAACAGTAAGCCCTCCTATTACCCCTTCCTCCTTGTTCCCTAATGCTCTGCTCTCACTTGCCTTCTCTTGGCACGCACTGTCCCCTGACTAAGGAAATGGGGCTGTAGAGCCCCGCTAGGGCTGCATGGGCTCCACCTCCCCCAGCAGCACCGTCACCTTCTTCGTGGCCTTGGACAAGTCAGGGCCTTGACAAGTGTGTGTGGCGCCTCATATAATACAGTCCAGTACTAGTTGATTTTTAAAGGCCTGCCAGTGTTTTGAGTACCTGGCTCCCAGCATGATATTGGGAACATAGTAGGAACTTGTGAATTTAAATAAAAGTAAAATTTGCTGCTCTTATTCATTTAGCCTATAGGTTTAGTGTGGTATTGTAACTTGTGAATGATGCTCTGAAGCCCTGGCAGTCATTAGATCTGACCACCCTAGATATTGGCTGCTCATATAGCTGGTACTCTGCTGTCAGCTGCCTCAGTTCCAGTAAGGTTCAAACCTTTCTAAGGTCAGAGTCCAAGACAGCAGAATAATTGGCCCCTAGAGTTCTGGATCTTTTTCTCAGGCAGTGAAGTGTTGAGGATGAAATTTTCATGTCTTCCTTTGAACATTTTTCAGCAAATACTGTGGGATCCCATAGCTCTTTCCCAAAGTTAGAGGCAATAGAGAAGTTATCCTCTTTTGCATTTTTTGTTGTTGTTAGCTCCTCAAGTTGACCCTTTTGTCATACTCCCTGGTGATAGACAAGAGAAAGCTAGAGATGAAAATAATTCCTGCTTCTCCAAAGACAAAAACTTCCAGCACTTGGAGGAGAGGAGAATGGAGTTCATCTGTGAAGTATGCACAGAGGTCTAGCAAAGGTTGGGTGATCTGCATGGTGTCCTAGGGCAGTAATGTGGGCAGTAGGAGCTCCATAGTCTTCAATGCTTCTGATACTCAGCTACTGAGGTGTAAGAAGAGTAGGATTCCAAGCTGAAAGTGATCTGTTCTTACCTGTGCCCATTCTTTGAGAGCAGGATTATGCTGAATTTCTTCTCTGTAAGGACAGCTTTAGATAAGGGTGTTTGGCTGGGCTCAGTAAAGATCTGCTGGATGGACAGGCACACACTGTCCCCTGACTAAGGAAATGGGGCTGTAGAGCCCCGCTAGGGCTGCATGGCCTCCACCTCCCGCAGCAGCACCGTCACCTTCTTCGTGGCCTTGGACAAGTCAGGGCCTTGACAAGTGTGTGTGGCGCCTCATATAATACAGGATAAGTAGCCTCTAAATTAATGGCATCTCTTCTTTAAAAACACTTTATTTATCTACACTATCAATGATGAGCACTGGGTAATATATAGAATTGTTGAATCTCTATATTGTACACCTGAAACTAATATAACACTGTATGTTAACTATACTGGAATTAAAAACAAACAGCAGCAACAACAAAACCCCACTTTCTTTACTATGTATCTCTGCACTGCCTCTGAACAGAGAAGTTACCAAAAAAGTAGGAGAAAGACTGAGGGATCAAGAGCTTCACAGCTTTTTCAGTCCCACGCTTGGGCAGTATCCAGCGGTGAAGGTTCCGGCTCTGGAGTCAGACAGCGTGGGTTCATTTACGGACTCTGGCACTCACTGGCTTTGTGATTTGGGGCAAGCCGTTTACTTTTGGTAGGATTCTACTTTCTCAGTTGAAAGTGGAATTAATAATGGTAACTACCTCACAGGTTTTGCAAAAATTATATAAGGCTACTATGCAAAGTACTTGGCATAGTGCCTGGAATATAATAAACCTTTGCAAGTGGAAGCTCCTGTTGTTAGATTCCTACCTTAACCCTTCCAAACTGTGTCCTTTTCCCTTTCCAGAGCGTGTTCTTCATTGCTTTCCACTTATAGAGTGTGTACCAAAAACATAGGTAACAGGAAGAGTCTCATTTCTGTCATTACTGACCTGGTAGATCTTAAGACACTTGTCAGCACCTCCGTTTCCTCATCTACAAAATGTCTGAATTGGACCAGGTGATTTCAAACATTCCCATATCTCTGGCTAATTTTCAATGAGTTTAAGGCTTTGAATTCTCTCATACTGTAGCCCAGCACTCTCTGTTATGAGAGGCCTAACCCAGCCCATTTTCTCTCCCTTTCCTAGCTGACTCCCATCTCAGACCAGCTGTTTGAAACTAGCAGTGTGGTTGTCTATAAAGTTTATTCTTTTTTTAAAAAAAATTTTGCAGTATTTGACATAGAGAGAAGATACATACGTAACTTAGATAAGTGATGAGGCAGAGTGATTTTTTAGAAGTACATCTGTGAACGGATTATCCAACCTAAGAACTATAAAATAAAATATTTTGGCAGGTGGATTTTATGCTTCCTTTTGACATTTAATGAATGTTTACAATGTTAATAGGAAATGTCCTTCACACATATTGACTCATATACATGCAGTGGCTTATTAGTGCTTATAGCTACACCACTAATAAGCACTAATATCCCTATTTTACATATGAGGAAAGTGAGGCCTAGAGAGTTAGGCCACTTGTGTAAAGCCACACAGCCGTTGAGAGGGACAGCGCTGTGATTCGGCCCCTGGGCAGCGGGCGGGCTGGCTCTAGAGCCTCTGACCGTTACTGTTAGGCACCTAGTCTCTTGAATCACCAGGCCTGGTTTGGTATTGTATAGTTGCCTGAGCTCTCTAATTTGTACATTAAATGGGTATCTTTGAATTTGAAATTTGGTACGGTGTTACCATGTGTCCAGTTTGATTATTCCCTGCTGAGGAAAAGTGTATTCTCATAATCAAGTTGGTGAAATCTCAGAACTTACCGACATCTTCAGGTCACTGCAAAATGCCTATAAGGACCAGTGACAAAGCCAAGAGTTTTTTGTTTTGTTTTTTTAACATCTAAGAAGTTGGATATAAAAGCATTGGAGTGATGATTGCTTATTGAGACTCTCGACTATAGGATGGAAGAGTCCCAGTAGGTGGAATGCAGTCACTCGTTAGATGACTGTGTTGCTCCAGAGATTTTGCAGTTTGGCCTGTGAAGAGTCATCTTGGGTGAACTATTCAATCAGAGCAGCGGGGCCGGAAAGGCAGGCAAAAGACAGATAAGCCTCTCAAAGCCTCCTTCCAAGGCTAGCCTTGAAAAATTGCTTGTTTCTAGGAGTTAGAAGATAAGAGGACACAAGCAGTTTGTTACGGTGACTGTTTTGATGTTTTGTCTCATTGTGTTTTATAGAATGCCTCAAAAGAAGAGTTTCATTAGAAATTGAGAGACTCTGGAAAAAGAAATTAGTTTAATATAATGGTTATTATAGGCTTATCAAGAATCAGATGCTGCCAGTTTTGAGATGTGGAAAACAACCTTTCTAGTGGTCCTTAGTCCGTTCTGTCTCTGCCTCCTTGAGAATTTAGTGGTGGGGTGGTGGCAGTGGTAGTGATGATAGTGGCTAGCAGCTGATGCATTTATTGAGCACTTACTGTGTCCTCAGTGCATACTGCCGATGCTTTAGGTATATTAACTCCTTTAATCTTTTAACCACCCAGTGAGAGAAGTACTATTATTTCCCCTATTTTGTAGATGAGAAACCTACGCCCCTCAGATCACACACTTTGTGATTGGATGTTCAAGCTTCACACCAGGTAGTCTGGCTCCAGCTCCATCCTTAACCATTAAGCTACACTGCTGCTCAGGACAGCTGTGGGCCCTCTGCCCCAGAAAGTGTGCAGATGGACAACATTGCCTGTAATTTAGAGAACACATGGACTCTTCTTTCCTTTCCTAGTCCATGGACTCAGGTTTAAACCCCATGCTAGACTTGTGTAAATTCCCTGCAGGCAGAGATTATATCTTATTTAATTTTGCTTGGCACATAGTAGGAACTAAATAAATGTTTATGAATGAGTAGAGTGTTGGAAATGACACTGGCTTTGAAGCCAGCCAGACCTACCTGGGTTTCTATTTTTAAATTCCCTTGTTATAAAAATAATACATGTTTATTATAAAAAATTCTGAAATATATGAGGAAGAAAATAAATCCCCCATCATGACACTACCTAGGAACCTACTGTTAGCATTTTGATATATTTTCTGTTTTTTAAATGCAAATGTGTACATGCATGTACATATATTTTTAAACCAAATTGGAATTTTATATACAATTGCATGCTGTTTTTTTTTTTCTTTTGGTAGATTGAGAGCATTTCCTCATGTTATTAAAAATCTTCAAGAGCCTAATTAAAAAAATTTATTTAGCTATAATTCACATACCATACAATTTACTGTTTTAAAGTGTACAACTTAAAAGTCTATGTAACCATCACCACTTTCTAATTCTAGAACATTTTCATCACTCCCACAAAAAAACCCATACCCATTAGCATTCACTCCCCAACTCCCCCTCCTCCTAGCCCCTGGCAACCACTGATCCACTTCCTAGCTCTGTGGATTTGCCTGTTCTGGACAGTTCATATAAATGAATCCTCCAGCATGTGGCCTTTCATGACTGGCTTCTTTCACAGAGCATAGTGTTTCTAAGTTTCACCCCTGTTGTATGTTTTCTGTATTCCATTCCTTTGTATGGCTGAATAATATTCCATTTAATGGATATACAACATTTTGTTTGTTCATTTATCAGTTGGTGGACATTTGGGTTGTTTCCAGATTTTGGCTGTTACATATAATGCTCCATGTGTGGATATATGTTTTCATTTTATTTGGGTTAGACCTAGGATTGGAATTGCTGGCTCATATAGTATCTCTGTTTAACTTTCTGAGGAACTTGTAAACTGTTTTCCACGGTGGCTACACATTTTACATTCCCATCAGCTATGTGTGAGGGTTCCAATTTCTCTACATCCTCAGCAACACTTGTACTTTCCGTGTGTGTTTGTTTTATTACAGCATCCTAGTGGGTGTGGGGTGGTAGCTCTTGGCAGTTTTGATCTCCATTTCCCTAATGACAACTGATATTGAGCATCTTTTCATGTGTTTATTGGCCATTTTGTATATCCTCTTTGGAGAGAGATTTATTCCAATCCTTTGCCTGATTTTAATGGGCTTATTTGTCATTTTGTTGGTGAGTTGTAAGAGTTCTGGATACTGTATTCTGATATGCTAATATTTATATATTCTGGATACTAGACCCTTATCAGATAAATGATTTGAGAGTATTTGTTCCCATTCTGGGGTTCTCTTTTTACTTTCATAAAAGTATCCTTTAATACACAAAAGTTTTTAAATTTGATAAAGTCCAATTTATTTATATATTTATTTATTTTTGGTTGCTTGTGCTATAGGTATCCTATAGAGAGCTTAATTTTTACCGGCTGCATATTTCATAATATGTCTGTAATATCATATTTACTTAAAAACCTCATATTGTACATCTAAATTTCCAGTTTTTTTACCAGTGATGCTATTCTTCTGAATTCAGTATACATAAATATTTCATTATATCTCTAATTAATTATTTCCACATAGATGGATTCCTAGAAGTGGGTCTAAAGGCATAAATATTAAAAAAAATTTTTATTCTGTTATGGGCTTCTCATTCTTTTTTATTTATCTATAATTATACAACTGATATATAAACATTCTGGTAAAACATTCAGACAGCGCACATAGAGAATATCCTCCCAACCCCCACAAATTCTCATGTCTTCCTCCAAAGACACTTTTTATAGCTCTAGATGAGCAGATTACTTACCGTATTACTTTCCTAAAGGATTTTTACCAGTTTATACTTTCATCAGCACTGTGTGGGCACCTGTCTCAATGCTCCCTCCCTTGCGTTATTAATACAAGTAATATTTTTATAATAATAGCAGCTAACACTGAGCATTTACTGTTGACAGGAACTTTTCTAAAACAATTCAGATGCATTATCCCATTTCATCTTCACACACCCACACAAGAACTGTAAAGACGTTAAGGTCACAGTGATTAAGGTGACTTGCCCAAGGTCATTGAGTAAGTGTTTGAGGCTTTAAACTGAAGTCTGCCAAATCAGAGTGCGTGGTCTAGAACTACTGCTTCTCAAATATTATCACTGCAAAATTTTTCCAATTTGATCACCCCAAAATAGCGTTAATGTTTTAATTTGCATTTCTTTAATTATTCATAAGGGTGAACTTTTTAAATCAGTTGGATTTTTTAATTTCTTTTGTGAATTTTCTTTGTCCATTTAAAAAAAATTGAGATGTTAATTGGTTTATTGATTTGTATGATCTTTCTATTCTAATATTAACCACTTATTTTTCACTTCATATGGCACGTTTATCATTTATCTTTTAGTATTGTTGATACTGTTCTTTGGAAGTTTATGTTTTTATGTAATCACATCTATTGATTATTTGTGAATTTCTTCTGTTTCCTTTATGTGTAAAAAGGCCTTTTCCATTATGACCTCAGTTACATATTCATTAAATATGTTACCTTTTAAGTATCTTAAATAGTCACCTTAAAAATGTGTTTTTTCTTTCTATTGTTCTTGTTAAGTCACAAATCTACCTTACAGTTCTACTAATGACAGTGGATTGGGGAATTTGCAATCATATATTCCCTGAGACACTTTTGGGCAGTTTTCTGGCTTGAGGATAATTATTTTCTCATTGAAAGAGCTATCAGTGGTTGGTATTTAATCAACATTCAAAGAAAAAAATAGCAAATGTGCTGTGTAACACACCTAGTGCTAGTGGCCGCCAGTCTATTAGATACCTAGGAAGCCCTCCCCACTGCGCCCCTCCCCTGTTTTATATACTTAGGAGTTTGGTATTTTGGTTCAAGTGCTGTCTTGAAAACGTACATGACTTGGCAGGTCACTTAATTTCTATCAGTTTTTTCATCTGTAAAATGACAGGTCTGAATTACATAGTCTCTAAGGATAATTTTAGTTGCAGAATTCCCTGATTTTTATTATCCTTCTGATCAAGAATCATTTCATGTATGTTTGGTATCGATAAAAACTTTTAAAAAGTTGTCATTAGTGATGTGTGGCAGAGTGGCTGAAGGGAGGCAGAGTGACAGGTGACAGAAGTGCATGGGAGGGGGAGGAGGTGAGGAATGGGAAAGACAGGGAGTGAGGACTGAATCTGGTAATAGCCAGGGAGAAGTTAGAGGGTGGCTAAGTTTGAAGTGAGCTGGGAGCTTCAGTGGGTGAAGCTCCTTGCAGGAGGGGTAGTTCTGATCTGATAGATGCTCAGAGCACTGAGTGGAAAGCCTGTGGGCAGGGACAACAGGAGGGCACTGCTTGCATTTGAGAGAGACTGAAAAGTCAGCACATGGTCAGTGCTACCAAATACCTGCACAGGGTTACCTCAGAGACAAAGCTGAGTCCAGCTTTTTCAAAAGAGAGACTGGAGCCATAGAAGAGTCCAGGTGACAGAAGGGACACAACAGAACGCCTTGTGGTGCCTCTGTAGTGTACATTGATGCTCAGACTCTACCTGCCCGGGTGAAGACAGATGCACCAAGTTTCCACTGAATGTTGGTAGCATACAATCTCTTCTGATGATACTTGACCTTGCTGCTTGAATTTTTTCACACGTAATTGTAAAGAGTAGGCCTCTTTCACTAATAAATGAACTAATAAATTCACTTTCTAATTTATACTTCTTCTCTTATGAGTTTAGGCTGTGTTATCAAACCTCCAAAGTCCAATTAACTGTGGGACTTTTATAGGATGGAGTGTTTGTATCTGGAAGGTTGACAACCAAACTAGACCTTTTGGTAAATTAAGTTCAAGCTATCAAGGGAAGTCTCTTGGCAGCCAGCCAGCCAGCCTGTTCCAACGGCACTCTTTCCAGATACACATCTCCATCCATCTTTCAGCAGAGACCAGCAAAAGAAATAAGGCGTCTCAAATGCAGGTGCTCCTGTCAGGCCAGCCAGCAGCACATCTCTGTCTGTGGAGAGGGGTTGAGGAATGCTAACACTGAGCCCAGAAATTCTGTCAAGACTAAAGTAGTAATTAAGAACAGGGATCCAACAGATCTTCATTTGAACTGTGCTCAGACTTATTAACTGTATGGTCTTGGGCATAACCTGTTAGACATTAGTTTCCTCATATGTACATTAGGGGTAATAATGGTATCTACCTCATAGGGATGTTAGGGAAATTAAATGGAAAAGTATGTGGACAGTGCTTAGCACAATGCTGGACATTATTACCGTCATGGAGCAGTTGATGACTTTGTCAAAGGCATTCAAGAGATTCAAGCATTTGAAAAAGAGCAGAGACCAGTGGATTGGGCAAAAAGGATGTTTTAATCACCTCTTATTCACCCTGTTGCTGAGGGAAGAATTCCTACCCTAGGATTATGGGGATGAACACACAACAGTGGACACTGGCAGGTGGGACTGACCGCAGCTTTTATTAGTCACATATACTCAGAGCCCCAGAAGAGGACACAGTCTGCTACTCAGGGCCACTCGGGGTTGCCCTCAGGAGCAGAGTGAACAATCAGGGGCTGTGGGAGGCAGGCTTTGTAGTATCAAAAGGGTGAGGCACCTCCTGGTTTCTGCCAGGGGATGTGATTGGCTTGCTAGAATAATCTTGGGGGCTGATAAGGAACTGAAACCCACTAGTCAGGGGTAAACAGGAACTGGACCTTAGTCCCTTTGATAAGGAGGATTGTTTGGCTCAGGGACCTTGTCTACTAGAGCAGAGTGGGTAATAGAATTTGAAGTTAGGTCATTTGAGGCCTTCCTGATTTTATCAGATGGCAAGGCAGCACATAATATTGAGCCTTGAATTTAGACTGTGCCACAAAAGAGAATGCAGGCCTTGAAATGCTGTTCAATACAGCTGTCGGGGAAACTGGGTAGAAGGCTATGGAAGATAAGTAGAGGTGTCTGATTCTGGGCAAGACAAATGGCATAGTGGCTGGAAAGGAAATATCACGGTAGTTCATATATAGTGTCATAAGCAGAGATCTCTTCATTGTTTTCAGTTCAGCATACATTCATTCATTGGCTGTACCATCCTAGGCCCTTCCAAGGCTTAACCAGGTTCAGTTGACCATGTTAGATCAGGAGCAGTTTGACCTCTAGTTACTTTGGCAGCAGCCAGGGAAGCCAGACTAGCCCTGGAAGACCAGATTGCTGAAATGCATTCTACAGGAGTTGGGGTTGGTGCTAGGCCGTAGAGCTACTTGCCTCAGGCATGGTTATTGGAGTCCTCCATATTTTGTAGGTTTTATTCCCAGAGCTATTATGGAGTTTATTTTTCTGACTGGAGCCAAAGGCAGGTGCAGAAGGGAAGGATCTGAAGATGACTTGAGATTTTTTAGAGGTGAAGAGTTGCTTAAGACATATTATGAAAAAAATGATTGGAGTGGCGCCCGGATGGCTCAGTCATTAAGCGTCTGCCTTCCGCTCAGGTCATGATCCCAGAGTCCTGGGATCGAGCCCCACATCAGGCTCCCTGCTTGGCAGGAAGCCTGCTTATCCTTCTCCCACTCCCCCTGCTTATATTCCTTCTCTCTCTGTCAAATAAATAAATAAAATCTTAGAAAAAGAAAAAAGAAAAAAGTGATTGGAGAACAGGCAGTGTTGTATAGTGCTTTGTTCCTCAGAGAGGGTTCCTGCACTGACAGTATCCATATCACCTGGAGCTTATTAGAATTGCAGAATTCAGGCCCCACCCCAGAACTTCTGGATCAGATTCTTTGACAGGATCCCAGGTAAGAAACCTTTTAGTGGATAGAAGGGCAAGAGCTTTAGGTCAGGCAAACTGGATTAAGATCTCAGTTCCTCTACTAATTTGCTGTATGATCTTGGGCCTCTTCCTTAACCTTTCCACTATTAGGATTTATTGTAAATTGGGTTTACCTATCTTGCTGGATTGTTAGTATTAAAGGAGTTAACATAAAAAGTGCTTAGAAACATAGTAAGCTACTTAATTATTAGTAGCTCTTATTAGTAGTTATTTGACAAATAATATCTTTATATAATTTGACAGAATATGAAAAGAAAGAGCAGGATATCATTAGGGCTAACTCTGTCATGAGACATGAGTTGATAATTGAGAAAAATATCCTAAGCTGATGGGGCAGTGGATGTGATTGGTTCACTAACCATTTCCCTCAGGGTGAGACCATAAGTGTACTTGTCAAATAACCAAGAGTTGACAGCTATACTTCTTAATGGCTACTGAACTCTTGGAAGGGAAAATTATCTGTGGAAGTGGTAGCTAAGTCTTGGCATCCAGCAAGGCCTTCACATTATAGAGGACAGAACCATGGCTTGAGAATTGAGACCTGGGCTCATTCTGCCCCTTGGTAACTCATGACCCTTAACCACGCATTTAACATTTCTGAGCCTTGGTCTTCATCTATAAAATGAAGATTAATGGGATGTGGTGTAAATTCCGGTACACAAGCAAGGGATTATCGTCTCTATATCATCCTTACTTGGTGTCTACCATATTGCTCACTAGACAGCATCCAAAGCCCCAGAGGTGAATTTTATACTTGATGCCACCAGCCACTTGAGAATCTTCACTCCTGGGGTTCTTCGGAGTTGTTCAGGTTGCCTGGATTTCCCAGTGACCAGAATGTACCTTAGGAAAGCACATAGGCCATTCAGGTATTGCTATAAATCTCAAGGACTGGAACTGTAGGAGACTAGACTTTGGAATGGAATGAGAATGATAGTGGTAATACCGTCAGAAGCAACAATGACAATACATATGACAGGATACTACCACGAATCCAGGAGTGCCAAATACGGAAACCTCCATCCCTTACACTACATGTTACTGCCTTTCAGGCCCTGCATGTAAGAGACAAGACCAAATGACAACTGCTTTTAAACTTGAGAAATCTGGGCCCACTAAAAGCTGCAGTCACCCTTTTCTGACCTCACCCATTCACCTTGTATTCTCAGAAATAATTGCTAGTGGTTCTCTTTTAACTTAGCTGATTCCTTAGATACCTTACATTTTAAATCATTTTGTGTGTAGCAAATGCCCCATTTCTTGTCTCTGAATGTGTGATCTTTGCTCTAATTATGTTGAGAGTGCCTGTTATTTCACCTGACTCCAGTTGTTTGTGAGATACTAAATAGCCATGGGGTTAAAGCCGACTTGCATCAAAGAGCAACTCAGCCTCTCAGGACCTCAGTTTCCTCGCTTAGAAAGGGAAGAGATTGGACTAAGGTCATTTGGTCATGCGACAAGAGTATGTGATAGATAAAGTAATGAACTTCTGTTTGCTGAAAGCAATGAATAGGGCTCTCCAAGGTCTCTTCCAGCTCTCTGGTTCCAGCAGAGCCCAGGCATCAAGGTGGAAGTAAAGATTTTATTCAGGAGAAAGGGATTATCAGCAGCAACAGGAAAAAAAAGAAAAAAAAACTTTAAGCAGATAAGGTTGCATTGAGCCAGACCGTAAAAGAGATGTCTCAGAACATGAGATAGATGTGAGCAAAGGACAATGCAGAATTGTTAGGGCAACCAGAATCGAGGACCCTTGATTATGTAATAAAATGGCTTTTCTCTCTTGGATGTTGGAACACACAAATCTAGGAAGAGGTGGGCCCAACTTCTCCATGGAACTCCATAATATAGGATGTCGAAGGCAACAACCTGTATAGACAACATAATAGAAGGCGACCTATTCTTCCTTTCCATTGCTAGTCACTTTTGTTATTAGTCTAGCCCTCATGTCACTGGGAAAGCTCTGCTTTAATTGTGCTATTCCTATTTCAGAAGCTCCTCCCTCAAGACAGGTGGAAGTTCCTCTGCTTATTTTCTGGCCTCCCTAACCTAGGTAGCCTTGTGCTCCACCCTAGCCAGCCCAGTGTCCCTAATAATGATGGCAGCTAGTTACGGATGTCCTTCCAGAGCCGGGTGCAGTGCCAGTGTCCTGGACACGTACAGCACCCAGGCCAGGTGTGCCGCTTCTGGAATGGAGTTCACGGCTCTTCCTCTGTCTGGAGTTCTTTACCTTTCACCCTGGCCTGTTGGAGTTGTACCTCACTTGCGTTCACCAGCTGTAGTTCTTGCCTTTTCCTTGTCACTCACAGGGATCAGTCTGTTTGTTTGTTGTTGTTTTTCTCTTCTTCCTTTCCTTCTTGTCTCTTACGGATTGAGTCCTTTTAAGAGATCTGATTTCAATCATTCTAGCATTGGATCAACTTTATTACCAATTCCCTGTGGACAAAGATCTTGTTTTATATTCATTTGAATCCCTCACAGCACTTAGCAATGTGCTGAGTAAATAATAGGCAAATGACCCATAATTAGGAATAGGATGACATGTGTATATATAGTATAGTAATTGGGGAATGGGAGGTCCAGTTCCTGAGGTATAGAAAAGAGCCTCCTACTCTCCAGTAGTGACAACAAAGGCCTTTGAGTGCTTTGCTGAGGACATCACCAGCACTTGTAGATTTCAGAACATCTATTTTATTTAATTAAGCAGTGCATATCGAGAGTAAGTCTTCAGTGTTGTATTCCTCCTTGTTCATCAAAGGGATTGCCTGTTTCCTACGAACTATGACTTAGTTCTCACTTCTGCTTTTTCTGGTTTTTGTCTTGTTTCTTTTTAACTTAAAAAATTCTTAAATTTTCAACTCCTTTTTGGAAGTAGACAATAAAAATTTAAATAAATAATAAACAACAAATAAATAAATATTCTTTGTGCTCCTTTTAGAAAGCTGGCCTAGTTTCCACTTTGTGTTGAATTCCCATTTGTGTTTTGGGTCATTATGCAGCACTTGGTTCAGCCAATTAAGTTTTTTCTTTCTGAGTATCTTTATTCTATACAGTATAGTCTTTTCTTGAGGCTTTAATATTGTTCCTTTGAGGAATCCATCTTTGTGGTGCTATTTTGTTGCTTAAATGTTCTTCCCTTGGGACCTTTGACAATTTTCCCAAGACTAGCAATTTCAGTAAGTGCTTAATAACATAATTTAGGTTGCCTCTATACAAGAACCTACAGGACTTAGAGATTCCAACATGAAGTGTTCTAACTCTGAAAGGTACACTTTCACAACATTATATCTAATGCTGTATTCTCTCTCCTCAGTTTAACTTCCCTACAAAGGGAATTAGGGGAAACAGTAAAATATGTTAGAGGCTCTTATATTTTAGTTGTGAGATCAGCAAAGTATAGTTTAGCCTCTATAGTACATCTCAGTAGCTCCCAAATCACCAGTGTATTCCTCATGATTATATATTAGATTTATTTAATAACAGTATTCTGTACCTGAAAGTGGTCTACAAAGACTATATAGTTTAATTGTTTATTTACAGATAGATACTTGAGCTGTCAAGTCAGATGGCTAGTTTCAAAACAATTTAATGAGGATGATTCACAGTCTAGTAATAACAACTACCACATGTAGTAGTTTCTATGTGCTAGGCGGGGCTTTAAGTGTAAACACGCCCACTCATTAATTCTCTTATAAGTAACATATAGCTGAGTTTTTAAAAACCCAATCAGAGAACCTCTCTGCCTTTTAAAGATTTATTTATTTGAGAGAGAGAGAGAGAGAAAGAACGCACGCATGCGTGCAACCTGAACACAAAACCTAATGCTGGACTCGATCATGATCATGACTCTGAGATCATGTGACCTGAGCTGAAACCAAGAGTCAGACACTTAACTGACTGTGCCACCCAGAGGCCCCATCTCTCTGCCTTTTAATAAAAAAGTTCAATTTGTTTATTGTGATTAATAATACATTTGGACTTATTTCTGCCATCTTCAATTGTTTTCTGTTTAATGCGATTTTCTTTTGCCTTTCTTTTTTCTTTTCTCACTTGCTTTTGGATTAATCACATTTTCTTTATTTTCTTTTGTATGCCCTGTTTGCAAATATTTATCTTGCTTCTATTCTCCTACATCCTTACCTGTTAATATACATACTTCATTTAGGCTAAAGGCTAAAGTCAATCATTGTTTTTGTCATCCTCTTGACTCTTGGAACACCCTGACTCTGGTCTCTCATCTTCCATGTTGTTGTTGATTGTTAATTTGAGAGAGGCATTGGATTTCTACGAATACAGACTTTAGAGTCTGGCTGCCTGAGTTTGGACCCCAGCTCTGCCACACATTAGTGTAAACCCTAGGTAAGTTATGTAACCTCTTTGTGCGACAGTTTTTTTAATCTGTAAAATGTGGATAATAAGAGTACCTACTCCATAGAGTTGTTGAAAGGATTAAATGAATTAATATATGCAAAGCATTTAGAACAGTGCTTGGCACATAGTAAGCTTTCAGTAAGTGCTATATGGTTGTCATTATTCTGTTTTGTTTTTAACCTTTCCTTCCAGTACCCATTTTTAAAGTCAGTGCATTTTAAGTATACCAACACATTTCTTAATTTTTTATTGAGATATAATTAACAACTGAGCTTAGATGTTATGTTTGAAGAGCTTTGACAAATATCTACTCTTTAAACACCACCCAAAATAAGATGTAGAACATTTCCAATCCCCAGAAAGTTGTTTTGTGTCTCGTTCCATTCAGTTCCCTTCCCTACACCATCCCAACAACCTCCACATTACTATCTGATATTTATCACCGTTAATTAGTTTTACCTGTATTTCTGTTTCCTGTAAATTGAGTCATATGTGTGTACTTTTTTATGCCTGGCTTCTTTGACTTAACATAATAGTTTAATGGTTTATCCATGTTGTTGCATTTATTAGCAGTTTATTCCATGCTATAAGAAACCTCCACGTAGTTCTCCTTCATAGTTGTACCATTTTACACTTCTGCTAGCAGTGTATGAGAGTTCTAGTCATTCCACATCCTCACTAGCGTTGATGTTATCAGTCTTTTTTTTTTTTAAAGATCTTATTTATTTATTTGAGACAGAGAGAATGAGAGAGAGAGAGCGAGCGAGCACATGACGGGGGGAGGGTCAGAGGGAGAAGCAGACTCCCTGCCGAGCAGGGAGCCCGATGCGGGACTGGATCCAGGGACTCCAGGATCATGACCTGAGCCGAAGGCAGTCGCCCAACCAACTGAGCCACCCAGGCGCCCCTGTTATCAGTCTTTCTGATTTTAACTTTTCCAGTGGATTTGTTTAGCAGTTTCTTTGCTTGCCACTTGCTATTTCTTCTTATGTTCTATCCTTTTTCTTTTTTCCTGGTTCAGTTTCCTTCTTAAAGTAATTCTTCCAGTGATGGTCTGTGTCTGTTTGAAGATAATTTTATTTCAGTCTGGATAGTGATACTTGATTGTTATTTTCCTTAATATTCAAAAACTGTTATTGCATTTTCCTCTGGCATCTATTGTTATTTATTTATTTATTTATTTTTCACATTAACATTCTTAGTTTATTAATCCTCTCATGAAAAATCTGCCCAACCACCACAGATAAAGCCACTGCAACATCTTTACTCCTTCTTTTTGCCAGCACCAACATTGGCTTTTGTAGTCCCCCTGAGTTTCTTCATTCTGTTCTTGCGTTCCTTTCGCTGTTTTCTTGATGTCTTTTTCTTCTCATACCGGCCATGTCTTGCAAGTCTGTGTTTGGGTTCATTTTTCTTTGCATAATCCAAGGAATCATAAATCATGCCAAAGCCAGTTGTCTTGCCACCACCAAAATGGGTTCTGAATCCAAACACAAATATGACATCTGGTGTGGTCTTGTACATTTTGGCTAGTTTTTCCTGAATTTCTGTCTTAGGTACTGTTGCCTTTCTGGGGTGAAGAACATCACTGACCATCTGTTTGCACTGAAGTAGTCAGTTAATCATGAACTTCCTGGTCCAGATAGTTACTGTGTCATTTATGATGGCGGCCAAGCCTGTTGTTATTTAAATAGAAAGTCTGTATCAGCCTAGTTGTCATTCTTTTGTAAGTAATGTCTTTTCTCTTGGTTTCCTTACAAATTCTTTTTCTCTGTGTTGTTAGTATTTTGAAGTTTTCTTCTGAAGACTCATGTTTGTCTTTAATTCTGGAATATTCTCAGAAATTATCTTCAGATTGTTTCTCCTGTACTTTTTCCATTATTCCCTCTGGAACACCCTCTCATTCTGTCTTCTGTGTCCTTTAACTTCCCTTTCATATTTCTGTTTTTATAAACTCTGCTACCTTCTGAATAATCTTCCCAGACTTCTTAGTCATTAACTTTTTCTTTAGCTGTGTCTAGTTTATTTAATTTATCAATGTGTGAATGTCAGTGACTTAATTTTTTATAACTATAAGTTCTTTTTTACATCTGACTATCCTTTTTCCATATGATCTTGTTCTTTGATTTTGACTTCCTTCATGGACATCTAAATTGCCTCTGGTCTTCCTGCTACCAAAAACAATGCCCCAGTGATCTTTCTGGCCTTGCTTCCTTATGGACCCATGTAAGAATTTTTCTAGGATATGTATGGAGGAATATGATTACTGGGTCTCAAGGCATATATATACAGAAAATTTCACTAAATATTAGCAGAATGTTTTTCAGAACAGCTATATCAATTTATATACCCACCAAGTGCCCTAGATTCAAACTCAAGTTCTACCATGTGTTAACTGTGAGATCTTGGAGAAATTACTCAACCTCTCTGGGCCTTAGTCTCTTCATCATAAAAGGGGATAATTACAGCATTTGCCCCATCAGGTTGTTGAGAGGGCAAAATGAATAAATATATGTAAAGCATATTCCTGAATATAGTAAAAACTTCCTGAATACAATAATCATTAGATAAATGCTAGCTGCTATTACTACTGTTATTTTTTTTAAGATTTTATGTATTTGAGAGAGAGAGAGAGCACAAGCAGAGTAGAGGGAAATGGGAAGAAGCAGATTCCCCACTGAACAGGGAGCCCGATACGGGCTCGATCCCAGGACCCTGGGATCATGACCTGAGCCAAAGGCAGACACTTAACTGACTGAGCCACCCAGGCGCCCCTATTACTGCTATTTTAACAACTACTATTACTACTTGTTGATTAATTAAAAGTAAGCTTTTCCTTCTCTGAATTGCCTGGTTATATCATTTGTTCCTTTTCCCCCCTTGGATTTTAATTTTTTTCTCTAGATTTGCAGGAATTTCTTATATCTTCTAGGTATTAATTCCGTGTTGCCTTTAACTTTGTGCAATATTATCTCCTGAATTTACCCTTTGTCCATTGTCTGTTAATCATGTCTTTGATAGAAACCTTTACTATCACTGCAGATTTACCATCCCCTCCCCTTTTTTTTGGCATTTGGGGCATTGTTTAAGAAGTTTCCCTACCCTTGCTTCAAAGATACCTTCTGGCATTTTCTACTGTTAGCCTTTATAGATTTACCTTTCACGTTTGTGTCTTCCTCATATGGTCTGTAATAGTGAGCTCTGTTCTGTGTTTTTCTTCTTCACTGTGTGAGTCTCTGTGCCTTGGGTTGTGAAAGTACTCTGGTTTTTTTCTGTTGCAGGTCAAAGACCAGTTTTTATGTTAATTTCTCAGCTCAGGATTCCTGTATGATACAAATTTGCATTCCTGCACTTGCCTCTGTCTAGCATAGGCCTGCATTTTAGATTTCTTATGGGTGCTTTTTCCTCTTCTTAAGGCCTATATAATTAACAACTTTTATTGCTGCTTCCGAGCCAGTGAGCAGAGATTTTTTAAGACTGCATATCAAGGAAGGATAGGTATTTGAGCCTCTGGGCTTTGTGCAAGGGTCTCAGCTTCAACTTGCCCACCTTCTACCTGCCTGAAGCTGTATTTCTAGTCTCCATGTGAGGATTAATGCTTTCTCCTCCAAGCCCAGGGCCTGTATTGGTGTTTGAAACCCCTGTGGGCCACCATGGTCTCAACACCCACTTAATGTACCAGTTTTGATTTTGATGTCTCTTTCATTTTAGGTGCCTGAGGATTTCTTTCTTTCTTTTTTTTTTTTAAATCTTGACTATATATTTTAAAAGCATGTTTTAAGATGTTTTATCCAGCATTTCTGTATAAAGTGGGAGAAAAGGTCCATTTACATCAGCTTGGCGTGCATTTTGCCAAAAGTTTGCTCTTCAATTAGTTATTCCTATTAATCTTAGTAAAATTTCACCTTTTAACATTGCCAACTTACATTCATTAAGTAGCCCTTGATCACCCTTGAAAGTTTTCTGCCTTGCCTATCTCCGTTCTCCCTTTATTGCAAGTTTATAACCATGTTTTTAATATCTGTGTATTGATAAGCCACATAATTCAGTTCACTTTTTTTGAACCTTGCTCAGTTGCTTATTCTGCTACAGTTATTCTATTATTTTCCCATCTAATTTATTTTTCTTAAAGATTTTATTTATTTCAGAGAGAGAGAGGGAGTACACGAAAGCATGAGCCAGGGGAGGGACAGAGGGAGAAGCAGACTCCCTCTGAGCAGGGAGCTCAGCTCGATGTGGGGCTCGATGCAGGGCTTGCTGTGGGGCTGGATCCCAGGACCCTGGGATCATGACCTGAGACAAAGCCAGCCACTTAACTGAGTGAGCCACTCAGGCGCCCCCCCATCTAATTTATTTATTAACAAAAATATGAAATAGTTCTGACTACAAGGTTCTGTAGTGAATGCTCAAAATACCTACCTCTGGATCATTGCTAGTTCTTTTTTTTTTTTTTAATCTGATGAAAGCTGTAGATGACTTCCCCAGAAAAATGATCAAAAAACATCTTAAGTAAGTTCGTCCTGAAAATATAATCCCAATCACTTGTTTCGTATTAATAAGAATATTTTAAAAGATCTAATAATATGTCCAGTAAGTGTTTTGATTTATTGAATTCATAAGACCTGTGGTTTCTCTTAGGGGGGAAAAAATCACATTCTACTGATATAATTCATTCTTTAGAAAAACCTTAGTGTCTAATAGTTTATACTTTTTGTTATTTGCAAGTTGAATTCTTGTTCTGAAATTTTCCTCAGTTATTAAAATAAGTTAATTTACAAATTTTAAGAATTATCTTCTTTTTAAAAAAGATAGTCCGTACTTTTGCCTGTTTTAAATCTTACAGAATCTGTTTTGTTTTCCACCAGTACCAGGAGATAGGAATTCCAGTCCTGCCCCTGCTGCTGCTACTAGTATAGCAAGTTGGGTGCTCCTAGGCTGCAGTTGATTTGTTTTTAAAAAACATGCATTTTTATAATGCAGGTATTAAGACAAATTGTACTCAAACAGTAGGGCTAGATGTTTTTAAATATATTCTGAGTAAACTAAAAATATTATAGAAATTCATAAATGTTCCATAATATCAAATATCATGGTATAGATAGGGCTTGGGGTGATTAGAACTGAAAACTTTACATTCATTTTATGAAGTCTTATAAATAAGTGAACTTTATTTTTTAGAGCAGTTTTAGGTTTACAGCAAAATTGGAAGTACAGAGTACAGTGGAGGGTTCCCCACACCCACATAGCCTCCCCCACTATCCCACAACGCAGTTTGTTACAATCAGTGAACCTACATTGATGTATCATTATCACTCAAAGTCCATTGTTTTCATTAGGGTACACTTTTGGCATTGTACATTCTATGAATTTTGACAAATATATAATACATGAATCCACCATTGTGATGTCATAAAGAATTATTGCACTGCCCTAAAAATCCTCTGTTCCTCACCTATTTATCCCTGCCTGCCTTCAGCCAGTGACAACCACTGATCTTTTGACTGTCTCCATCGTTTTGCCTTTTCTAGAATGTCATATAGTTGGATTCATTCAGTATTTAGCCTTTTCAGATTGGCTTCTTTCACTGAGCAATATGCATTTACCTTTCTTCCATGTCATTCTATGGCTTATTAGCTCGTTTCCTTTTAGTGTAGAATAATATTCTATTATCTGGATGTACCACAGTTTATCCATTTACCTACTAAAAGACATTTGGATTGCTTCCAAGTTTTGGCAATTATTAGTAGAGCTGCTATAAATATCTGTGTGCATGTTTTTGTGTAGACCGTTCATTTGGGTAAATATCAAGAGCACAATTGTTGGAGCATATGGTAAGGATATGTTTAGTTTTATAAGCTGCTAATCTGTCTTCCAAAGCAGCTGTACCATTTTGCATTCTCATTAGCAATAAATAGGGGTTCCTGTTACTATAAATCCTCACTGCATTTGGTATTGTCAGTGTTGTGGATTTTGGCCATTGTAATAGTTTGCTTTAATTTGCAATTCTCTTATGACATATGTTGAACATTTTTTATACTTGTTTTTTATACTTGCTATCTGTATCTCTTGGTGAGATGTTTGTTAAGGTTTGGTACATTTTTTAATCAGGTTGTTTGTTTTCTTATTGTTGAGTTTTAAGGGTTCTTTGTATATTTTGGATAGTAGTCCTTTAATAGAGGTGTCTTTTGCAAATATTTTATCCCAGTCTGTGGCTTGTTTTCTCCTTTTGTTGACATTACCTTTCATAGAACAAACGTTTTTTAAAATTTTAATGAAATCTAGCTTATCGGTTATTTTGTTTAGGGATCATGCCTTTGGTGTAGTATCTAAAAAGTCATCACTGTACTCAAGTTCATTTCCGTTTTCTCCTATGTTATTTTCTAGGAGTTTTATAATTTTACATTTCACATTTAGGTCTGTGATCCATTTTGAGTTAAATTTGTGAAGGTTTTGAGGTCTGTGTCTAGATTCGTTTTTTTACATGTGGATGTCCAGTTGTTCCAGCACCATTTGTTGAAATATTATCTTTGCTGCATTGTATTGTCTTTGCTTCTTTGTCAAAGATTAGTTGACTATTTTTGTGAGCTAATTTATCTATTCTTTCACCAATACCACATTGTCTTGGTTACTATAGCTTTGTAGTAAAGCTCATCTTAAAGTTGAATGGTGTCAGTCCTCCAACTTTGTTACTCTCCTTCAATAGTGAGTTGGCTAATCTGCCTCTCCATATACACTTTAGAAACAGTTTGTCAATATCCACAAAATAACTTGCTGGGATTTTGATTAGGATTGTGTTGAATCTATAAGTCAAGTTGGGAAAAGTTGAAATTTTGACAGTACTGAGTCTTCCTGTCCATGAACATGGAACATCTCACCATTTACTTAGCTTTTCTTTGATATCTCTCATCAGAGTTTTGTAGTTTTTCTCATATAACTCTTGTACATATTTTGTTAGACTTATCCATAATTATTTTTTATATTTCATTTTTAGGTGCTAATTAAATACTAATTTTTAAAAGATTTATTTATTTATTAGAGAGAGTGTGCACGCAAGCGTGAGCATGTGATGGGGACGGGCAGAGGGAGAGAAAAATCTTAAGCAGACTTCACACTCAGCACAGAGCCCAGTGCGGGGCTCAGTCTTATGACCCTGAGATCATGACCTGAGCTGAAGCCAAGAGTTGGATGCTTAACTGTGCCACCCAGGCGCCCCTTAAATGGTAATGTTTTAATTTCAAGTTCCAGTTCATTGCTGATATATAGGAAAGTGATTAATCTTTGTATATTTACCTTGTACCCTGCAATCTCGCTATAATTGCTTATTAGGGTTTTTTTGTTGTTGATTCTTTTGGATTTTCTACATAGACAAACGTATCATCTGTGAACAAAGACTGTCTTATTCCTTTCTTCCTAACCTATATTCCTTTTATTTCCTTTTCTTGTGTCATTAATTAGCTAGAACTTCCAGTATAATGTTGCAAAGCAGTGATGAGAGGGAACATCCTTACCTTATTACTGATTTTAGCAAGAAAGCTTCAGGTTTCTCTCTATTAACTATAACATTAACTTGGTTTTTTTGTAGATGTTCTTCATCAAATGGAAGAAGTTTCTCTCTATTCCTAGTTTGCTGAGAGTTTTTTTTTTTTTTAGTATAAATGCCTTTTGGATTTTGTCAAGTACTTTTTCTGCATCTGTTGATAATATAATGTGATTTTTCTTTTTCTTTAGCCTGTTGATGTGATGGATTACATTTATTGATTTTCAGATGTTGAACCAGCCTCGGGTACCTGGGGTAAATCCCACTTGGTCATGGTTTATCATTCTTTGTATACATTGTTGGATTTGATTTGCTGATATTTTGTTGAGGATGTCTGTATCTTGGTTCATGAGAGATGTTGGTCTGTAGGTTTTTTTTTTTTTCTTATAATGTCTCTGGTTTTGGTGGTAGTATAATTTGGCTTCATAGAGTGAGTTAGAAGTATTCTCTTTGCTTCTGTCTTCTGGAAGAGACCGTAGATACTTGGTGTAATTTCTTAAATGTTTGGTAGAATTCACTAGTGAACCATCTGGGCCTGGTGCTTCCAGTATTGGAAAGTTATTAATTGTTGATTCAATATCTTTGATAGATTTAGGTCTTTTCAGATTGTCTATTCTTGTGTGAGTTTTGGTGGATTATGTCTTTCAGAGAATTGATCCCTTTCATCAGAGTTCTCAAACTGTGGGCATAAAGTTGCTCATAATATTTCTTTATTATCCTTTTATTGTGTGTGAAATCTATAGTAATGTCCCATTTTTCATTTCTGTTATGAATAGTTTGTGCTCTCTCTCTCTTTTTTTTTTTCGTAGTTAGCCTAGCTAGAAGCATATTGATTTTATTGATCTTTTCAAAGAACCAGTTTTTGGTTTTATTGATTTTTCTTTATTCATTTACTCTTTTCAATTTCATTTATTTTTTGGCTAATTATTTTTTTCCTACTGTTTAATTGGATTTATTTTGTTCTTCTTGTTCTTATATCCCATGATGGAAGCTTAGATTATTGGTTTTAGATCTTTCTTCTTTTCTAATATATGCATTCAATGCTATAGATATTCCTCTAAGCACTGCTTTTGCTGCATCCCACAAATTTTGATAAGTTTTATTTACATTTTCATTTAGTTTAGAACATATATATTTTTAAATTTCTACATCTAACATGGGGCTCAAACTCCTAACCCCGAAATTAAGAGTCTCATACTCCACTGACTGAGCCAGCCAGGCATCCCCTAGTTTCGAATATTTTTAAATTCCTCTTGAGATTTCTTCCTTGACCCATGTGTTATGTAGAAGAATATGTGTTTAATCTCCACACATTTGGGATTTTCCAGCTATCTTTTTGTCATTTTTTTTTTTTAAGATTTTATTTACTTGAGAGCGAGAGCATGAGCAGGGGTAGGAGCAGAGGGAGAGGGATAAGCAGATTCCTTGCTGAGTGGGGAGCGTGACACAGGGCTCAGTGCCAGGATCCTGAGATTATGACCTGAGCCGAAGTCAGACGCTTAACCAACTGAGCCACCCAGGCACCCTGTCATTGATTTTGAGTTTAATTCCATTGTTGTCTGAGAGCAGAGATTGTATGGTTTCTTTTTTTTTTTTTTTAATTTGTTAAGGGTATTTTTTGGCCCAGAATTGGTCTATCTTGGTACTGTTCCATGTGATCTTGAGAAGAATGTGTAATCTGCTGCTGTTAGATGAAGTAGTCTATAGATGCCCATTATATCCAGTTGACTTCCACTATGTTCTTATTGATGTTCTGCCTGCTAGGTCTGTCCATTTCTGATAAAGGGATGTTTAAAGTCTCCAATTATAATAGTAGATTCACCTAATTCTTTTTGCAGCTCTTTCAGTTTGCCTTCCTTGTTTTGATACTCTGTTGTTAGGCAAATGCACATGAGAGATTATGTTTTCTTGAAGTATTGACCCCTTTTTGATTATATAATGCCCCTCTTTATCCCTGATAGCTTTGCTTATTTTGAAGTCTGTTCTGTCTGAAATTAATATAGCTACCCGTTTTCTTTTTTTTTTTAAAGATTTTATTTATTTATTTGAGAGAGAGAGAATGAGAGATAGAGAGCACGAGAGGGAAGAGGGTCAGAGGGAGAAGCAGACTCCCCGCTGAGCAGGGAGCCCGATGTGGGACTCGATCCCGGGACTCCAGGATCATGACTTGAGCCAAAGGCAGTTGCTTAACCAACTGAGCCACCCAGGCGCCCTACCCATTTTCTTTTGATTAGTATTATCATGATATATCTTTCTCTATTCATTTGCTTTATTTATTTTTATTTTTTTTAAAGATTTATTCATTTATTTTAGAGGTGGGGGGAGGGGCAGAGGGAGAGAGAGTTCCAAACAGACTCCGTGCTGAGCACAGAGCGCAAGGCAGGACTTGATCCCATGATCCCAAGACCACAACCTGAGCTGAAACCATGAGTTGGATGCTCAACTGACTCGCCACCCAAGCACCCCTGCATTTACTTTAAATCTATATGTGTCTTTATATTTGAAATGGGTTTCTTGTAGACAACATAGAGTTGGGTCCTGTTTTTTGTTTTTGTCTATTCTGACATTTGCTTTTTAAAAGGTGTATTTAGACCATTGATGTTTAAAGTGATTATTGGTAATGTTGGATTTATATCTGCCATATTTGTTAATGTTGTTTATATGTTGCCCTTGTTCTTTGTTCCTATTTTTGTCTTCCACATTTTTTCATTCTTTTGTGGTTTTAGTTGAGCCTTTGACATGATTCCATTTTCACTTCTTTCTTAACATATCATTTGTATTTCTTTTCAAACTTTTTTAGTGGTTGCCCTGTAGTTTGCAGTATACATTTATAACTAATCCAAGTCCACTTTCAAATGACACTGTCCTACTTCACTGGTAGTACAAATACCTTATACTAATAAAATAATCCTAATTCTTCCTCCCATTCCTTGTATCATTGCTGTTATTCATTTCACTTATGTATACATAAGTATATCTAAACATAAGCAAGCATAATCAAATAAATTGTTGCTGTTATTTTGAACAGTTACATGTTATATCAATTAAGAATTAAAAAATAAATTTTTATTTTACCTTTACCTATTCATTCTCCAGTGCTTTTCATTTTTTAATGCAGATTCAAATTTCTATACTTTATGATTTTCCTTCTCTCTGAAAAACTTCTTTAGTGTTTCTTGCAAGGCGGGTCTAATGGCAACCAAGTCACTCAGTTTTGCTTGTCTGAGAAAGTCTTCCCTTTCAC
Organism: Zalophus californianus; assembly: GCF_009762305.2. Lineage (NCBI taxonomy): Eukaryota > Metazoa > Chordata > Mammalia > Carnivora > Otariidae > Zalophus > Zalophus californianus. Next base: position 16,553,424 of record NC_045598.1, read on the forward strand.
TTTTGAAGGATAATTTTGCAAGGTACAGAATTCTAGGTTGGTTGGGCTTTTTTTTTTTTTTTTTCCCTTCTCAACACTTCAATTATTTTATTCTACTCTCTTCCTACTTGCATGGTTTCTGAGGAGAAATCAGACGTGATTCTTATCTTTGCTCCTCTCGAGGTAAAGTGGGTTTTTTTTTCCTCTGACTTTTTCTGAGTTTTTTTTTTTTAAAGCTTTCATTTTTTTTGCAGTTTGAATATGATACGCCTAAGTGTAAGATTTTGGCATTTATTGTGCTTGGTGTTCTCTGAGCATCCAAGACATGCGGTTTGGTGTCTAACATTAATGGGGAAATGCTCAGTCATTATTGCTTCAAATATTGCTTCTGTTCCTTTCTCTTTCATCTCCATCAGATATCCCCATTTGCACAGATGTTTTACCTTTTGTAGTTGTCCCACAGTTCTTGGATATTCTGTTCTGATTATATCCTCAAATTCAGAGATTCTTTCCTAAGCTTTTCTCAGTCTACTAATGAGCACATCAAAGGCATTCTTAATTTATGTTTTTGACTTACAGCATTTTTTTCATTTTTTTCATTTCCATCTCTCTTCCATTGTTCATCTGTTCTTGCATGTTGTCTGCTTTTTTCCATTAATGCCCTTAGCATTACAGTTTTTAAAAATTCCTGGTCTGATAATTCCTGATGTATCTGACTGTGGTTCTGATACTTGTTCAGTCTCTTCAGACTGTGTTTTTGCCTTTTAGTATGTCTCATATTTTTTTCTTGAAAGGTAGACATAAAGTACTGGGTAAAAGGAATTGTGGTAAATAAGCGTATAGTGATGGGATGGTAAGATGTAGGGGAGGAAGTGTTTTATAGACCGATGATTGGGTCTCAGTCTCTTGGTGAGCCTGTGCCACAGGACTATGAACTTCACTGAAGTTTTTCAGTTCATCCCCTCCCACCCCTAGTGCAGGATGGCTAGAAGTGGGCTGAAAAGTATTTCTCTTCCCCCAGTTAGGTTGGAATCTGGTAAAATAGTTTCTCCTGAAGCTAGGCCTTGTTAAGAACAGAGTGCTCTGGCATATTTCAAAATGGTTAGTTCTCCCCTCCTCCTTCCAGAAGCAGGAGGGAATTTTTCGCCTGTATTCACCCCTTAGAGCTCCCAGAGGTAAAACTCACAAAATTATGACTTGGTCCCTCTGGAGTTTTTAACTCAGACTTGTCCACCCTGAGCCTCCAGCAATTTGTCAATTTCAGTTTTTGTTTTCCTTTCCTGGTACGAGTTCCCATGGATGTATCTGTTGGTGGGTTTCTGCTCTGAGAAGTTATGATTCTATCTGCCTTTTTCTCCAGTTTGGGGGGGAGCAGTTTTGCCCTGTGACCTCAGTTCTCTGACAGATCTAAAAAGAGTTGTTGATCTTTCCATTTGTTTAGCTTTTTACTGTTGTCAGGATGGAATGATGACTTCCTAAGCTTCTTACGGGCCAGACCAGAAACCAGAACTTGGAAATAGTTTTATTTTTATTTTTTTTAAAAGATTTTATTTATTTATTTGAAAGAGAGAAAGAGAGCACACAAGCATGAGTGGGGGAAGGAGCAGAGGGAGAGGGACAAGCAGATTCAGTGCTGAGCACGGAGCCAGACATCGGCTCCATCCTATGACCCTGAGATCATGACCCAAGCCAAAATCAAGAGTTGGACGCTGAACCAACTGAGCTGCCCAGGCACCCCTATTTTTATTTTGATCTTTCAGCTTCAAATGTGGGAAAATGAAATAGTGGTGGAAGGGAAAGGGGATCACCCACAATCTTGCTAACAAAGAAGGCAGCCAGTGTTATTTTGACGTTTGGCTTTCTACCCTTTTGTCAGTGTATTTTCTTTTCTTTATACAAGTGAGATTATAGGATTTGGCTATCATCATAAGATCCTCAAACCCAAAACTGAACCACATGTCTTCTTCCCAAGACTATTTTCTTGTGTTATCTGGATCATCTCAGCATCCAGTCCCACTCAACCAGACCAGGACCTGGGAGCGGTCTCTCTCTTCCCTCACATCCACTCAGACTTTAAATCATGACAGTTACATGTTCTAAATATTTTTGGCTGTCTCTTTCTCTCTCTTCTCTTGCCCCTTCTGTGGGTCAAAGTCCTCATTGATTTTTCTCTGAACTCCTGCAATAATAGAGCCTGTCTCTAGCATTATCCCCCTCAATTCTGTGCAGATGTCACTTAGATGATCCATTTAAGATGCATCTTTGACCATGTGACTTCCCTGCTTAAAGCCTTTCAAACCCTTCAGTGGCTCCTCGTTGCCTTTCGGATAAATCCAAGCTCCTAAGCATGGCCCATGTATCTCTCTGTGGCCACAAGCCCTGCCTGCCAGCTTTAGCTCCTGATACCCCCTGTCCCCTGCTTATGTTGCAGGATCACTGAATTCCTTCCAGTCCCCCCTGCACCCCTTCCTTCCCTCCACTGGAGATGTTTTCTTGTCTGCACGCCTCATGCAGGCTCCTTGCCCGGAGCGCCTATTGTCTCACTCCCTTCACCTCACCAGGGCCTACTCATTTATTCCGGCAGCTCAGCTCCTCCTCCAGACCTTACTCTGACTGCTCCACACGCCTTTTCCCTAAGCTGGGTTTCTGGGTGCAAATCTCTGCCATTACATCTCCTTCCATTCATTTATTCATTACACCAGCTAATCAACAACATTTGTGTGAGGCAGAATTTTAAGCACTGGGATATAGCAGATGATTTTTAAAAAAGTTCCTTCCCTAATGGAGTTTACATTCCAGTGAAGGGAGATACATGATAATAAGTAAAATATAATATATGTCAGTAGGTGATAATGCTGTGATGATAAATAGAGTAAGAGGGATGGAATGTTCTAAGGTTGGAGAGGAGGCTGCTATTTAAAGGACCTGGTCAGGGGAGCCCTCAGTAGTGATGTGGCCTTAGAGCAGAGACCTGCTGGAAGGGAGAGTGAGCCATGCACACGTGTGGAGACACCTATAGATGAACACGTACAGACTGTTCCATGATCGGTAAGGAAGGCAGTGGGCTTAGGGCCGAATGGGTAAGGGGGAGGGCGGTAGAAGGTGGCATAGAGAGTAAATGCCAGCCAGCTTATGAGGGGGGTGTAGGCCATTAGAAGAACTTTGGCTTTTTGCGTTTACTCTGAGACCAGAAGCCAGGGAGGCTTCTGTGCAAAGAAGGGACAAGCTCTGGCTGCATGCCAAAAAGAGCCCTATGACTCCTGGATTGAGGTAGGGTGGCGTAGGGGTGGGGCTAGAAAGGGGCAGGGGTGTGGAGACCAGTTAGAGGAGATTGCTGCAATAGGCCAGATCCAAGGTGATGGAGGCTTAGACTGAAGGAAGAGCCCAGAGCCAGGGGAGGCAGCAGGAAGTGATTGGATTTGGGGTGTATTTTGAAGGTAGAGCCAACAGGACTTATAAAGCATTGGATAAGGAGTATAAGAAAAACTCTGGAGTCAAGGATGACTTCTGGGTTTTGGTCTGAACAACTAGAAAGACAAAATTGCTGTGGAGTAGGAAGATTGCAGGAGAGTTTTGGATGTAAGTTTAAGCCACCCATCAGGCCTCTGATCGGAGATGCTGAACAGGTAGCTGGAGGTGTGCATCTGGACTCCAGAGGAGAGGCCCGAGCTCAGGATGTCAGCCTGCAAGCTGTCAGCATTCGGTGACATTTCAAAGGTGTGGAATCAGATGAGACAGAAGACGAAAGGAGAGATGACTGAGTCCTGGAGCATTCCAAACTGTAAAGGCCAACATGACGCAGAGGACCCAGCAAAGGGTGCTGGGAAGGCGTGGTTCGGGAGGTCATGGGAGAAGCAGAGAGAGCAGGAGCAAGCGAAACATGTGTTTGAAGCGGGAGGGAGTGATGACCTGCGTGCGTGTTGCAGATAAGTCCAATGAGATGAGGACATTGTGTTGCAGATCTGTTTATATAGTTGCCTCCTTCCGTTGGCTGAGAATTCACTGGAGGCAGGAACGCATCCAGCAATGTATTACCTACAGCCCTGAGGTGAGTGATACACAAATGCCATTTAACGGCTCCTTTGCCTTAGGCTGGTTGTCTCAGTACCTCTAAGCTTCAGTCTCATCTGTAAAATGGGGAAGGTACGGTATCTTTCCCATTGAGTCATCATGAGGATCCAGTGAGACTGTCCAGATGAAGCACAAAGCATAATCCCTTTCACAGCATTACGCCCGTGACTGCTCTCGTCAGCATTATTAATCTAGCGTCCCTGGCGCAGCGCCCCTCCTGTTGAGCAACATTGGGCGAATGCATGTGTGAGTTGACTGTTTGTTTGAATATTTCATTCAAGGTCTTTCCCTGTGTGCTTGTGATGTATTAACATAGCACTTTTGGGGTTTCTCTAGGAGACAGCACTGATCCTCACAGAGTGGGTTCTGGAAGAAGAGAGGGCGAGAAGTCTTCAGGGGCAGAGCGGAGGCGATGGAGCTCCCCAACTATAGCCGGCAGCTGCTGCAGCAGCTCTACACTCTGTGCAAGGAGCAGCAGTTCTGTGACTGCACCATTTCCATCGGTGCCATTTACTTCAGGGCCCACAAGCTCGTCCTGGCTGCGGCCAGCCTCCTGTTCAAAACCCTGCTGGACAACACAGACACCATCTCCATCGATGCGTCTGTCGTGAGCCCCGAGGAGTTTGCCCTCTTGTTAGAAATGATGTACACTGGCAAACTACCCGTGGGCAAGCACAACTTCTCCAAAATCATCTCTCTGGCCGACAGCCTCCAGATGTTTGATGTGGCCGTTAGTTGTAAAAATCTTCTCACCAGCCTTGTGAACTGCTCTGTTCAGGGTCAGGTGGTGAGGGATGTCTCCGTACCATCCTCAGAGGCATTCAGGAAGGAACCGGAGAAGCCTGAAGTAGAAATCCTTGCCTCTGAGGGCGCTGCAGAGTCTCGTCCTTCCCTGGAGGCTTCTGCCCCTCTAGCGGGCCCTGTGAAAGCCGAGACTGAGGACGCACGAGAGATGAGTATGGGGCCTTCCAGTGCCCAGGAGATGCAGGGGAACACAGACACCTCGGTGGAGACTCCTCGTCCATCTGAAGTTTGTTCCTCCTCTCCTGCTGTACAAGCCTTTAGAGAGGCAAAGGGGGCAAGCACACAGCCAGGTAATCTTCGTTTAATAGTTCTTTTATAATCTGTCCTTCTATTGTCAATTACTACATCCAGTGATCTTTATGAATTTTTTTTGTTTCAATGATAAATTTACCAAAAACCACTGCTAGATAGGAAACCAAAATCCAGTCCAATCCAACACAGAATCCAAAGCAAAACTCCCACTGGGGCATTCTTCTTCTTTTTTTTTAAGATTTTATTTTTTTTCAGTCATCTCTGTACCCAACATGGAGCTCGAACCCATAACCCTGAGATCATGCGTCGCATGCTCTCCCAGCTGAGCCAGCCTGCCCCCCAAGGGGGCATTCTTCTTTTTTTAAAGTGTCTGTGTTTTTGAGTGATGGAACGCTGAGGATGAGCTACAGAGCAGAAAAGCAATGCTAAAATAACAATGTACCAGGGGTGTTTTTGTTTTGAGACAGAGAGAAAGAAAAAGAGAGCGAGTGGGGAGGGGCAGAGTGAGATGGGGAGAGAGAATCCCAGGCAGGCTCTGTGTCCAGTGCGGAGCCTGACTCAGGGCTTGGTCTCATGATCCTGAGATCACAACCTGAGCTGAAATCAAGAGTCGAATGCTTAACCTACTGAGTCACCTTAAGTGCCCCCGATATACCGGTTTTGTTGCTTACCCATTATTCTAACCAGGATGAGGGCGGCACAGAGGAGGAAGCTGGTAGGGACACTGTTTTCTGTTACCCACGACTGATGTGCTAGGTGTCAGTTATAAATGCAGCATACGACCTAAAGGTTGTCAGCTTAAACTTTTAAAAATCATCTCAAATAATGAATCACTGATATATTTTTTTTTATTCTGTTTTGTACTCAGAGTATGAGAGGAAACACCATCAGCTGAATTTTCTTCTGGAGAATGAAAGTGTCTTCTCTGATGCACTCTTGGTAACCCAGGATGTTTTAAAAAGACTAGAAGAGTGTTCGGAAATTAAAGGTGCAGAGGAGGAGGTAAGTACCGTTTTATTTGTTTGCGGATGTAGTGTTCTCTCGATACCAGACCAGCTTCCCATACGGGGCAGAACTCTGAAAATGCAAAATACTCCAGGGTCTTTGTTTTTTCAAACTTTAATTTTTTTTAAAGATTTTATTTATTTATTTGTCAGAGAGAGAAAGAGAGCACAAGCAGGGGGAGCGGCAGGCAGAGGGAGAAGCAGGCTCCCCGCCGAGCAAGGAGCCCCATGCAGGACTCGATCCCAGGACGCTGGGATCATGACCTGAGCCAAAGGCAGACACTTAACTGACTGAGCCACCCAGGCATCCCTCAAACTTTAATTTTTTTTGACATTTGTTTTCTAAAGGGCAGTCTTGCAAAAGTACTAGGCAAGATGCTTTCAAAACTAAGTTATATTCTGATCACCAGGCTTACAACCAGTTTTGATCCAGGATACGTAACTGATCATACCGTTTCCTCCTGATTAATCAAGGATAAAATGAGGCAGAAAGTAGTCATGGATAACCCCAAATCAAGACTGAATGATAAAAACCAGAGCAGAACAATAAGAAATACTCAAAACAAGGTACGAAATGGACTTAATGTAAACCTTATATAGTAAATTGCATCCAATGTTTAAGAATACAGTGGCCATTTTATGACATAAAACCACTAGTGGTGAACATTTATTGAATACTTACCTTGCTATGCTTGGCACACATGTTATCACATTTAGTTCTCACAAAAAATCACCCGGGTGGGTACTATTTTACTGTTTTTTAAATGGTTTCAGGTATATAACCTGGCCAAGGCCGCAGAGCTTGTAGGACTGAGCAAGAATTCAAACTCAAGCATTCTGACTTTAGAGCGGTTCCCTTGCACACTGGGTTTTACTGCCAGTAGGGGAAAATGATACATGTATGTCATGTATGTAGAAGTGTTTAGGAACGGCCCAACAACTGCCCAGTGGTTATCAAGCTCTTATTTCTTAAATAACTGGCCTTTTCTTTCTTTCAGTCTCTCAGTGAGACGCATCCCCACCAGTGGGCTTCCTCACTACCTGACTCCCCATCCCTTGAACGTCCACAGCCACTTTAGGACTCCTCTTGCTTTGCCTTTCCCCCAGCCATGCGTCCCGTGCTGAGCGGGGCTTGGCAGAGCTGGTGGGCACTGTCCCTGCAGGCTTGCTCATCTGCGTGGCGGGAGGCTTCCCATGTCGCTGTAGGCAATTGCATGTCTGTTAGTTACCTTCATCCAAGCAGTGAATGCCTTTCTGCTATATAAGTATTTCCCAGATTCATAGCAAGTTACTTTAAAACAACAACAATTCAAGGTCAGGTATTTCTTTTAACCATGGTTAATTGACAGCTGACTGTAAATTACTTTCTTGAAAGAACAGCTTTTCATAACACTGTGTTAACCCCAGTGACTCTGTTAGGGAGGTGATAAGTTGTAAAACCTTGATATTCTTTGTACCGATAATACTGAAGGACATTATGGTTTTATATTTTTGCACGTGGATGTTCTCTGTTCAAGCTATCGTTTTTGTTACAAGTTTGTTACCTGGATGGCTTAGAGACACACCTCTTCATTTTCCCTCTTGGGACTTCCTCTCTACTTAATTCCGGTGCCTGAGGAGCAGCAGCATAGATCAGCAGTACTCAGATTATTAGGGTTGCCTGGATACTCACTTGAACTGTGTGTTAAGCATTTTTTTTTCTAATGCTGATACCTAAAAGTGTCTGGCTAATAACAAGTGCTCAAGAAAGTTTTGCTGTACATGGTTTCATCCAACATTTTTTTTCCCCTCCCAATTCTTGTCCTAATCTTTTGGTGACAATAACATTAGTAGTACTTAGAAAGAACACTGATTCACTGTTGGGGTCATTATAGGCTTATTTTATTTCTTCCTCGGTTTTAGAGGTCAGAGTAAGAGCTCTACAAATCACTTGGTGGTAGTATTTAAAACTGATTCTGTTATATTCCATAATAAGCCTTTCAGCTGCAGAAAGAAAAAGAGAAAAAAATATTTGAAGAGCATAAGATTCCATTAAATAAAATACATAGAGTTGGTAAAGTACTGCTTTGTACTTAGGCCCTGTGCTTCTCTTTCTCTTTTTAACTTTCTTTTAGATCAGTTTATTAAGGTAGGTTACTTACAGTGAGCTGTATGTATTTAAAGTGTGCAGTTTGATAAGCTTTAAAATCTGACGCCATTGCCACAAGCAAGATACTGAACATATCCATCACCCCTGAGTTTCCTTATGCCCTTAGTAATCCCTCCTCCTACCCCTTTCGACCTGCCCATCTCCAGGTGACACTGACCTGCGCTCTGTCTGTGGATGAATTTGCATTTTCTAGAGTATTATATATAAAGGGAGTCATACAGTCTATATTCTTTTTGGTCCGGCTTCTTGCATTCAGCATAATTCTTCTGAGGTTTATCTATGTTGTTGCATATTTATTCCTTTTTATGCCTGAGCAGAGTTCCATTGTGTGGATATACAGTTAGTTATTCAGCTCTACCATTTGCTAGTGTTGTGACCTCGAACAACTTAATCCCTGTAAGCCTTAATTTCCTAATTTGTAAAATGGGAATGTTGTCACCTATATCACAGGATCATTGTGAAATTAATAAAGATTATTGATGGAAAACTCACATTAAAATGCCAGGCCCAGAGAAGGAGCTCAATTGGTGCTGACTGCTATTGTTTGTTTATACGTTAACTTTGTATTTTTAGACTTAGCTGACCTTGAAAACCCCCTTTTTACTTAATGCCTTATAATATCCTAGTGCCATGGTCATTTGCTCTGACACATGAGATGGATTGCTGTTACTTTAAGCTTAATTTGTAAGTCATGCTTTCAAACAGGGACCATTACCCATTTGGAAGTACCTTCCTGAACTGCAGGTATAGTGTCTGGTACAAAGCCATCAGTCTCTAGAACAGTGGTTCAGTGTATATAAAAATCATCTGGTGCACTTGTTAAAATGTACATCTCATTTCCAGAGAGTCTGATTCTTAGGTTGTGGTAGAGCTTGGGGATCTACATCTTTAACAAGCTCCCCGTGTTTCTGTTTTGGTATCAATAGACCACATTTCTGAGAAGCACTGCTAGAGAAGTTCATGGCTTGCACAGTTCTTAGTGTATGATGGCAGATGTCACAGTGTCTGTGCTGACACCTCAGTGTTTTGAGGGGCCACCGAGTACACATTTTTCCCAAGTGTTATTCTTTGCTTACCCCTTGATTCAGCAAATATTTACTGAGCAGCTGGTGTGTGCCAGGCATTGAGCTGGTTGCTAGGAAAATACATATAAATAAAACTGGATCCCTATCCCTATAGAGTGTCTTGACAGCAGAGAAATCCTGCCACATATGTAATTATTTTTTTGGAGTCACCAAACTATGGGAATCCCCAAAAGGCCTCAGTACTGAAAGCATTTGCAAACTGTTCACTTGAAATATCAGTCTGCGTTTCAGCTCCAATTGTAAAGGCTGGGGGTTTGTTGTTTTTCTGTTTAAAGAGTTTTAGCTCCCAAGGAGCTTTGAATGCTTTTTGTTGTTGTTATTTGGTTAATCGGCATAACATTAAAAAGACAGCTTAACGTTAAAAATGATCTGTGCTTAGATGTGAAATTTGGAGGCTTGTGAAGGCCTCTGAGTGTTCTGGTTGAGATGGACCAGCCTGTTCCTTTTCTGAAACACAGACACAAGGTGTGCACCTGGCCTGGACTGCCCCAGGTTTCAGGAGGATGCCACGAACTAATTAGTGTCCTGCTTATTTTATTTCCTGAGATAAATGATGAAAGGTGGCAAAGCCATTCCCTGAACAGTGATTGCAGCAACATGGGACGAGGCTGGGCTGCTTGGATTGTGTGAAACCAAAGCCAGAACTGATTAAGGAGAAATCTCTTGGGTGCTGGGATGGGAAAGTGGCTTCTGCCCATCTTTATCTCGGTGTACTAGCCCTACCCATTAGAGAAAGCAGATACTGACCTAACAGGCTTTCTGGCTGAGCTGAGCAAATCCTGTGTTTAAAGGCAAGCTCATAATTTTTTTTAGCTTTTATGCAGGAACTTTTAATTGTCTTCTTTCTTTATTCCTAGCCATGTTCCTGCTTTTAATTAATTGTGTATATAGCAAAGCGAATCTTTGACTAGAATAAGAAGATAACTTCTACTATTGATTTCCTTGCTGTTTGATCCACTTTTCACCTAAAGTTCTAGAACGACTCCCAAAGCTTAAGGCCTAGTAGCTTTTTTTTCTCTTTCAGCTTTGTTTCAAAGGCAAACAAGTCTCCTCTCCTATGTGAATCTGATGTTTTCAACCGTGTCACTACTTTGGAGATTTGTCACGAAGTGCATGTCTGTGTTTTTTGGACTGTGTTCACTGAGAGTGTAGGGTTCATTTTACGGGTCAATGAGAAATGGAAGTAAGTTGTTGTTTTGCCATATCTTCTCTCTAATTATGAAGTCTAAGATAATGTAGCCATTGATAGAAAGGCTATTGGTTTTATGGCAAGGGAATATGGCAAGGTATTCATTCGGTTAAACAAATATTTATGAAGCATCTACTGTGTACCAGTCTGTATACAAGTCACTGGGACCAGGAGGAATGGTACAGATTGTCTAGATATGACCCATTGGGTTCAACGTGATGTTGACTCTATAAGTCCAGGAGAATGCAGTGTAAATGGATTTGGTTACACTCAAAATCTAGGGGTGGGAACTGGTGAAAGGGGTGCTGAGTCACTGGAATAAGCTCGGGGTTTCTTCCCTGGTACTCTGCTTACTGGCCACGCAACCTCAGGCAAATTACTTCACCTCTCTCTCATTTAAGTAGTTGTGGTAATAATGCCTCCGAGGACTGATGTGAGGAGTTAAGTATATGACATACGCACAGTGTCTGGGATTATGTTGAGCTCTTGTGGGTCTATGTCATGAGTGCCATCATCTGGCCCTTGGCATTCAGGGGAGACATGGGTGAGTAAGAACACAGCATAACTCAAACAAATCCAAAGGCAGTAGGCAGACAGTTGGGAAAATAAGTAAATTCAATTAAAAGACCTTAGTGTAAGGCAAAGCTTAAATTTTAAAAGGAAAAGAAACTGTCCCATCTTTAAGTATATTGGCCTATAGTTCATTCATAAATCAAAGTATGTTGATTACATGTGTGACCATAATTTGGTATGAATTTATTGAAGTACCTTTAAGAATCAAAGGAATTCCAAATGTTTGCTTAAAGAGCAAAACTCTGTTTTGGGCTCATGTCTTAAGAGTTCTGTTACATGGTAGCAGTCGGTGAACCTCAGTCTGCCACAATATGGGACGCCCTCTGTTTAGGCAGATATGCTACTTCAGAAAAGGGCTCACTGCACGGAGGAGCCCCAGGCAGTTTAGGGAGCTGATGGAGTAACAGTTAAAACGCTGGCTCTGGTGCCAGGCCTCCAGTAGGTTCTGGAAGAAAGAGCAAAGAGCAGGGCTGTCCAGGCAGCTGACTGCTCCCTCTGGCCCTTTCATCGTCTCACCCCTGCTCCTCTTCCCAGATGGTCACACCCTAGCGTCACTGCTGAGCAATGAAGTTAACAAATGTTTTAATTTCACTGCTGAGCAGTTCTGCAGAGGAGGATACAGCAGAGAGGATAATGAGAAGTGCATCAGATGCCACCATTGATGAGAGCGCCTCTTCCCCACCGGCTCAAATGATAATGCCAGACAAATTGGATACTGAGATTCAGAGAGCTTCAGGTGAAAGCACACTGGCCTAGGAGAGACGACGACTAAATGCTCTATCAGTTAAGATGCATTGAAGAAAAGGAGGAAGGAAAGGAGAAATAAAGAGAGAAAAACATGTTTACTGAGGGCATAGGCATTGAGAGGGTATGTATTAGGTATCTATTGCCGAATAACAAATTACTCTTTAACATTTAGCAGTTTAAAAGAACACACACTTATTACCTCACCATTTCTGTGGGTCAGGTATCTAGGCATCCTTCGCTGAGTCCCTGGCTCAAGGTCCAAGACAAGGCTGCAGACAGCTCAGGGCTCAGTGGAGCAGGGTAGGGGTGGGGTGGGGATGGGGAGTGTCTCCTTCTAAGTGCACTCATGTGACTGTTGGCAGGGTTCTGAAGATTCACTTCCAAGCTCACTCACTGACTGTTGGCCAGAGACATCCGTTCCCTGCCACGTGGGCCTCTCTGTAGGGCAGCTCACAACATGGCAGCTTGCCTCCAGAGCGAAGGCAGAGAGTGCCCACATGGACGAGAGGGAAGTCATGGTGACTGAGCCTCAGAAGTGCCCTCCATTACTTATGCCATATGCTTTTCCTTGGAAGCACACATCAGGTTCAGCCCAAGGGCATGAATACCTGGTGGCAGGGATGTTAGGAACCATCTCGAGGCTGCCTACCACAGGTCCCTACTGCTGTCAGGGAAAAGGCATTCCTTAAAGAGATTTTAGGGTGACTAAAAAGAGCATGGAAGGTTGAGTAAATGTGACTGAAAGCGAGTAAGCATTCAGCTGAGTTGGTATTTCATTTGTTTATTATTTTCAAAATGGAGACAAGATGAGTTACTCAGGTTCATGGAAGTTACTTAATTTAGTTAATGTGTATTCCAAAACTGGGCTTTATCTGAATTTACTTTTGTATATGACTAAAAATCACAGGAGCCTTTTTTTTTTTTTTTTAAGTTTAACTTGGCTTTATATGTTCATTCTGTGATCAGGAAGCAAGCTTAAGCAAAAGCCAAGAAACACAGTCTAACTTTAACTTGTTCATAATTTCTGTTTATTTGGGGGGAGGAGAGAAAGATAAAAATCTCTCTAAACAAAAATTTTAAACCTATAATTACTACCAGAATTTATAATAACTGTCTAGCTGAACTTTGCAAGTATAGATATTCATGAGATCCTTTCATGGTGTGTGTGTGTGTGTGTGTGTGTGTGTGGTGTATGTGCAGAAAACCATAACTTTTTGCTTTCTTGTGAGGAAACTCTTCTTTTATGGTATTGACACTAAAAAACATCAAAGGTTGTAGTTTTGCCAAGTAGAAATATAAAGGCTATGCACATAAAATTAACTTTTGGTTCCAGATTTTTTAAAAATAAATTTATTATTGCTAAAATAGAAATATTAACCCTTCCTTCCAGTTGGCCTTCCTCCTGCTAATTTTGTTTATTTCACCACTGGAGTTGCTGATATTTTAGTACTCCAGGGTTAGAAGAGTCCAGATGGTGGCATGTGGTGCCAAGACCTCTGGAGGATAAGGCATTTCTAGTAGAAACTGTGTGGCTCCAGATTTAAACAGAAAGCTTAGCATTAGGGAGCTAGTTTTCAGGGTTATCGGCCTAGAGGTGTTATGAAAGCTGTATATGTAAGAGCTTTTCCAAAGGGAGATCATACAGGAGAAAAAATAGAGTTGGGATCAATTTTCGGTACTGCTTATGGTTAGGGATTTGGAAGGAGAATCAGTGAGGAAGGCCGAGTAGGAGGGATCAGAAAGGTGGGTGCTTATCCATCCTGAATGCTTCAGTGTTCTGAAGTCAGAAGAGCTGTGACGCAGAAGCCATCGTAATGCCAAATACCATGAAAGGCCAAAGAGGCGGGGATCAAATTGTTGAGGGCCTCACTCGCCAAATCCAAGGAGCGTGGGGTTCTCATGGCTGGCTGATCTCTCTTTCCGGTTACTTGTGTCCACAGACTATAATGGGATGTCTTGAGGGTGAAGAAGGACACTCGGCATTCCAGAGAATCCTGGATAAAGTAAGAGACGAGAGCCTGGATGTTCAGACTGTCGTGTCGCTCTTGAAGCTGTACCAAGATTCCGATCCCGCAGTAAAGGCAGCACTGTTAGACAGAAAGCCGGAAGATGTCGATGTGGTGCGGCCAAAAGGTAGGAGAAGACCCCATCCACCTGGGTGGCTTGAGTTTTATTCTGGGAAGGTGCTGTCAAGTTTGCTCTGGTGATGACATTTCCTCGGCGGCTTAGTTATCATTAAGTGATTTTCACATCAGTTCTACACAGAATTCCAGAAGCTGCCTGTTAAATATATACAAGCTAAATTTGAGTCTCCGTTCCTGTCCCCTAGTTAACTAGTCTGACACCTTGAAGTTGGAGAAGATCATCAGTGTTCTCCTGCCCTTCACAAGCCACACATCCCAGGCGATGTTTTGAGTGCCCAGGGTGAACTGGTTTGCCGGCAGCACTGATGGCTAAAGTTTCTCTCATTTGGGTTAGGTACAAAGCGGTGGCCTTGCCAACCGGAAGTTAACCTCTGCCTGGCTCTGCAGCTTTGTGTTTCGACAGATAAATGAAACATTTTTCCTTTCATAGAGTTTAAACAGAATAATAAAGTATTTTCCTCTCCAGAAAGAGATTCTGCATTTGGGTGCTCAAAATAGGCTGAGAATCACTTTACTATTCTGTTAGATCTCTCTTGACAAACCGTGCTGTCATTTTCTTCAAATTGACTAGCTTCTCCTGTGCGTCTCTCACACTCTCTCTTCCCCCAGGGAGCACAGAGGAGGGAAAGACCTTGTCTGCTCTGTTACTAGAACACAAAGAGGACCTGATCCAGTGTGTCACACAGCTGAGACCTATCCTGGAGTTTCTGGAAACAGCCAAGGAGGAATTCCTGACTGGCACTGAAAAAAGGGTAACTGTGGTGTTGAGCATCCCTTCCTCCCTCCTGAGTTTATGTAGCACTTTTTTTAACCTCTTTTGTGGCCCATAGCACTTTTTCCCTTGCAGTGTTTTTGTACCTACTGCATAGTAAGCACCTAGAAGTTCACATTCTTGAACCGTGTCTCTTTGTACCCTTGGCAGCAGCTGGCTGAGGGGCTTGCACGTCATGTCGTATGATGAAATGTTTAGATACGTGGATGGGGTGGGGATAGTCCTGCTCTGACTCGATGAGTTGTTAATGTAAAACAGTTGCCCCAGGAGTGAAAACGTTTAGGCACATTTGTAATTATAATTTTGACACTTTTCTTCTTTACAGAAATGATACACTGTTCACCTGTAGGAAAAATTGGGGAAACAAGCAAAAAGAAAAAAAATTAAAATCCCTCACCATCTCAGCACTCCAAGATGATCACTGCTGACGTTTTAGAGCATGTGCTCCCACTTTTTCTCATTTGAGTCATCCTGGGATAGGCTTATACAGAATGACTTTGGGTTTTTTATTTAATGTATTGTGAATATATTTCCATACTATAATATGGACTTTGGTAACTGCATTGTATTTTGTTTAATGAACATACCATAATTCGTTAGTTGTTTGTTGTTGCACATTTGTTTCCAACTTTCTGCCATAATAAATGATGTAGAGAACATCCTTGCACACAAATCTTTGCATACTTCTCAAACTGTTTCCTTCAAGTAATTTCTAAGAAGTGGAATTTTGGAATAGAGAGTATAAAATTTTTCAAGTGTTTGCTATATATTGCCAAATTGCCCTTCAGAAAGGTTGTACCAGTTTACTCTCCCACCAGCAGCTACTAAAATCCTCATGAAACTGCTGTCATGACTTCTCAAGTCAACTAGATAACTGTGTTTGTTGGTGTTACTGATTTCAACTTTGTGCTAAAAATATTTTATATCTGGAAGGAAGGAATAGGGACAGAGAACTTCTGTGGCATCAGTTCTTAAAGCTGGGAAGTGGCTTACATGTTTGGGAGAGAAAATGTTTAGAAAGCAGTGGTAGAATGGATCAGTAGTAAAGACTTTTTCTCAGTGGTCATAAATTGTAGTTTTTTCACATAAAATGGGAACAATCCTTAATCTCAAAATTAGACTTCATAAATTATGTGTTCCCAAAATTATAACTCCTTTGAATTTCTTAGAGAAAGATATTATACAAAATAAGATTAAGCCCCTGGTTTCTCCTTAGGCTTAAGACGAATGTAATTTCAGGCACTCAGTTTAAGTAAGTTGCTTATAGCTCTAGAAGTACCTGATTCCCTATTTAGGGATTTCATTCGATTACTCATTCAAACCTTTTCCTTATTAGCTAAATTGAATGTGTCCTTTGAACTGTTTCATTATCTCGGTAAAACAGCATTTATAGGAAGAGCCCAGACTCAGCCTCATTCTCTGCACCAAGACAGACCACACTGTCATTTTCCTCTGTCACTTTCAGTTTACTTGACAGAAAGGACTGAAGCAGAAGAACTTAAATTAGTTATAAATCACAAAAACACCTCTTAGAATTGGGGTTCTACTAGAGCTTCATTAAGCTACTTCTTCTCGTGAAAATTGAAGCGAAACAATAAAGCAGGACCGTAGAGGTGAATGTTGATCGAATGGCCACAGTGTGTGGGCATCACATGGAACATGCACTCGGGCCTTTTAGAACTCTCTTCTGTTGCGCAATGATGCTAATCAAGGCACCACGGCCCCTATGTATACATACCCTGGGTTCTATAAGAAATGGTAAATAGAAATGTCTTTACTTCAGGATTGGAAACAGATACAAAAACAGTAATTACGACAGTTGTTAACTTACTGCTTACCGTGTGCTGAGCGGTGTGCTGAGGACCTTTTAAACATTACTAAATTCTACCCTCACATCAACTTTATGAAGTCACGGATATTACCCTCATTTTAAAGATGAGGAAACAGACACTTAGGAAGGTGAAGCAGCTCACCCAAAGATACAGCTGCTGGGCATCCATACTGGAGCTCAGACTTGGAAACACGGCATGTTCTCTTAACCACTGTGCCTACAGCTGCCTAAGGGTATCAATACCAACTGTCATTTAAAGATCACGTATGTCTTAGACGTTATGTCAGGCTCTGCAAATAGCAACTTCAGAAACTCCTAATAACAAGTGTGCAAGAGTTGGTATTATTCTCTTCTTTCACAGATGAGGAAGATAAGGTTCAAAGAATGAAAGCACTCACTGAAGGTCACACTGGCTGTACATTTTAGGACTGGGGTTCCTACTAGGCTTGTCTGGCTTTTTAAAGGCCCTACCCACTCTGGACAGTATCTGGCTGCCTCATTATATATCAGGTCATTGCTTAGGAACTAAGAGCACCGAAATCAGCATGGTTTTTAGATACAGGTGCTCTAATTTTAAGTTATGATTCATTTAGTAGGAATCTAGTTATATTAGACATTAAACAAAGAGAATGACTATGTTCTGTACTGATGAATATGACAGCTTAATATATAATGTATGCATTCCTTCCATATATATAATACAGATACTCCTTTCATATACATAAAACTAATTTGGTTTTATAGCTAAATTTATTTTTAAATGGGAGTTAATTTGATAATGGCATCCTCTAGCATGCTACTGTGACTGATCTGCTTGACTGTTTCTCCTGAAAGCTGGTATTTTCCCAAAGGAAAGCTCAAAATTTGGTTACTTAAGGAATCTGTAGATTACATATGTTGAAATAATCCCCCACATTATCAGTGTTATAAGAGCCAAGTTATACATAGTGAGTTGTAGTCCATTAGGAAATAGTTATCTTGTAATAGGAAAATAACGATAAAATAACAGTCGTGTGTTTTATTGTTCAGCCTCTTGCTGGAGCCCTGTGCCCTCCTGACTCCAGCACACCAAGGAAGAACAAAGGGGGTGGAGGTGGGGGATGATGACTGGAGCCGTGTGTGTGTGGAGCTGATAAGAGAGATCGAGAATCTACAAGAAAAATTATCCAGAAATGCACTTTAAATGAGACCACAGACTAATGTGTAAATTATCTGGACATTCAAATTGCTATGAAAATTAAGTAAAAGGAAGTAAAATAATAGGATTGCCCTGAAATTGCAACCTCTTCCCACGATCATGTAGTTATTGAACGGAGGCTGAAAACCGCTGTAGCTGGATTCATTAATTGCCAGTCTGTTTCTCAGTCCCTGTGTCTGAATGAACCCAGTCTGAAGAACCAGGGGAGAGGTAGGCTGCCTGCGCTGCCATGTGGGCTTCGGGTAGGAATCGCACAAAATGCAAACTGGAGGGGAGGGGTGGTGGGGAACCACAAAGCATCTACACAGACCTGCAGTTGAGGAGGAAGGATTTTCACAGAGCTGTTCGTTCGGAGAAAACTTGGGCTTTTTACTGACATAGCACAAGGAGGAGACTCTGGGAACAGCGGTGCCGGAGGCCGCGGAGGGGGACCCGGGGACAGGCGCCCGGTCCTGCTGAGAGTCTCACTGGGTTCCCCTGCGGCGCCTCAGATGCATCTGGAAGTGCCGGTAACCGCTGTCTGCCCGATTGCTTGCCGCTGCAGGTGATCCTGGATTGCTGCGAGGGCGGGACACCCAAGGAGACAATGGAGAAGCTACTGCACAGAGTGTCTGAAGATAAGACTCTGACTGCAGAGAGTTTGGTAAAACTCCTTCAGGCTGTGAAACCGACGTCCCCACACTTGGGCCTTCTGCTGGAGAATTTGCAGCGATTAGCCACCTCGTCAGGCACCCCAGGTATCCGTTAATTGTAGGCTCTCTGGACTGGAACCTCTCCCACAGAAAATTAGAGCTTCAACACCCTTTGGGCTCCATGCTGGGGAGATGAGGTAATGGTGAGAGATGCCCTGGTACAACAGAAAGCAGTGATTCTCAGTAGTTCTGGAGTTAAGATCTGAAATCTGAGAACACCTCTTGTCCGTCAAGCGTCCCCGTGATGTTCCCGTGGTTCGGGGTTTGTGAAGGTGTGGCTTTCCCAGGGCTGGCACCTGGCATCTGGGAATGCCGAAGGAGCCAGCCGGCTCACAGAGCTCATAATTTTGACAAGCTGTTTTGATAAATCTGAGCAGCCAAGACTCCGATCTTGATTTTCCCACTCCCGTGTGAGTGCTCTTTGGTTCTGGCGGTCCCCAGAATTACCCACCCCTCATGTACATTCAGTCTGGGGGGATAGGAGTCCCTGTCCCAGTCCTTAGAAAAATGTGCCAAGTCTAGCCAGTTCTCCCCAGTCCCAGAGCACTTGAGACCAAGGTGGTTTTCAGAAAAAGGGTAGTTGCAAAAGGAGAGGACTTTCTTCTAGCTTATAAAAATAATTAATACCAATACAAACTTGAACAATTTACAAAATAAAGAAGAAAACAACCTCAAACCCTCCCACTTGATTATGTCAGTACTAGCACATTGACGTATTTGTCACATTATTTTTACAATGGTGAGATATTCTACTGTATTTTATAATTTTATAATTTCCTCTGCTTAACAGTATAATATACTTTCTCCCCCACATCGCAGAAAACGCTCTATAACCCTATTTTTGAAGGCTGTGTAGTTTTCCATTATAGGGATGCGTATCATGCATTACTTATGTCCTGTTTCGGGGTACATGTGGCGTAACGGTTAGGGCTATCAAGACTACCTGAGGGCGCCTGGGTGGCTCAGTTGGTTAAGCGACTGCCTTCGGCTCGGGTCATGATCCTGGAGTCCCGGGATCGAGTCCCGCATCGGGCTCCCTACTCAGCAGGGAGTCTGCTTCTCCCTCTGACCCTCTTCCCTCTCATGCTCTCTATCTCTCATTCTCTCTCTCTCAAATAAATAAATAAAATCTTAAAAAAAAAAAAAACTTTAAAAAAAAAAAAAAAAGACTACCTGATTATTTTGTAGCTGTGTGACCCTGAGCCAATGACTTAACCCTTCTGAACCTCACTTTTTCCTCTCTGAGATGGGGGTGAGAATGGCACCCATCACATTCATTTTTGTGGCTACTGTGAGACAATATATATGCAGCATGTAGCAAATCATAGGTCCTTACTAAATGCTAGGTGTTCTCTTCCCCCTCCTCATCACAGGTTACACAGTGACAAATATCTTTGTACACAGACTTTTTGCTTCCAGAGCATTTCTTAAGGCATGATTCCCAGAAGCAAAGTTAACTGGGCCAAAGAGGAGAATACATTTTTAAATATCTGTAAAACTAAAGGAAATTCCTGATAGTGTTTATTTTTCTGACTTTGAAATTAAATATGACCTTTTAAAAGAGAGTAACAGATTGGCTCAAAGGGCATGAAGAACGATGGGTCAGCTTCACTACCGGAGTCTTGACTCATGCCTGCTAGTATTTTGGATTGCCACATGGATCCTTAACCTCAGGCTCGAGGAATAACACCCCTTGAATCTGTATGTCTGAATCTCTTACAAGCACACCTTCTAATTACCTCCCTGTTGAGCAATCACTGACTTTGCAAACCGCTGACTTTGAAAGTGTTAGTGGTTTTGTAACCCGAAGCACCAAGTGATTAAGGGTAGACCAAAGGAGATCTGAACACACATACATGAGGCCCCAAGCCAGGAGCCGAACTTGCCTTCCAGAGGAGACAGAGCACTTGTGTGATAATGCTCTTCCTCTGTCGTTTGTAACCTCCCTAATCCTCTGTAGCAGAAGCCCGTAAGGACATTTTGTTGTAGCAAACATTGTTTTGCTAATATCCTTGCAGTCCGAGCAAGCCCTGATGATTATGGGACCGAGCTGTTGAGGCGGTATCATGAAAACCTCTCGGAGATTTTCACAGACAACCAGATATTACTAAAAGTGATCCCACATGTGAAGGGTTTAGCCCGTGGAGAAAGAGAGGTAAGAGAAAAAGCGGGGGAGAGGGAGGGAGGGTGGGTAAAAGGAGAGAAGGAAAAAAGATGACAAATATACATACTTTAAAAATATATTTATATTTTACATAAATGTACACACACAGCCGTGATGAGAAATGCTAAGGGGTCCGTAGAGAAGGAGAAAAAGTGATTTGATTTCTAGGGCAGAGTGATAAGTCAGAGATTGTAATTTCTGCAGTAATAAGAAAGGCATTCAAAAGGAAGTGTGAAGAGCTTTGGCAGTTCTAAAAGTTTCTCCGGTTGAGAAGTGATGTTGCGAAAGCCCCAGAAATACGTCCACTGTAGCCCAGGACTCAGACTCGCAGCTCTGCAGCTGGGCTGGCGCCTAGAGGATCCCTTACATGTATTTTTGTGCCACATCTTGAAGGTCATGGAGAAGCTCGTGAAACGTGACTCTGACTCGGGTGGTTTCAGTTCTCTGATGTCAGCAGTTCTAGAAAAGCAGACTCTCTCTGCAACAGCCATTTGGCAATTGTTGCTGGTGGCTCAGGAGACCAAGACCTGCCCCCTGAACCTGCTCATGGAGGAAATACGAAGGGAACCTGGTGCCGATGCCTTCTTCCGGGCAGGTAGGCCTACCTGATCTCTGTCAGAGCCTTGTCCCCGGTGGAGAATAGCGTCAGTCTTGCCAGAAGAGAGCAGCAGCTCTCATGGCCATCTTCCACATCCCCACCATTGGAAGTAAGGACTGGCAGTTTTGTTGAAGGACATGGGAGTTTGTGTACCTCGTAAAATAAAATACGCTGGAAATAGTCTAAGCTTATATTAATTTGCCATTTTCCCCACTCCCAGCCCCAGGAAGGAGATCGGTGAAGTGTATCCTCCCTGTGAAGAGTTGAGAAAGGTGAAGGAAAAATGGTGCTCATAGTTTCACTCATGAGTTTTCAATCCCCCTTTCTTTCAGTGGCCAGCCCAGAAAGTGCAGCCTTGGAAGCCGTCCTGAGGCATCGCAGACTGATCTTAGAGGCCATCCAACAGGGGGTGGGACTCAAGTGCTTTACTGCAGAGGAGGAACAGCTGGTAGACGCTGTGAAGGAGGTGCGGTGGGGGAAAACCCATTGTTCCAGAGAGTTCTACCAGGCTAATGCCTGGGACGGTCTCGTTCCTGAGGGGGGCACCAGATTATGCGGGGTGCCTGTTGCAAGCCGAGCTCCGTGCTGAGCCAACACTTCTTTGTTTTTTAATTCTCCCAACTCTGTGTGGCAGGGTGGTGTCATCCACACTTTACAGATGAGGGAACTCAGGCTCCAAGGGGTTCGTTAACATGTCTAGGATGCTCCAGCTGGTCGAAGTTGAAGTCAGGATTTGAACCCAGGCTCATGTGACTCAAACCTAGATGTATTTCATTTGCCTAAACGTAGGTAAACTCAAGGGGAACCATGATACTGTTCCCTAACATGTTCTCAGAAGCAACTGCTTTCAGAGGAAGGAAAGTAAAGTCGGTCATATTACATACTCTGTTCCGGCGTCTAGGAAGAGCCAAGATAAACATAGACAGAACAAAGCTTTTGCCCATATGCGGTAGCAAATAGTGCCAGCTCATTTTCTGTAATACTTCTCAGTGTGGCCAGCATCCCAGAAAAACCAGGTGGGGACGGCAGGGGGATTCATGGGTGTCCAGCCCAGGATCATGGGCATCTCAAGTGAGGAAGAATTATAAAGGGACTAAAATTAGGTTCACCTGTACATGCTTTTTAATCCAGGTAGGGGTGGAAGGTGTGCAGAAGGGCAGGTTTCTAGCACTGTCCACACAGGTGACAGCCCCACCTTGGTCTGACTCTCAGATGGGAAGAAGGTGGAACATACTTCTTTGGGGCTTCACAGGAAGGATGCATCTGCTAGACTCTCTCTAGCATGCTTCCCGCTTCAGAAACGGAGCTCCCACAGTTGATGAGTTTGAGCCTTGCTAATGAATCTCAGGCCTGCCTCCAGGGACATCAGGTTTATTTAGATAGACTTGAAAAGAGCAGAAATAAAATGTCTTCCCAAACGAAAATTCCATTTGGCCATCTGTGGATGGTTTTGCTTTATTTTCTCAGTGTACGGACTCTTTCTGCTGATAGCTCTAACATTCTGAAAGAGGATGGCTTTGAAATAAAATTCTTGGCCTCTTTAAAGCCCCTATTTGAACCTTCTTTAAAAAGCTGAGGTTTTTTTTTTTTTTCATGAAAGAAAATGTTTAAAAGGGTACATCTAAGGGTCTAAAAATGTGAAGCCACTGATCATGCAGAATTACTTCCAGACACTGAGACAATTATATATTATGAAAAATTATCTTGATCTTCAAGACAGAGCCACCAACTACCAAATCCTACAGCTTTCCAAGCTTTTAATATTAAGATCTAGAAAAGTTCTTACGGATACTCCTGGCTTCTGAAAAGTTACTTCTTGTAGAAAATGCGCAGTGCTTCCTTGCTGGTACCTTCTTTGTATTTGCATGTGTGTCTTGACATGGGCCTCCCTTTTCTTTTCTTTCTTTCTTTCTTTCTTTTTTTTTTTTAATTTTGCCAATTTCCCTGTTCTCTGGAAAAGAGGGTTCTCCACTACCTTTATCCAAGAAATGTAAACTTCTTATAGATGGAGCAGTGCCTTCCTGAAATTAGCTTTTTTTCCCCCCTAAGTTGAAAACCATGGAGAAAACTGCTGGTATTAACCACAAACCTTTGTCTCATGGTGTTCATTTAGATTCTGAGCATTTCCTCTGAGACAGCCAGCCCTGAAGCTTCCCTGAAAGTAGTGCTGAGCAGAGCCATGGAAAAATCTGTCCCGGCCATTGAGATATGTCACCTCCTGTGCAGCGTCCACAGATCTTTCCCAGGCCTGCAGCCTGTCATGCATGAGTTAGCATACACTGGTAAGGAACAGAGTGGGGTGGGGGTCCCGTCAGGCCTGCGGGTTGTGTCCCTATTGGAGAGAAGAGGCGGCAGTTCTTAGCAGGGTTCATCTGTTGCCGCCTTATTACTTCGGTATGCTCTCAGTACCTAGATAGGTCACAAGCAGAGATGTAAACTGATGCTATGGTCATGTATCGGAAAGTAAAGGTGACAGTGGTATTACTCCAGAGTTTTAGAGGGTCCCACATAGTCTGCAGCCTTCTCTAAGAAAAGTTAGGAAGCAAAGTAGAAATGTAGAATTTCCAGAGCCATGCAATTTCTCTCTGTCTGCAGGCTTCCTTACTCAGGAAAGTGGAGGGAGGGAAAGATGGAAGGTGAATGCTAAATTTCACCGTGAAGCCAACGACAGAGCAGATGAGAAGGTAGCCGAGCCAGCAGAGGAAGGCTGCCAGTCTGGGAAACAGAGCGGTCAAGGCGAGACCAGTTCCTTGCCAGAGCAACAAGAGAAAGACGCGTCTGCCTCCCCCGACTCTGCCAAGAAGAGCTTCGTCTGTAAGGCCTGTGACAAAAGCTTCCATTTCTACTGCCGCCTGAAGGTGCACATGAAGCGCTGCCGGGTGGCCAAGAGCAAACAGGTGCAGTGTAAGGAGTGCAACGAGACCAAGGATTCTAAGAAGGAGCTGGAAAAACATCAGCTGGAGGCCCATGGTGCAGGAGGAGAGCCCGATGTCCCGAAGAAGAAGAAGAAGAGGCTGCCGGTGACATGTGACCTCTGTGGAAGAGAATTTGCCCATGCCTCAGGTACTTTAAAGAAGGCGAAGTAATTTCAGAGGGTGAGAATTCTGGAAATTGTAGTGTGGATTCTAGGCCTTGCCTCTAGTTGTGTGCAGGAAGGCCTATGAATGGGCCTGGGAAACAGAGCAGACTCCTACAGGGGCAGGGTAATGTTTTGAGAAAAGCATGAGCTGTGGAATCAGCCCTCCGAGCTTTAATTTTCCCATCTGTTAAATAGGCACCCTGACACCACCCACTTTTTTGAATTGTTACAAAGATTTAAGATAATATAGTTAAACACCTACGTACAGTGCCTGCAGTAGAGTTAGTAAATTGTAGCTACTATTATTTATAGTAATAACCAGCTATTTAACACCTGACTCTTAGCTTTCCACGTATCACTTGTTTCTTGATAATAAACGAGTCACAGAAACCCTGGGGTGTGTAGTCAAAATTGTTTACCCTTGTCCCAGATGTTGGATAAACCCAGTGAAACATAAAAGTGAGTTTTGTTTCACCGTTTCTGGGTGGTGGGTCCTATTTAAGAGAGAGAGGGGAGGGGATAAACCCAGAGCACTTGATGCCTGCCCCAAACAGGAGTGGGACCAAGGTGACCTCTGGAGTGCTGGGCGGTAGGCAGCTGAGCAGCATGGCTGAGTAAGGTCTGAGTGAGCATGGCCTACTGTCCTGTGGTTCATGCTGTGCTTCCTCTTGGGGCCTGGCCTCAGATAGTGCTGTTATGTGTCCTCATGCTGGAGTTCTCACATTGATGACTGGTGTCCCTCTGGTCCCTGGCATGGCTTTCCTAGGCATGCAGTACCACAAACTGACAGAGCACTTTGACGAGAAGCCTTTCTCCTGTGAAGAGTGTGGGGCCAAGTTTGCAGCCAATTCTACCCTAAAGAACCACCTTCGCCTTCACACGGGGGACCGCCCGTTCATGTGCAAGCACTGCCTCATGACCTTCACCCAGGCCTCTGCCCTGGCCTACCACACCAAGAAGAAGCACTCAGAAGGTAAGGCGTGGAGAGTTTCTTCATTTTTCCTGCCAACTTTAACTGGGTGAACTGCCCAAAAACCCATTTGGAACTAGGCATGACATACATCTCAAGTAGATTAAAAACAAAAAAACAATGCAAAGTCTCTGTCTGGAGTGATGACTGGGAGTACATAGATACACAGGCGTGTAAAATGCTTATGGTGAGAGTTTGCGAAGAGAGGCTAGCTAATGTAGGATTGTCACCTTATAGTTACAGAATTGGCAGAAAGCCAGGAGTTACTTGGGCTTGGAGGTGGAGTTCAAGCATGAGAAAAACCCTGGCTGAGCACCTGCTGTGGGTCAGGCAGCGGCCGCGGCCAAGTGACGAAGCTGGAACTGCTTGTGCTCCCAGAGCTGATGGGCCAGGGGTTCCCTGATGTAGAGACCGATGCAGTGCAGACTTCATTAATTTCTTGTGTTTCTAGTCAGTCTCCCCCTGTTAGAATGCAGGCTCCATGAGGGTGGAGCTGTTAGTCTCCCCCGCTCACTGCTGTATCACTGGAATAGTACCTAGCAAGAGTAGACCCTCAGGAAGCATTTACTGAGTGAATGGATTTCTACAGCACTATTCCAGGCCCCGGGGAGAGTGTAAGTATCCACACCGTGGTCCCGTGGAGTTTGCATTCCAGTGGGTAAGAGAGACCATAAGCAGATGTGTAACGCAAGTTCAGACGGTAGTCATTGCATAAAGCAGGGGAAGCAGCAGGGGAGCGGCCGGGTTCGCTCTCATCAGAGGCAGCCTCGGAGACGTGAGGCTTGTGTAGGAAACTGAGTGACGTGAGAGCTGGAACCTACAGAAGATCTAGAAGAGCCTCCCAAGTGCAGAGCCCGCTCCCCAAGTGGGAATAAGCCTGACCTGTTCGACATTAAGGAAACCAGAAGGAGCCCAAGCAGAGTAGACAAGGGAAGAGCGGTAAGGGAGAAGGCCAGAGAGGTTGCCAGGGGCCAGGTCTACAGGGCCTTAGAAACCAGGGTCAGGATTTTGTTTTTTGTTGTTGTTGTTTTGTTTTGTTCTGTTTTTAGGACGTGGGTTTTTATGCAGTGTGTGCTGGTCTGTGTTGCTGCTGTAACGGATTACCACGCACAGTGGCTGAAATCGACGCAAATGTATTAGCTCGCCCCTTCGGAGGTTAAAAGGCTAAAAGGGGTTTTAGGAAGAGTCAGAGTTTTGGCGAGTGGGTTTCTTCTGGAAGGTCGGGGGGAGAACTTGTTCCCTGTTTTCCCAGCTTCTGGAGGTCGTGTGCCTTCCCCGGCTCATGGCCGCGCCCCTGCAACCTCTGGGTCCCCTCTCGTGCCGCCTCCTCTGACCCTCCTTGCTCCCTCTTCCAAAGACCCTGTGATTATGTTGGGCCCGCTGGTATAATCCAGGATAGTCTTCCCATCTCAGGATCCTTAACTTAATCATATCTGCAAAGCCCCTTTTGCCACGTGAGGGGATGTATTCCCAAGTTTCGAGGGGTTAGGACATGGGCACCCCTGGGGGCCGTTATTCCACAGCAGGAAGCCGTAGGACAGTTGGGAGCAGAAGAGTAGTAGGATGTGACTTAGGTTTTTTGGAGTTAATTCTGGCCACTCTCAACAGTCTGCTGTAGTAAGGCAAGAGTCGTGTTCACAGGGAGGCAGGTGGGCCATTTGTCCAATGTGGAGGTGACGGGGCTCTCAGCCAGAGTGTGCTAGGGGCAGTTGTCAGACGTTCACGTTTGGGGGTGTGGTGTTGAAGCGGGAGTAACAGGACCCGTGGTGGGCTGCGTGTGGCTGTGCGGGGAGGCGTTAAGGATGGCTGTGGGGTTTCTGGCATGAACGGCTGAGGACATGGCCCTGCTAGTCACTGCAGTGGAGGAAACCGGAGTGCATGGGGGCTGGTGGCAGGTCGCGGGGGTGCCAGGGATGGAGCCTCAGGAGCTCTTGTCTGGGGGACCAGTGACACCTCCAGGCGGAGAAGGATAGTAGTAAGAGGCTGGATGTGTAAGTCCGCAGTTCTAGGGGAAGCTGGGAGCCAGGGATAGAACTGTGGGCGCTATCAGGGTACAGGTGGTATATCTGAGCTCTGAGATAAGGTCATCTACAAAGGGAGGATAAAGAAGAAGGCCAAGGGCTGAGTCCTGGGCTTCTCAATAATTTCAACTCTTGATTAAAGAAACCCTTTTTTTCCTAACAAAATCTTATTTCAAAGCCCAACATGTGAAAAATGCAAATGACGTTGATTGCTCTAGTTGAAGTAGGCCCTAGGATTTGGGGGATCTGGACCCTCACCTCACTGATTTCTCCACTTCTCTGCTGGCCCAGAAGGGAGCCTGGGGGCATAGCTGGTCTGCCAGTTTTCCAGCCTTGCTCTTTACCTCTATTTCCCAACAGTCTTTGGCAGTCTGGCCATTGTATCCTCATTATGTGTGTGAGAGAATAGAGAAGCCAAATGATTTATAATAACTTTATAGCAAGTCAGCAGGGGGAGGCTTCCCTTCTCTGAGTCCCGTCTGTCACCTCTGTGTGCAGGCACAATTCTGCACAGCGCGTGTGGTGAGGGATCCAGACCCGGGAGTTTCTGGGCATGAGGATATATGTTCTGCTTCCTGAGAGTGGAATGAGCTCTTCCATACTTGGGGTGGCCTGGTTAACAGATGGGTGGCCTTGTGTGATGAGAACTCTGTCCTTATTCCTCGGGGAGGGGGGCCACACGGTGCCATCAGCTGTGTGTGAGATGCCATCCGATAGAAGGGCCCAGACCTCTCACCCAATGTGTTACAAATTGCGTGTGGTTTTAACGCCATCTCCCAGATTATGTTCCCCAACACGTGCCTTACAGTGTGATCTTGTGTTAGGGAGGCCATACATGTTTGGTGCTGTTTCTAATAAGGAAACTCATGCGTGTTTCCAGGGAAAATGTATGCCTGCCAGTACTGTGACGCTGTGTTCGCCCAGTCCATTGAACTGTCCCGCCACGTGAGGACCCACACCGGGGACAAGCCGTATGTCTGCAGGGACTGTGGCAAGGGCTTCCGGCAAGCCAACGGCCTGTCCATCCACCTGCACACCTTTCACAGTACGTACTGAGATGGCGGCTGTCAGGCACTCAGCACCAGGCCTGGCTCTGAGAAGGCGTGTAACCATCATGACAGAAGTTGTCACTCCACCAGAGCCAGGCCCCATTTGGTGCCTTCCCCTCCTGATTCTCCTGCAAAACTGAGTCCCTCGTTCCTATTTCTAGAAAAATCCTCTTTTAACATGTCATTGTGTAATGTCCGGGCTGTTTCCTTGTCTACTTTTTAGTCCACCTGGCACTGCTTGGCTGACAAAGGCAAATTATGCTTGAAGGAGAGCCTCAGTAGTAGACAGGCCATAGAGCAACAGAATATTCCCATTAGGTCCACTGAGCAGCTCTTTACATGCCCCCTCCCTCCCCCATTCATCTTGGAGTCCTACCTGCCTTCCCCATAGGAGCAACCGGACGCTGTCTGAGGTAATGTCTCCCGCCGTGAGTGGTCCCTGCTCAGGCCACCCACCTCCCACCCCGGGAAGCCTACTGCACGGCATTCTGTCCCCTGTGCCCCTGGAGCCACGCAGGGAGTGGGGTCTGCCCCTGCCTGTCTCCCCTTCTACTGGAACTGATACAGACAAAACACACTTCTGTTCAACACACGCACAGGAAGCCAAGGAGAACTCTGTGCGCCCTCATCCTGGCCTCAGGAAATGGCCCGTGTGGCGTCTGGCGGCCACGTCCTGCCTCCCCCAGCAGACTGGTTACAGCGGGAGTGAGCAGCACGGTGCAGCAGGGGGGTTAGGAGCTTGGGCTCTGACAGCACACAGGCCTGCAACTGGACCTTGACCCCACCGTTTACTTTCTTGAGACCTTAAACAGATTTCTTTACCTTTCCAAGCCCCGTCTGCCCCTTCTGTAAATGAGGAACAGTAATAATGCCACCACCTTGGATTGCTGTGAGAACTAGTAAGGTATCCCATATAAAGCATGAAGCTCCCTGCCTGACACACAGAAAATGCTCAATAAATGCTAGATAGTATTATTGGTGGCGAAAGCAACCCTCTCAGGTGCCGTTTGTCACCATCAAAGCCTGTCTTTCTGGCGTCCCACGCACCCTGCGTGTCTTCTCCCCTTCCTCCCTCCCCACCCATTTCCCACACACCGGTTGCTAGCTGTCAGCAAAAACAGTGCTTCACAAACACGGGCTTTATTATCAGCCAGCCAGCAAAGGACACTGTCAGGGCTCCTATGTGCCCGACATGGGGCTAGACACTGGGCAATGCAGGAGGTATATACAGTGCTGCCCCTTTCCCCCGGAGAGTTCACAGGTCCCCGTATCCAGCTGCAGTAGATTCCCAGATGAGTGATATCTGGCTTAGATCTAGTGCCATAATTTCAGTGTCGTTTCGAACTTTTTAAAGGACATTCTGCTCTAGTCTCCTTTTCCTGGTAGCACTACCTGGGAGCCAGGAGAGGGTGGGACTTAACCAACTGTCAGGATGAAGAGGAGCCCAGAGACTTCCGTGTCTTAGGAAGGGTCATTGGCAGCAGGCCTGGACCGCTCCTTGCCTGTGTCACAGGACCGCGTCATCACTTCACCGTGCCTTCAGAGACCGTGTGGACTGAGATTTCAAGAGCTCATGTCCACAGGGACAGTGGTTAATGACACCGAGTGCTGCCGTGTGTCCATATTCCAGAATTAATTGGACTCCGTGCACACGTAAGATTGGCTAGTAGGCAAAGGATTGTATTATTAAAACGTTCTGCTTTCTGTTGCTCTCAGAAAAAATAAATTGAAGTCTCTTGCCATAGTGATGGCAAATGTATCCTTCATCAGTGCTAGTTCTTATTTTTGAGGCCTCCCTGAAAAGTTGGCATGTCTAGTTAAGTAGGTGGCTCAGAGCACGGCCTTGGGAGTGAGAGCTGGGACTGTCACCCACCTCAGCCATTTCCTGCTTGTGTCCCTGGGTGCTCTCTAAGGCTTGCTTTTCCTAATCTCTAAAATAGGGTGATAATAGATCCCACTCATAGGGTTATTGGAAAGATAGAGTGAGTTTATGTTTGTAAGGCACTTAAAACATGCCTGTCATACAGCACTCATTAAACATCGAAAATGTTTTTATTGTTGAATCTAAGGTGAGGAGGAAGGAAGCATTTTTCCTGTCAGTCATATGCTGACAACAAAGGAAATAGTGAGGCTCTGGGGAGTGTGTTGGAAATCTCTGCAGAAAATGAGAACACTCAGAAATGCCCAGTGCAGGCGGGGGAAGAGCAAGGGCAGTACTCCCTGCCAAGTAGTTAAGTGGAATTGAACTTGTAGGATGTGACGTGAGGAATGGCGATGAACTACTTGGTGCCACAGAGGGGGTTTAGTACAGAAGCCTCAGAGGCATCCCCCGTCCTGGGACAAGACGAAGGTAGGGGGTGGTCACGTGATCGCTGTACGCTTGCGGCTGGTCCTTGGAGTGCGTGGCCGTGCCTGACCTCTGAACAGTCTCGCACCTGGAGCCGTGCAGAGCAGCCGCGTCTCCCTCACAGCTGCCTGTGGTGTTTTTCCCCTCCCTCTCTCCTCACGGATGTCGGTGAAACCAGACATAGAAGATCCGTACGACTGCAAGAAATGCAGGATGAGCTTCCCCACTCTGCAGGACCACCGCAAGCACATCCACGAGGTGCACTCCAAGGAGTACCACCCCTGCCCCACGTGTGGCAAGATCTTCAGTGCCCCTTCCATGCTGGAGCGGCACATGGTGACCCACGTCGGAGGGAAGCCCTTCAGCTGCGGGATCTGCAACAAGGCCTACCAGGTGACCGCGTGCTCCGCCGGGAGCACCGCCTACCCCCCCGCCCCGTCCCCGACCCCCGTTCCCGTCCCTACCCCCAGTCCCCAGCCTGTCCTCCCTTACATCTGCCAGGAGTCCAGAGAGGACGAGGTGGCTGCTGCCATGAAAGATGCAGCTTGTAATTACCCAGATTCGCTAAGGTGATCTGGTCAGAGTAATGCACTTGGGAGCTTTAATTGGAGCCGAGGATTCCTAGACCTCTTCTCTTGGATTTCAGCCCTGTCATGAGCTGAATGCTGCTTTTTCCCTTGGACACTCACACTCCGTGGAGCCTATTGACCCCATGTGTCAAGGGATGTGAGAGTGACAATGGGCTGTGTTAAGATTGCCTGGAGTTACCTTGTTTAGCACAATGACTGGGTTGTTGTTGCTGTTTTTAAACTCATAGGGAAGGGGTCTGCTTTTTCACTGTAGAATTTGGTATGTACTTAAAGGGAAACCCCATATGGAACTAAAAAGAAGCCACATATGAGAAACTCAACTCTAAAACTACAGAGAGAAAATGGTTCTTGTGACGTCTGTAGGATTTGGATGTAGGGAGAGAAGCCCAGCAGCTAATTTCAGCTCCACAGACATGGAGAGCTAACTCCACACGTGGTGCTGTGACCACAGAGCTGTGTAAGGCCTCGGCTTGGTCTCTGGGAAAGCCTGGAACTGTAGGGAGAGTGTCCCCGGGCTGCTCTGGAGCCTGGGAAGGAGCAGGGACAGCACATGCTTCTGCTCCAGCGGGCTTCTCTACTGCTTCCCAGGGCCTCTGGGAGGCAGTGAGATACAGCTCAGATGCTCCAGTTGGAAGGCCAGGGTTTGAATCCTGGGCCTGCTGTTTACTAATGATCTGACCTTGGGCAAGTCATTTAACCCCTGTGTGCCTCAGCTTCCACCTCATTAGAAAGATTCTGATGCCTTGCTCATAGGCTTGTTGTGAGGGGTGAGAGTTTCTGAAGGACCAGGCTGTGCCCTGCCCTGTAGTGGCCTCTCAGTAAATACACAGGTGCCTGGTTCCCCCAAACACCAGCCTTTCCCCTCACGTGAGCACTCAGTGTGACGGGTAAGAGTGTGATTCTAGATCCATAAGCTCATTTGTCTCACGAGGGCCTTGGGACCTCTCCAGCTTGCTGGAACCTTCTAAGACTTAACGTTTGCCATATTCCTTGCAGCAATTGTCTGGTTTGTGGTACCACAATCGGACCCACCACCCTGATGTGTTTGCTGCTCAGAACCATCGATCTTCCAAATTCTCGTCACTCCAGTGCAGCTCCTGTGACAAAACCTTTTCCAACACCATTGAACACAAGAAGCACATCAAGGCAGAGCATGCAGGTGAAGTTTGGGTGCCTGGAGACCGCGAGTGGGAGCTGATGAGTGGGAGCGGCTCGATGACAGTGTCCTGGGCTCCAACCCCAAATCCCAGCTTCCAGTGCTGTAGTGTGGTGTGTGTGGCGGTGGCCTTTGTTCTGTCCCGGCACACCTGAAGGAGGCCTCGCCGGCCCATCAGTAACGAAACAGTAGCTTGAGTGGCAGTGGTTCTCAAACCCGGGGGTCTGGAGCACTGTAAGCTCCTACCAGCCCTGAGGGACACTGGTACATTGTGGGGCCTGGGACGGGCAGTGGCTGTAGTGGCAGACAGGCTTGGGCGGAAATCCTGACTCCCGCACGGAGCAGCTGCATGACCTTGGCAAGTGACCTCTCTTTCCTGAGCCGGTTTCCTTCTCTTCAGAAAGTTAATACTGACCGTGCCGGTCAGTCTGAGGATAATCACCACGGTCATGAAGCATCTCCTATGCGCCAGGCACCTGCTAAGCATTGGTGGGCGCTTTCTTATTCCATTCTTGTAGCAGCCCTACTTCCATCCAGGCGGCCTGGCTCCGATCTGGCATTTTGTTTACACTAGACCGCGCTGCTAGCTCATAGCTGTGAGGTTCCTGGCACTTGGTAGACACTTGCTAAGTGTTGGCCATCACCGCCCTCCCAAGCCTGAGAGAGCTATCCTCTGGTTGGTTCCCACCACTTCTTTCCTTGTGTGCTCTGCAGATATGAAGTTCCATGAATGTGACCAGTGTAAGGAGCTCTTCCCCACGCCAGCATTGCTACAAGTTCACATCAAGTGCCAGCATTCAGGTCAGTGCCCCTCGCGAGATGCTCCTGGCCTGGACTGCCTTGGTGCATCTCGTCTCCACCATCCACAGCTGTGCAGTCCTAGGCCAAGTAACCGACCTGACTTGTGCATCAGTCTCCTCATCTATAAAACGGGGACGATTATAGTGCTTCCTTCCTTATAGGGTAACTGCAAATTGAATACGTTAGTACATAGAAAACACATAAGGCCTGGCACCCGTGAGCATCCCTCTAGCATGACCTGTGATTATTGTTACTGCCATGTCTCCTCAAATCTAAAATGCTAGTCTTTCATGAACCGTTAAGAAAGAAAAACTGCTGCCAATTAAACTATACTTTATCGTCACTTAGAATTTGCAGGTGATTCTAAGTGCTGTTTTGGACTTAATTTGGCATAGATTGCACACACTCTTGTATGGGTACATCAGAAGGAGAATCACCAGATAAATCATGGTGAGCATCCCGCTTCTCAGAGCAGCTTTCACCTCCGACTGTCGAGGTGCGTGTCATCACACGTGGCGCGGTGACAGGGCACAGGCAGGCCGTGGGTTTGGGTCCCTCAAGCATGACGTGAAACTGGTCTACTTTTGCTGCACTGGGGATGTAGCCGGACATCCACCCCTTACTCATTCCTCCTAAACCATTTGGTTCCTGGGAGTTAAAAACGTGTACCACTCCCGTCTCAGGGATGTTCTTCGAAGCCGTGGGCACGCCCCACAGGTCTTGGTGCTGCCCCTGTCGCCGCCCGTGTGTGTGGTCACTGCTAATTTTACATCCAACTGCTGCCTGGCCCGTAGTGGTCCTAAGAGGCCATTGAACCCAGGTCAGAGATGTTAAAGCGTGCCTCTTGGACTTGATGAAGTATGGTGTCGTCAGCATCCTGACCTACAGTTGAGTGAAAGAATGGCCTTCAGCCGAGGCCAAGTCAGTCTGAAGCTAATGCTGACGAAGCTGTGGTTGCCAAGCCCCTTCTTGCATGGGACCTGTTCCTGTATTTGTAATGTTGCCTTATCTTTCCCGAAAAGGATCCCCCAGACTGTAGAAGCTTCAGGTCCCACAGAACCCGAATCTGCCTCTGCACCTCGATCCCGGTTGCTCCTTCCTCTCCCCTGTCCCTGCTCTTGTTTGTCTCAGGGATTCCGTCCAGCTATCCTTTCTGGCCCCCCTCTTCCAGGATCCCAGCCGTTCAAGTGCTTGTACTGTACAGCCACCTTCCGCTTCCCGGGAGCCCTACAGCACCACGTCACCACGGAGCACTTCAAGCAGTCAGAGAGCACCTTCCCCTGTGAGCTCTGTGGGGAGCTCTTCACCTCCCAGGCCCAGCTGGATGGTCACTTGGAATCTGAACACCCAAAGGTGATGGGCTCTGAACCCCAAGCAGCAGCCTCACAGGTGGTACAGGTGATTGTGGGGCCATCAGATACAAGGGTGCTAACACGGGGTACCTGAGGCTTCTGTGGTGTGGACGCAGCTCTGTCACACCACCCAGCCTTTCTCTTGGGGGCTCCCAGAAGATCCCATTAAGTAATAACATGACCAAGAGGGCCTTGTAGAGGAGTCTCTCTGGTGGACCTCTTACCGAACAGAACAGAACATTCTAGTCTCCTGGCAAGCACCTGCAAATGGCCCCTGGGTAGAGGGAGCCTGGAATGAGAATTTCCAAAAGCAGAACACCTTTGGTTTGTCCTGATTCACATACTTCCCCACCTTCTGCAGAACACTGTAGGTGGGACAGGAACGGCAGGAAGTCTCGGAGAAGGGCTGAGCGCTCTGTTGGGACCCCCTGCCCCTGAAACACTTTGATAGCTCCTCTAGGCTGGGCGCAGGACACTGGGTACATCAGGGCTCCTCACCTTTACCTGGGGGAGAAGCTCGCCTCTTCCTGTCTTCTCCAGAGAGGCTGGGCAGAAAAGGAAAAGAAACACAGTTCTGTGGGTTGTCTGTGGATGGACGGGAGCAGTGCTGTTAACTGATTGGACCACGCCGTTGTCCAGCCCCACAGAGGAGTCCTTGATGAACCATGTTCTCACGGGCCTCTGTGAGAGCAGAGAGCAGGTCAGGTGGGCAGGCTGCAGCGAAGTTCCTGCTGCCATGTCACCCAGAATGGCTGTGCTTTGGTCTTTTTTTATATATAAGGATTCTTGGTAAGATGTCCTTTGAGGAAAAAGGGGAAAAAAAAGGCTTCCATTCCTAAAGAAAAAGAAAACCAGTTTGAAAACTACTATCCTAGATGATTTTTGATTAAACATCATAATCCGTCTTCTCACCCCCCACAGCACCATGGGGCTGGACTTGGCTTTCCCCTTCTGCCACTCAGGCCTAGCGCTCTGCTCCCCACCCCTGGCTAGTTCTCAAGGGCCACGGGGGCTGTGCCCTCTGTGGGCTCCCTGGTTTGAAAATACCAGGGGGCACCAAGCTGCCCTGAGTCCCCACAGGTCACAAGCATCAACTTGGAGGTTGTGACGGGAACTGGGTGTGCTTCACCATAGACTGGTTCTCCCTGAGCCATCTTGAGCAGGTGACACAGATTTGGAAGGGGTCTGTGTGGCCTTTGGAGAAGGGCTGCCCACTGGGGAGGCCAAATGAGGGAGTTGATAGAAGTCACATTTCCTCCACTCGTTCCTGCTCCTAAGTTCTGTAATGATATAGCCTCCAAGGAAGGCTCTTCTTCACCTGAGGGCCAGAGACACCACCTTTGGCCAGCCAAGGCTGCTGATAAATCCTTCCATTTCTGTGGTCAGGCCTGAAACTAACCACTTTCAGTAGTCTTCCTTTCACATGTCGCTTAACTCTGCAGTGTGATCCTCAAGACAGGAAAACCCAGTGTAAGAAACTGAGCCGGTATTCACTGGTAGGTAATCATAGAGTCCAGGCACCCTGAGATGGCGTACTGAGCTAAATTATAGCAATTTAGCACACCAGAGTTATTTAAATTGCTTGCCTTCTCTTTTGCATTGCCGGTGTGTTAGACTTGCCTCTTCCCATTAGGTGCGTGTAATTGCTCTCCTCAGGTTAAAACATAAATATCATCATTACAGCATGAGACAAAAACCATGTAAATTCTGGGGAGCTCCCTGTGGACACTGCCTAGACAGCCTCACGGTCTTTCCCTTTCAGGTGATCCAAACCCCAGAGCCGGCAGCCCCGACAGAGCAGGTGATCACTTTGGAGGAGACCCAGCTTGCTGGGTCACAGGTGTTTGTGACGTTGCCAGATTCGCAGACATCTCAGACCAGCTCTGAGCTTGTGGCAGTGACCGTGGAGGATTTGCTAGATGGTACTGTGACCCTGATCTGTGGCGAGGCCAAGTGAGTGGCCGATCATCCCATGGAGGGTCCTGCATTTGCAGCAGAGCGAACATTCCGCGGCTTGCCGTTGGCCCTCCATCCCTGGCTGTCCTGAGTAGCGAACATCTCAGCCTGCACCAACCAGAGCACTCTCACTTTGTTCTCACAGAACCGACAGTGTTGGGGTCCTGGGCACGGAGACCACTGCCCTCCCCAGGAGACGGACCTACTTTCCACAGGCCTGCTGCCGTGGCCTCTGATGAGCAGTGGGCTGGGAGCTGGTGACCGGGGCACTGGAGAGGTGCTGCAGGCCGGCGGCCTTCAGTGTGCAGCACGGTGGGTAGAGGTGGGCCTGCAGCCCACAGACTGGGCCTTCCAATGGTGCTTGTGCCTCCTGGCCATTTAGAAATGAGAAAAAAGCACCAACACACCATCCAGAGACCCCCCCCCCCGGCTGGAGCACACTTGGCTCCTTCCTCACTGTCATCCTCCCATCCGCTTGGGTGGCCCGGCCCTCTCCTGGTGGCAGGAGGACAGGGAGCAGCGTGTTCACACAGGCTGAGTCCCAGCTCATCAGCACAGTTAGCCCTTGCCCAAACCAAGCCTTGCAGGGTTTCTGCGGGATGCGCTCTGTGTGGGGCCATCCAGCTGCAGACAATCCCTGCCCTTCCAGGGTCTTCTCCACAGTGTTCTGTACCCGAGGGCTGTCCCCGCAGCCTTCCGTGTTCTCCTCAGAGCCGAGACTGTCTTCCCCTTGCTCCAGGGCCTGTGGAGGGCTCACAAACCAGCGCCGGTTGCCAGGGCACCCCGGCTCCTCCCCCCGCCACGGTCTCCCTGTCTTGTGAGCAGCCTGCTGTCCAGTTCCTCCAGGCAGCGCCTGTTACTGCGGGCTAGTGATCCTTTGGTGTCTGAATTTCACAAAGCTTTTTTATCTTCAGTTCCTAAAATCTGGTAATTAATGGTTTGTGGAATCCGTTATGAAGTGCAATTAGATGGATGTAGGTTCCTGCCGTTCGGAGGGAATGACTAGCATTTATCTTCCTTTCCTCGATGCCAGAAGGTCGAAGTCTGCTAGTGCAGTGTTTACACACCGGGCAGGGCTGCCGGCCGCCTGGTGCAGCGTCACCCCTGGCAGTGCGCAACTTCATCACTCACCCTCCAGCTACGGGCCGGCAGAGGACAAGCCCACGCCTTCTTTCCAAGCGCATTTCATGTCACCAGGTACAAGCAGGGGCAAGGGGTCAATTTGGGACACGGTCGGGACTTCCACTGCCTCCGCACACTGCGGCCCGTAGGACAGAAGGCAGGGCCCCGCCACTGCCTGCCGTGGCTGCTGTGGCTGCCGTGGCCGCCGTGGCCGTCTGGCTATGCGCCAGCAGCGAGTTCCAGTGCAGGCCTGCGCACCCAGGCAGCTAACTCCTCCCACCTCCAGTCGCGTCCTCATTTTGATCTGCAAGTCACTTGAGCTTGTCGGCTCAGGGATCTTCCCATTCTGGAGTAAATGAAGTTTTCAAAGGCAAGTCCTCAGAAGCCGAAACCTGACCAGAAGATGGTGCTCAAACCTTGAAGACGTGGCCTCCACACAAAGCCCTCCCTGCTCCTGCCATGGCTGGCTCTTCTTCAGGTGGTGCGGTCCCGGGAGCCGTCAGAGCAGGAGAGCTCTTGATCTGCAAGTGGCAGAATGGCACCAAATCTCCTGTTGGCACCAGCTGAAGCCCTCTGAAAGGGACCAGAGTGGTTCAGCCCAGCGGACAAGGATGCTGGTCGGCTGCGGTGGTTGGGGGTTGCGGGGTCATCAGAATTTCTGCTCGCCGAAAAACAAATAAGAACTGAATTGCTGAGGGCCTGTGGGGGAAAGTGGTTTTTCTTTTTCAGAAGTCTTGTGATGAAAGAAAGCTGTAAGTTTTTAAACCAAGTTTCACATCCTTTCAAGTACCGAGAACTTGCTCGGGTTTCCGACAGAGCCCCCGATGGTGGCAGGGCATGCGTTTCCTTCAGAATCGCGGGCCCCACAGCTCGCTTGCTGTGTGGGGCGCACACAGAGAGGTGGGCGCTGTCGTGGATGCGCACTCACCTACCCCGTGGCACAGCTGGCAGGAGGCACGGACACTGTGCTGCCTCCATTCAGGAATGAGGAAAGGTGCGTTCTGAACGTAGCCTTTGCTCTGAGTGGACCTCTGCAAGGGGCTGCCTTGGCAGCGATTTTATAGTGTCACTCCCTAGAGATGCCCAAGTGTGGACTTTATTGTAGGAAGACTTTTCCTAGCTCTGCTTGGCCATTTTGTTCTTTCTTCCCACTGCTGAATGTCTGCCACAGAGGACATTGTCATCGTGCTCTCCTCGGTCCCCCTCACTTGCTTTCTCACAGCAGAGGTGTCTCTGCCTCGTTGCCATGGGTGCATCCTGGTGGCCTCCAGGCTGAACCCTGGGGGCATTTGTGGTGGTGTGGAGGATGTGGGCTCCTTGGAACCCCTGCCTGAATATGTCCATTGGGACCCCAGACTTTCTCTGCTCCCAGAGCTCATGAAGCAGCTGGTGAGGAGAGACAGGCCGTCAGATTCCAAGCTGGATTCTAAATCTGTGGGAGTAACGGGGATCGCTTAGGGAACGGGATTTGCCATTCCAGGTAAGTGAGGCAACAGGTAGGAGATTCAAGAGCAGGGGTTGCCAGAGGAACATGGGACTGTCCCAAGGACATGCCAGCACCTGGCCACAGGGGCAGCAGAGGGGCAGAGGCAAAGGCAAAGCTGTTTAAAGCCTGTCTCTTCTGTCTCAGAAGCTTTGTGTTTAGAAAACATGGAGCCCAGCGAGTACCAAGGACTGTGCTGTGAATCCTGGGTTCCCCTGGTGATCCAAGGCTTCTCTGTGGAAGCGCTCTGACTCTCCTCTCTCCCCGACCACCGGCATTGGCCCCGTTCCTCAGGGAAGAGCTCTGATGGCCAGGTGCTGAGGGACAAAACGGGGTCCAGTCTGACAGGTGAATGGGGGGAAAGGTCCCCTTCTCTTCTGGTTTAAATAAGTCAGGGATACTCTCAGAATCAAGAAGAAAGATGAGATGGGCCCTAAGAGTTTCTCACCCCAGGTGATGTCACGGTCACCACAGGCTGATGACATATTAATGAAATGGGAGGGCTGTGCCTTTAAATCTCATGTGCCCGGGATCTGTGAATTGCCTAA
Source organism: Zalophus californianus (assembly GCF_009762305.2). Classification (NCBI taxonomy): domain Eukaryota; kingdom Metazoa; phylum Chordata; class Mammalia; order Carnivora; family Otariidae; genus Zalophus; species Zalophus californianus. The sequence goes on from NC_045598.1 coordinate 16,593,150, forward strand.
GGGATGGAAGAAACTGCTAACCTCACATAGACGGTTCTAGGGCATAAGGAGTGTTTGTATTAAATTGGGGCTAGAAAGCAGGACAATGACGGAGTAACGGCTGAGATGCTTTAATTATTTCTCCCAAAGAAAGAATAGCAGCCTTAGCCCTCTCCACTTGGTCCAGTATGTCCCAGGGACCCTTGGGAGGTAGGGGAAATGGGAGTAACAGTAAGATTTGGGGTTGAAGAAGGTATCAGAGGCAAGCTGATGACTGTTTCGTGGCCGTGGAACACCTTGGGGTTGTAGGACTTGGGCTAGAAGCTCAAAACACAGCCAGAGCTCGGAAACTTCCTGCATGTACAGCTGTGCCTATAAGGACGAGAGAAGCTGCCTGTGCTCTGGGATTACGCTGTTGAGAAAAATTTGAGGAAAACTATCGCCTGGGCTAATTCACATTGTGTCCAAATCATGGAAATGTTCATCGTTTCTCTTCCCAAGGCCAGCCACACCTCCCACCACGGTCGGGACAGCCAGCCAGCACCTGATGCTGTGTAAATTAGATTACGAACCATTATTTTCATTTAACTTTTGCACTATTCTATATAAATAAAATATGTACTTTGAAAAAGTCGTGCTGCATGAGTTTCAAACAGACTGTAATGAGACCTGTTTCCTCTTTGGTTCTGGCCAGGGGCGCAGCCTTGACCAGGGATTCCTCGGGGCTCTTGTACCTTCAGGCCAGGCCAGCATGGTGGGTGGAGAGGATGCTGTCCTGTCAGGGGGAGGCTCTTCCTGAGAGCCCGCTTGCCCCAGGGAGCAAGTGTGGTGCGGTGTCTCGGAGGCGGGCATGGGTGTGCAGCCTGGGTATATCCGTGCTGGGCCACTTGCTGACCACGTGGCCTTGGGGGAGACACCCTCTCAGCCCCCTCCTCGCAGCTCCCATCTGTAATGGGGAACAGCGCCACACAGAACGGTACGGGGAATTCCAAGGCTGGCTTTAATGAACTTAGTGTTGAGACTGTAATTGTTGGCTAAGTCTTTCATGTGACGGTCAGCCATTCCCTGCAATTGCTGGTGCTGAGTGGTGTCCATTTCTGCACCTTTGCACTTCTCTTCTCCCTCCCTCCCTCTCCCTCCCCCCTCCCTCCCTCTCTCACTCTGCTTCTGTCTTTGAACCCTCGGGGGACCTTATAACACCCACCACTTTTCATTTATCTCTGGCATCTCAACTGCCCCAAAGCACAAAGTGCTGAGCAGATGAGTATAACATAAGCAGAAACCTTTTGTGGTAAATAGCTGAAAACGTCACGTTGCTGGCAGCCAATGAGGCAACAGAGAGGCAGCACATGGGCAGGATGCACATCATTTCTGCAGGAAGAATCCGCATGAAAGACAAGGGGAAGCACGTCCCAGCTATTCTGTCTGCCAATCCTCTAAGGTTGGGTCAGCCCCGAAGCCGGGGAAAGCAGGGGTGAGGCGGCTCTGTGCTCGAGTCTCCCAGGACCGCCCTGGAGTGGCACGAGTGGACCCTTGTCCAGAGCCCACAGGGCAGAGTACCCCTGCCTACACGGTGTCGGAGACAGGCTGGAGCACTCCGTTGTATTGGGAGCAATAATCCTTACAGTGTCCTAGGCAGCCCTGGATAATTGTAACACACCGTGGGGCTCCAGCCATGAAGGTGAAAGTGTGAAGAGGTAGGAAATGGGCTGAGTGATCCCTTGGCAGTCCCATTATCCCTGGGCCTGGGGGCTGCTGTAGGAGGCTAGATGGCGCAGTGGGAAGGGCATGGACTAACTAGATGGATGACCTTGGGCAAGGCCTTCCTGAACTCCTCATGGCATGTAGATGCTTTGGGAATGATGTCTGTTACTGTTCCCAGCACTTCTAAAGAGCCTGAGGGGAGAGGGCAGAGACGGGCGAGGAGTAGGCCCATCATATCCCAAAGTTGGAGGGCCTGGAATAGAGTGCCGGGGTGCCCAAGACCGAGGTAAGACTCACGTCTCTGAGCCGTACTGTAGTAGTCCCGGGGCCCCTGTCCCAGCCCCAAGTGAACAGGGCATGGGGGGGTGGGACAAGAGGGGGACCGGGCGTCCTGGCTTGGAGCAGCACAGCTGAGGGGTCTATTCTGAGTACAGTGGCAGCCTCTGAAGGTCAGGTGGGAGCACACGCAGTAAGAACTAGGGAGTGGAAACACGGAGTACGTAATGGTGTCTGGCCTTCCCACCCTGCCTCTGGAATGTTCTCTTCAGTGTTCATCTTACCTTCCATGTGTGCTCAGGGATGTGTCTGGGTGAAAAGAGAAAGGTAGCTTCTGGCTGCCTCCATGTGAACTTGTCCTAGACTAAGGGGCTTCACCCTTCATTGGGAAATAGCCCAGAAGTCAGGGCTTCACTAGAAGAGAGGGTCTAGGTTCATTGCTTCTTGTGAATGTTCTTGAGGGTTTATTCTTGTGCATCTGTCCCATCTTCTGCCCTGTCACCCGGCGCTACCAGAGCATAGGTCCCATGCCCACTAAGGCACTTGTATCTGCTCTGCACACTTGGTGCACCAGACAGCACGCTCAGGTGCTTAGTAGATGTTGCTGCTCATCTCACCTGCCCTCACAGCCTTCAGGGAGAAACCAACCTCCACATCTCACCCCTGCCAGCGAGGCTGTTCCCCAGGCTACCTGTGGGCTGCTCTATCAGAACATCCCCCTTTCTTTGCCCTCCGAGGAGAGACTAGCAGAAGGTGAAGAGCAGCTAGCCAGGCCCAGAGCTCCCCAGCTGCTGATCAAACAACACTCCTGCCAGCCCTTCCTGCATGGGTTCCCCCAGCGTAGCCAGAAACAGCTGATCAAACACACCAGGACAAGGTCAGTCCAGGGACCCGCAGTCCCCTCCAGGGGAGATTTCATAGACTTGCCATCAGGACGGTCTGATAAAAATGGGCAGGGGTTGGGGAAGGGGGCCCACGGGGCTGGCACAGGACCAAATGGCTTTTCAATCCTTTTAAGGTTGAAACATCTACACTCCACACAGGGTCCAGAGCAAAGCCAGCACACGCAGAGAGGCCAGGGCTAGCCCTGCCTGTGAGCCTGGGGACCTGAGGTAAAATAAGGAACAGGGTAGCTGTGCGCACACGCATGACGGGGTGAGAGATGTCAGGCAGGAGCCAGTGTGGGTTTGGGAGCATAGGATTCTTAGATTGTCACAGGGTGACTTAAGATCCTCCTTCACTAAACTGTGACCCCTTCAAGGGCAAGTGCTGTGCGTCATCCTGTTAACACACACACACACACACACACAGTGAGCCAGGCACATCAGGTTCTGATTGCCCAGGTCTGTTGTCCCCGAAGTTCTGGAGTCTCTGAGGTCCTGTTGTGTGCCTAGTCCCGTGCTAGATGCTGTAGAGGTTGGGTTGTGCTGGGCTGAGATGGGGTGTGGTTCCTGCTTCCAGGGACTGATCATCTTGTTGGCCAGGCAAAGATTATTTAGGAGAAATAAGAACCAAAAACATCCATGCAGGTCCAGACCAACACCTGAAGTACCTATAAGTGCTGTGTTTCTTGCTCGCTTGCTCTCTCTCTCTTTTTTTTTTTGGTTGTCTTTTTCATCGTGATGATTAATATTTTTTAGAAAGTCTCATAATAAGTAATGTCTGTTAGGTGCTTAGTGTATGTAGCACATGGGGCAGAGATCCTTGTGTAGTTCTTCCTTCACCGGCACCGTGACGCAGCTGTTGTTCTCCTGGGTTACAGACGAGGAGACCCACAGCAGGGAAGTCACGTGATGAGTGACAGAGCCAGGGAGCTGCGATTTGAACACGAGCAGTCTGACTCCAGAGCTTGCTCTTAAACACCATGCTGCATCCCAGCAGTTCTTGCTTAATACCTAGTCAGCTAGAAAAGATCTAGTCAACGGTGGTTCCCAGTCCTTAGCAGCCTGGTCTGTCATGCCTGGACTGTTGTCACAGGACCTAGCAAGGCTCCTGGCCTGCTCTGTCCTTGCCCTTCTCCATCCTGCCTGAGACAGCCAGTCAGACCTAAACCTCTGCTTCTATCTGCTAGAGATGTGGTGTCCTGGAGCAACAAGTCATGTCCTTTTGCCTTGGCTTCAGGCCTAGATGGTTTGTTCACCAGTCCTCAGTCCCGACTCTTCCCTGGAGAGCAGAAGGAGAGCCACTGGAGCTGCCTGAGCCCCCGCAGGACCAGCGGAGGCCCACACAGCCTGGTGCGAGTGTGCAAGGGTGGTTCCTCCATGCACACAGCTCTGGAGAGTATCTTAGCCTCTCTGACTTCCCCACCTCTCCCCCAATCCTGGCCTCCTAAAAGGAAAATGTTTTCTAGACAGCAGCCACATTATTGGAGAGGATCTGATTAGAAGCCAAGATGAAATGCAGTGGTTCAGAGCCACCCTTTCGAGGGATTCAGATCCGAATTCAAATCCCTGCCCTGTCCCTTGTTAGATGTGTGACTTTGGGTACATTAAGCTTCTCTTTACCTTGATTCTTTTTTTGTCTGTAAATGGAGGTAATAAAAACTCTCACAGTAATTGTGGAGATTAAAGGTAATGCATATGGAAAAAAAATAAAGGTAATGCATATGAGACCTTGGTGTAGGTCATGGCATGTAGCAAGTGCTCAATAGAAAATACCACTCATGCCAAAAGGGGGCCCAGAGCTCTGGGGTGGTCCCTGCCCCAGTGCAGAGACCCCATGGGTACCTCTGAAGCTCAGATAAGGGAGGTTTCTGGGTGGGGGAGGCAGATGAAAAACAGACCAAGCTGGACAGAGTCCCAGGAGAGCAGGACCTCCTCAGCCGCCTCTTTGTGTCCCATTTCCCTGGCAAAACCGGGGGCAGCGCTGGGGTCGGAGGATGCCGAGGAGTTGTGCTCCTTAGGCTGCATCCTACTGTACCGCAGCACCACCTAGAGCAAGGTCCTGCAGCCCAAGGCGCGTGCCACAGATGCAGGCTGCCTTCTTGGATCCGACCACACCCTGAGGTCCTGGCCGTGTGGCCCCAGTGGAGTTGGCGTCTTGTTGTGGCATCAGCAGAACGGATTGTCTTGGTCCATCTGGTGCCTCCATTTCTGCTCCAACCTGGTGTGCTGGCTCGGAGCAGGAGGGCTCTCAGGCAGGCAAGAGACAGAGGAGACAAGGTGACAAAACGCTTGGCCCAGCTTGGCCTCCCTCTTTTTAGTACGGGCAACGGTAGTCCCATAATGCCTACTTACTCTTGGGCTATTTTCAAGTCATTACTGAGCCTCACAGCAACATGAAAGTTTAGGTATCTTCATTATTACCCCTTTTACAGTGAAGGAATTCAGAGGCCGCCGCCTCTGTGGACGTAAGCGTCCTCAGCTAGTGAGAGGAAGTATTGCAGTCGAGTTGTCTGACACCAGCTGTAGGCTCTTCCCACTCTACCGTGCTATCCTTTTGTCACCATGGTCCTCATATTTCAGAGCACTTTGAATCATTTACTCACTTGACTCTGGCAGCAATGCTCTGAGGCTAAAAGAACATGAATTATTATTTTGCTAATGAAGAAATTGAGGTTCCAGGAGGCGACATCACTTGGTCACCCAGTCAGTCGGTAGCAGAACTGCAATCAGAGCAGCTGGACCCAGCATTACATCCACTTTGCAAGAAAAAGCACTACTTAGGCCCGGTGAGTAAGGGGACGCTGGGCTCAGCCAGAGTCCTCGTGGCAGGGGTGGGCTGAGCCCTCCCTTTTGTTGGCCTCAGCCTCGGGCCAGGCTGTGTGCATCATCCCCAATGCGGGCATCACATCTCCATCCGGGTCATCAGACGAGTGCTGCCCAGTCCCGGTAGGATTCTCTGTGGTGAGAGAAATGGTCTGTTCTGCACTGTCTGATGTAGGAATCACTAGTCAGATGTGGCTTTGAGCACCTGAAATGTGGCTACTGTACCTGAGAAACTGAATTTTAAATTTTAATTTAAATAGTCACCTGTGGCTGATGGCTATCCTGCTGGGTGAGAGTCCTACGGGGAGTGGCCGAACCCAGATTCAGGCCCAACCCTGTCAGTCCCCAAAGCCTGTGACATTTCCACGGGTGCCTGGTGCCAGGGGCGACAGGCACTTGAGCAGTAAACGGCGGCTGCAAGGTCAAGAGTGCCTGCTCTCGTTCACTAAGGCTAGCTCTGGCGTGATGCTCCTGTGGCGAGCACCAGCCCCGTCCTGTGCCTCCTCTGTCTTCATCTTCATCGTCGTCCACACCAGGGGCTCCAACTCCACAATGGACGCTGGAACTCTACAGTGACATTCCTTTTAGCCCATTTTACGGGTGAGTACATCAGAGTTCAACAGGGTTGAGGAACTTGTCCAAGATGACCCAGCATTTGCTAGAAGGGTCTCACTGGTAAAATACCTAGTTCTTGCTCCCGTTTGTCACCAGCTCCAGACCAGAGCTAACCTGAAACAGAAGGTGCCACAGGGCAGCCAGGAAACCCTCTCCCTTCCCCATCTTTGAAGAGGACACCATTACACCGAGCATGCTGCCCCGGGGGCCAACCTTGTCCACATAGAGTGAGCGGCTGGGGCCCATCGTGCGCCCAGGGCAGGCTCACGTTCTGTGTCTGTGGCATTCTGATGACTAGTGTACTAGGAGGTACTTGCCTCAAGCACTTTTTTTTAAAGCATACCATAAATTTACACGTGACTTTTGTTTATCTTGGAACTAACAAGATTTGTGGCAACGCATCAGCACATTTGTAACGGAAGCCCTGGGAAAGCTAAATGCGTTGTCACCCACGAGCCGCGCATGACATTGCACGAGTCTTTCCAGCAGCCCCTGCCCAGTGACTGGATTGGACAACCTCTAAGGGCCCCTCTCCAGCGGTCTGTGATCCCCTACATAGCCCTGGTCGTGGAGAAGTCGGGGTTCTGGGCTCAGCTCTGCCACTGTCACGCGGTGTGACTTGTCGCTGAGCCTCGGTTTCCTCGTCAGCGGTGGCGGTGGCCCTGCAGAGAGCCGCGCGCACTGAGCCTGGGCTGGGGCTGCCACCCGGTAAGCATGCAGTAAGGGCCCTCGGCAGCGCAGCACCCCAGCTGTACCTCAAGTGGGAGCGGAAACACGTCCTCTTTGGGCCAAAATGCTGGCCCCGGTGCGGAGAAGGGCACCAAAGAGCCTCCCGCGGCAGCTTCTGTGCAGTACAGGCCTGCCTGCCGTCACTTAGTGAGGCTGAGGGGACTGTGCCCGCCCCTGGCACAGCTGGGAGGAGGGACAGGGACCGGTGACAGAAGCATCTGGGCTGGAAGAGGGAAGCTCTCCAGAGCTGGGGGGAGGGGCTGGCCCCGGAGGACAGGGGGACACAGGGACAGTGGCTCTGCCCTCCCCGCGAGCCCCTGTCTGAAGCAAGCCTAGAGCTCACGGTAGCCCCACGGCCCGGGAGTCGGAGGGTCAGGTGCCAACCTGAGTGTTCTGGCTTCGGGCAGGCCACTTGGCCTCGCTGAGCTCTTTTCCTTCCCTGTGAAATGGGGAGGGGGACAGTCCTTGCCTATCCCTCGGAATTGTAAAATAACATGTGGTGCCGGGCACAGAGGGGGCTCAGTGAGTGGTTATTCCTCGCTTCCCTGGGCCTGAACCTAGAAAGAGCAGCCGTTGCAGGGGGAGGCTCTGCTTTGTAGTCTGGACTGTGGCGGCCTCAGGGCAACAACGAGGAGGGAGTTCCGGCTTGCTCTACCCTGACTGCTGACGCTGTGGCCTCAGCACTAACAGGGAGAGTCAAGGCCTGAGGCCCAGGGTTTCTGTGCCCCGAGTCATCCCGGTCAGGCCTACCTGGCCGGTGAACAATCCCGGAACCCTGGCTTTGTGGGGGTGCCCTCACCCTCCACTTGGCAGGCCTGAGGAGAAAGGATCCCCTGGATACCATGAGCTGCCCCCTATTTCCTGGTCAGAAGCTCCCCCACAAGCCTTCCTGGGGGCTCAGACCCAGGCTGGCAGGGGGACGTGACAGGGCTTCAAGGTTCCCGGCATGGGGCCACATGTACCCCAGCCAAGCACACGTACACAGGGCCAAACTTAGCTCCTGGCCTTCCTCTTCCCCCAACCTAGCCACGTCCTCTGCCAGACTTCTCCTGCCCACCTTCTCTGTGTCCTTCAAGGCCCACCCCAAATATCACCCGCCTACTCCAGAAAGTTGCCCCCAGTCACGCCAGCCAAAGTGTCTTCTGGACTTCTCTTGTGTTACCTTGTGTGACCTACAATACTGAGCATGTGGTAATCTCTGTTCTTTTTCTTTTCTTTTTTTTTTTTGCCTTTTTTTTGTGGTAAAATATACATAACGAAACAATTTTCCATTGTAGCCATTCTTAAGTGTAAATTTCCATGGCATTGAGTACGTTCACACTGTTGTGCAACCATCACCACCATCTCCAGAACTTTCTCATCATTTCATACCGAAACTCTACCCACTAAGCATGTTCATCACCCCTGAAAGAAGCCCCAAATCTGTTAGTATCACTCCCATCCCCCCTTCTCCCAGGCCCTGGAAACCACTCTACTCCCGCTCTCTATGCATCCATCAGGGTTCCTCACAGAGGTGGGACTCTACGGTATTTGTCTGTGTTCATGTCTTAACTAACCCTCCACAGAGCCCTGGGCCTCTGCTGAGTGACTGAGTACAAAGGGCACATGAAAAGGCCAAAGAACAAAGATCATGCCATGACTAAGGCTTCCTGGGCCAGGCATGGCCCCTGCCATACCCCCCCCCACATCCCCAGACCAGAATTCATTCATTCATTCATTCATTCACTCGACAGGTATCGATCCAGCACTTACTAAGGGCTAGACCGTGTTCTGGGCTCTAGAGACACCACAATGAATGGAACAGAATAAGATCCCTGCTCTCATATTTTAGTATGGGAGACAGACCATAAGTAAAGTATGTAGAACGCTAGATAATGCTGAGTGTCAAGGAGAACATTGGCCATGTCACAATGATGTAGTTTCAGGTGAAGTGGCCAGGAAAGCCCTCGCTTAGCAAATGACTTCAGCAAAGACCTGATGGCTTGAGGGATTGACTGTCTGAGTGTCCAGGGGAGCGACCCCCACCCCCTCAGCAGAGAGAACAGCCAGTGCAAGGGCCCTGAGGCAGGAGTTCACATGGCCTGTTTGAGGAATACTGAAGAGGCCATGTGGCCAGAGCAGAGTAGGCAAGGGAGAGAGTAGTGGGAGAGAAAGCTAGGGGAAAAAATCAGGGTCCAGAGGATGTAGGACCTTTGAGGTCACATTAAGGATCCAGCCACTGGCAGATTTTAGGTATGGTGCTGCAGCTACAGGTAGAGAATAAATATGGGGTGAAGGGTGAATGCTAGGGGATTACTTAAGGGCTATTGTCATATCTCATCACAGCAGAATTGCTGTGAAAATTTTAAAATGAAAATGAGACTGTGACCAAAGTCAGTTTCTGAGTGGCTCATTTGTTAGCCAAACAAGGGAAAGGGATGATGGCTTGTACTGGGGTGGTGGTGAGGAGTGGTCAGATGCTGAAAGCAGAGCCAATAGAATCTGCTGATGGACCGGATGTGGGATCTGAGGGGAAGACAGAGGAGCCAAGGGTGATTCCCAAGAGTTTTGGTCTGAAATTAGCTATGTGCTTTGATGGGGAGAGACACAGGAAGGCGAGTCTTGGAGGGAAGACAAGGAGTTGACTTTGGGGCTTGCTAGGTTTGAGATGTCTATTAAATGCCCAAGTAGAGGTGTAGGGTAGGCAGTGGAAGTGTGAGTCTGCAGTCAAGGGCATTAGAAACCACTGTGTCCAGCATTCCTATTTTGTTTTCTGAGGCTCACCTGGCACCTGGCATCACCAGAGCTTTCTAGAGACCTGAGCTGAAGGTTGGACTCCACTTCCTTAGTGTGGGGAAAAGACTGGGCATCAGTCTGCTCTTCCTTTGTCCATCCATCCATCCATCCATCCATCCATTTATCCACCACGCCCTGCATATCTAACTCTGGTCAGACACAATGTCAGGTGCCGGGTTGGGGGAGGGGTGGGTGGGATTCAGGAACGAGTAAGACAGGCCTCCCCTCAACAGACTCACAATCTGGTTACAAATTCTCTAACCCCCACGCCTCCACATGCATTCTTTGGCCTCAATCTCTCCATCAGTAAAATTAATTTGGACCAGACAATCTTTAAGAGCCTCACCAACTGAGACCTCCTATAAGCCCAGTGAGGCCAGCTTGCCCTTGCCCCCCTCTGAGCTGGGCCCCCACAGTTTGGGCAGAGCTTCCTGTTCCCAGGACACCCATCTGAACAGCACATGTGCCCTGACATCACTGTTGCTCTCTTCATGTTCCATCAAGAAGTGATTAACTGTGGTGAAGCAATTAAGTCAACCTAGCAAGGGTGACTTGTGGTCCACAGGACGCACAAGTGACTTGGGTTAAGGCTTGCATTCTCCGGGGGATGATAATCGGCTGTTGGAGGGTGACAGTCATACTCTCTACGTGTATAGTACATACACTGATAGACAGTATATCTGTACTAGAATTTCATAGGGTTGGAGATGAGGGGAGAAAATGTCTTACAAGACTCCAGGGGGAGCAATCCTGAAATAAAAGCATAAGAAGCACTAGGTTAAGGGAAGGAGAGGAGGATGAGGGCTTAGAGCACACACTCATTTGACCACACATTAATAGAGGGCTCAGTTCTGGTGCTGGGGACAGAGGGGACCAAGCTAAGTAAGGGACACTGCCCTCAAGCCCACAGTCTAGTGAAGGGCAGACAGGAAAATAGGCAATCATTATACCAACGACAAGAGCCATGCCAGGGGCAGGGGGTGGAGGTGGGGCCCTAGCATCAGGAAGGTTCCAGAGACTAGGCCAAGCAGGACTTCGGCAATTTGCATAGACAGTTCTGGGCAAGGCTGCTGCGTTGGATCCCAGCTCCCTATCTAGGGGCAGAGAATGCAGATGCCTATGTAGAATGATTCCTTTGGGTAGATGGGGGTACAGAATGGGTTTGGGGGAGACTGAGAATATCCTTCTGTCGTGTCCTCAGCTCAGAGTAGCATTGTGCTACTGGGAATTGCTTGGAATCCCCAAATAAGAGCTTCATCCCTCAACCTGAGATACTGCTTTTGATGATACCTGATAGAGTGGAAAGAGTTCTAGACCAGTTGCCAAAATAGGACCTGAGTCCTGGTCCCAGGTGTGCCCCCAGTGTGCTGAGTGACTGTCCTTGGACAGACTGCCTCCCTTCAGTCTCGGCTTCCCTGTCTCTCAAATGGGAGATAAGCACAGTCTCTTCCCCTACCTACTTCACACGGGTGCTGGACAGAGGGAGGCACACAGAAGCCATCGGTCATGGCTTCTAGATATGTGAGCTTACAAACACACACACACAATGAGAAGGTTCCTCCCCATTTTATAGGTGAGGGACTGAGGCACAAAGTTAGTCATTTGCCCAAGACCATGCAGGGAGTAAGGGGGGGAGCTGGGGTTTGAACCCACTGGCTGAAAGCAGACATGGGTGGGGTGAGAAGACACAGGTAGGGGTGGGTTTAGGGAGGCAGATGCCCGGCCCCAACAGGTGCTCTGTGCTCAGCTTTCCCGTGGGCGGCTCTGGCTGTCCATCTGAGAGCCACAATCTCTCATTTCCGAGTGCAGGGCGTACTGAAGAGGTGGGAGGGCGACAGCCGGGGGCCCTGGGGGCCCTGGAGACCCGGAGCCGGAAACGGGAAGGCCGAAGGGGCCCGAAAGCTGTCTTCACAGTCCTTTCGACTGTCAGAGGGATCTGACTTGGTCGTGCCCTGGCTCCACCCGCCACAGCACCCAAGATGAAGTCAGCCAGGCAGGGCCCTCGCAGAGCCGACCGCGGCCGGCCTCTCCTCTCTGCCATCCCCCTCATCGCTCCCCACTCCCTCATACTTCACTCCGGTTCTCAAACTGCCCGAAGCCCCTGCCGCACACCGTGTGCCCAGCCCCACTTCTGGGGCGGGAAGGAGGAGCGGCTCCCTGCTCCCCAGACTGAGGCCGGAGTGCCGCCACCTGTCGTCCTCTGTGCTCTGCCGCCCCTTCTCCTTTCCCCGATCCTGGGACTGTTGCCGCGGCTGCCCTGCTCGCCCGCGCAGGCCTGGCCAGAGGGGGCCTCAGTGGGTGGACTGCCCGAGGGGCCCTCACCAGGAGCAGGTGCAGCCTCGGTGGTGTTCCTATCCCCAATATACAGGTGAAGAAATGGGGTCTTGGGGAAGGAAAGGAACTTGCCCAAAGTCACACAGCTGCTGGCCGATGGAACTGGGACGGAACCCTGGAAGTCCCGTGTTAGAGCCTCTCAGCTGTGCTGGGAGAGCCCCCCTGGAGTTGGGGGGACAGGGAGGTGGGGGTCCCTGTCCACACTGCCGAGAGCCGTTCCGAGCCACTGTCTGCCTTCCGCCCTCCTTCGGTTTTCTGATAGCACTTATCACGACCTAAGCTTTCATAATACCCCTGGGTCTCTCTCCTCACCTACAGCAGATGCGCTGCCGGTGGGGGGACCTGGCCTGCCTTGCTCACTGCTGGATTCCCAGCGCAGGTGCCCCGCCGCTGTTCACCGAGCCAACGGGTACTTGCCATGTGCCGGCGGGGGCTGAGCGCTGCCTGGCTGTCATCTGCCCATCTTCCCAGCGATCCTTTGAGCTAGGAGTTAGGCACACTTTCAGATGAAGAATGGGCCCCCAGAGAGCTGAAGTGACCGGCTCAGGGTCATTGGTAAGTGGCAGAGCCGGTGGCCGGGTTCGTTGGGTTCCAAAGCCTGCACTTACAGATGCCAGGTGGCAAACGAGGAAGCTGGCACCCAGAGAGGCTCACGGCCTGGCCCGGGGTCACCCAGCCAGCTTTGGCTGAGGACGCTGGCTTTGTTCTTCACACAGCCCTCTGCCGGGTCCCCTGGGGGTCTTCGTCCAGGAACAGGTCATGTTCTCAGGGCTCCCATTCTGCCTTTTATGAAGCCTTCATAACTGCCCACCGTTCAGCTACGCCTTCTCCCCCCGCCGCCTTTGTAAACGAGCACACTCCTCCCCAGAGGCAGTGGCTCTCTGGCCTCTGTCCTTGGGGAGGAGCCTGTGTGGGGATCCTGCGCCACCCCAGGTAGGAGCCTGTCCAAGCTCCTCAACCTCCTTGCAGCTGTTGGAACCGTCGAGACCTATGCCTTCTCGCTCCCTGCTGATGAGCTGGTAGCCCGCTAACACCAGAGACCAGTGTTTGTCTCCCCAGCTCTGCTCCCAATTGCTAAGTATGCATCTTCCAGATGCCCCTTCCCAGCTGTGTGACCTGGAGCAAGACCCCTTCCTTCTGGGCCTCAGTCTCCTCCTCCTCCTGGAGGCTCGGAGTCTTGGAGGTCTAGATGTTCTAGAACAGTGCAGTCCCACAGACAGGTAAGAGGAGCCACATGGAATTTTAAATTTTCCAATAGCCACATTAAAAGAGTAAAGAGGAACAGGTGAGATTAAGGTCATATATTTTATTTAACCAATGCATCCAAATTATTTTCATTTTAACACGTGATTAATATAAAAATACTCATGAGATATTTTAGATTTTTTTCACACAGAGTCATTTTAGTTCAGGGTCCCCACATTTCAAGGGCTTGATGGCCAGTGGCTGCCAGCGCAGTGGGACTGGGCGGTGCTGGGCAGGAACTTACATCTTGTCCTGCCTGCCACCTTCACTCCCATACACCCAGGAGCACTGTGGGGGACTGGGGGCTGCCTGTCCCTCCTGGTCCCTCCCCACCCGGCCGAGTGCCCTCCTGGACTGCAGTCACAGGGGCTCTGAAGCTGGACACCTGCGTGGCCTTGAAAGTATGAGCTGCCCGTAAGGCTCCCCTCCCCTCCTCCCTGCCTCCTCGCCTCCTCACCTCCCTGCTCACCTTGGAGAAGAAGGAAGGGTGATGGGCACTGCCTTCCTCTTCCCCCAGGAAGACCGCACGTTGGGAAAAGAGACCTCGGAAGCCAGGGCCCATATGTTTGGTTGGGTGTCCCTTCAGCTGAGAGTCACCTGAGCCAGCGTGGGACTGAACCCTGTGCATGAGTGATCTCATCTCGCCCTCCCCAGGCCCCCTGGGGTGTGAGCAATTCTCTCCCGAGTTTCTGCAGAGGAGGAAACTGCATGCAGCTCAGAGACGGAGTGACCTTTCCTTTGCTCCTGGATCCCTCTTTCCTTCTGTATCTCCCTTTCCTCTCTCCTTCCCAGTGCTCCGTGTGTGTGTGTGGGGAGGGGGGGGGGGTTCAAGTGTGTGTGCCCGCATGTGTATGTGCCTGTGTGTGCATGCACATGCGTGGGGCTGGCTCCATGGAAATGAGGCCCATTCTGCACACAGCCCTGGGGTTGGGCCCCAAAGGTCCCCGTTGCAGGGCCCAGGCTGGGATGGAAGGCGGTTCCGAGAAGCCCCTGTGGGAGACACAGGGCTTAACCCCTCACCCCTGGAACAGCAGCGTCAGCTGAGCGGGGAGAGGCTGCGGGAGGGGAGGGGCTGGGAGACAGGACTCTCCTCTTCTGCCTCCCGGTGCCCCCAACCCTGTCTGTCTAGTTCCCCCTGGAGCCCCGGCCCTGCCCGCGGGCCTGGCGCGGAGCTCGCTTAGCAAATTCGAGTTGGCCACGGCGTCCTTCCCGGGGTCTCCTCACGCCTCGCCCACCCTCCCCTCCCCCTTTTCCTGCCCCCCCCACCCCCGTCGTCCTGGGTCTCCATCCCCACCTCTGCTGGGGCTCCACTATGGGTCAAGGTCTCTCTTGCTCACTCCTTCAGTCTGGACTTTGGCCGTCAGTCTGTCTCTCTCTCCCCCTTCTCTCGCCTCTTCCCCTCTGGGTTCTATCTCCCCACCTCCTGCCTCTGTTGTTCTCTGTGGCTCTCCTCCTCCCAGCCCCCAGCCTTACCCCTGTCCAGACTCCCTTTCCCTCCTCTCCAGCCCTCTGCTTCTCTCGGCTCCTGTCTCTGCTCCCCGGTCCCCTCCCTCGCCGGCCCTCTCCCTGTCACTGGCGTGTGCCTCTCCTCCCTGAGCTTCAGCAGGGCCCCGGCTCCTCTCAGCCTGCCGTCTCTCCTCCTCGGGGAGGCAGGCGGCGGCAGCCAGCGGAGGCCCCACTGGATGGCAGCCGAGCCGAGCATCCCTCGGAGCTGTCACCAAGGAAATCACACACCAGCGCCTGAAATTCAAATTAGAGTTTTGCTGAAGCTGCTAAAACTCATCAAACACTATCTTTGAAGTCCCCTAGCAGGCTGGTCATTGCTCTTTAAAGAGTCCCTGTTGGAAATGAGAGGGTGGCCAGAGGGTTTGGGCAGGGCCACCATGCCAGGGACTGGGAGTAGGTTCCCCACACGGCCAGCCTCCAGGGGTCACCCTCGGGGGGCCTCCTCAGAGCATGGTACTGGGTCAGCCACCAGCCTCACCGGTCCCCCCATCTCTCCCCGGGGCACCACCGAACCGTGGGAATCTGGAAACCAGGGGCCAAGGATCAGGAAGGAGCCCTGGGCAGAGAGCCCGAGGCCCTAGGGAGAGGGCTGAGTGTGGGCTCTCCACAGACGGCTTTGGGTCTCTCCTTGGCTCTCCTTGGCTCTCCGCCGCTGCCTAGCTTTGTGACCGGGGCAAGGGACCATGGCTCTGGGCCTCCTCTGCAAGCCGGGATGAGAGTTTTTGCACACACAGCGTGCCGGGAGCGAAGCGAGCTATGACATGAGTGGCGCCTGCAGCCGTTGCTGTGCAGGAAATGACCACCATTCTCCTAACATAACAGCAGCCCCGAGGGGGATCGGCAACCGCCATCACGGACCCGCAGCTGCTCACGCACCAGGCGTTGCTCTAAGCTGTGTCTAGGAAAGCCCATTTCATCCTCACGACTACCCGTGGGGTAGCTACTAGTATCCCCATTTTACAGATGAGGAAATGGGGCCAGAGAGGTTAAGTAGCTTGCTCACACCTCCTCCCTACCGACTGCCCCCCCCCACCGCATCCCCCCCCACCCCGGCACCCTTCAGTGTGCCCAACCCCAGGGTCTGGACTTCTGTCCTGAGCCTGCCCCTTGCCACCTGCCTGCTCTTAAATTTCCCCTGGCAACCCTCTGCCTGCCCTTCTGTCGGACACGGCCTGCCGATCGAGAGCCCATCACCATTCCCTCGGCCTGCCTAGAGTCATCGAACCTTCCAGAAGGGCCTCCCTGCTTTCCCCCCATGACCTGTCCCTCACCAGCCTGACTTTTTCCACCGCAGATAATCCCTTGCAATTTGGTCTTATTACAAGCTACCACCAGGCAAGGATAGGGAGTTTTCTGTTCAAATAAATGTTCTTGGCACCTTGCTTCCTGTATCTATGACAGGCGACCCCTGGAAAGGTGGAAAGTAACTGAGTCAGATGGAAGATTGGGCCCTGAGGCCCTCGTGGGTGGGAGAGAGGGGCCTGCCCAGGAAGGGAACGGTTCCCCGGGAGAGAGCGGCCTGCTTTTTTGCACTGGCACATAAGAAGGACGGTGCCCCAGCTGAGCCTGCCTGAAGCCCTGGGCTTTCCAGAACAGGCAGCCCACGGAAGGCGTCTTGGCAGAACTGGCCCCGTGTGGCAGGCCCACAGGTGCCTGCAGAGCCAGGTGGGTGCCACTGTCCTGAGGTGGGAGCCAGTGGGGGCCACAGGAGTATACGCCAGGGTCTGCCACCCTGAGCTGCTCTTGGGTCATTCATTCCTCCAGCAAGTCCATGTCCATGCCCACATGCGCTGGGCCAGTCTTGGGGGAGACACCACCCTGGCTCCTTCACGCCCCCAGGTGCCCGGAGAGAAGTGGGGCCCAGCAAGGACTTGTCACTGTGATACATTCTGTGATGGCAGAAGTTTAGAAGGCTGAGCGGCATGAAGACACGCCTCACCCAGATGTGGGGAGCCAGAGGAGGCTTTCTGGAGACCAGAAGTTTGAGTAGGCCGAGGCTGAGTTCCCCGGGCAAAGGGACAGGGCAAGGGAAGAGGAGCGTCCCAGCCGAGGGAGCACAGCGGGTGGCGGGGCAGGGCAACTGGAGGTTCAGAGTAACTGTTGCTCCAAGTGGGGATGTGGGGGTGGTGAGACCCTCACCTGGAGAGGAAAGTAATAACCAGGACACAGGACCCTTGGTGGGGAATTGACTCAGAAGAGATTGCCCAGTGCTCCCTGAAAATTCACTCTCACGGGACTTGGTGGCTACATTCAGCCCAACCAACCCACCCTGAGTATATTCCACATGCCTTTGCTAAGTGCCGTGGGAAGACACATGCTTGCCCATGGAGGAAGCCCCCCTCACGGAGCCTCCTCAGCCCCGACTGCCCAGCGGGCTCTGAGCTGCCCCCGCACCCAGGCCGCCATCACGGGCCAGGCTGCCCGAGCCACAGGCCCGGATGACAGATGACCAGGGCAGGCCAGGGACTTTTCAGATAAGGAACTAAGGTCCAACAGGGGGAGGCCTTGGTCACACAGGAGTGAGTGGTGAGGCCAGAACTCAGGGCCCAGACTCCCCAGGCAGGGCCTTTCGACTCAGCCGCGTGGGCCTCAAAGCGCCAGGTCCTCAGGAATCCTCCTCGAGGGTTGATGCAACTAACTGCCTGTCTCCCATCGGCGCCTCTGTCCCGAGCCCGCTGCGGGCCGGGCACCGCGCTGCGTGTTCGGAGCCCGCGCCGTGGGGCAGGAAAGGGCATGGCTATCAAACAGCGTCTGACCCGCAGCAAGGCCTCCGGGCAGGATGCAGGGGATGCGCGAGCACTGTGCAAACACAAAGCGCCATCCGAAAGAGGAGGTGGCCATGAGGGACGCAGGCTAGGGCCTCCATCCTGAGGCCCCGGTTCCCCATCCTTAGGCCAAGGGGACTCTTGGGACCATTCCGCAGGGTCCCCTAGCCCCCCCCCTCCGCGGTGCTCCCTGAGTCGGTGTGTGCACGCACGCGTGTGCCCGTGTGTGCCCAGCCCGCCTGTGTGATGAGCAGGAGCTGCTGACAAGTGCCCCAGGTGTATTTCAGGGGCCGCTAAAGCTCCATGCTTAATGGCTGGAGCCACAGTGGTCACGGCTGTCATCGGGGATTTCATGGGCTCGTTTACATCTTCAGCTTCTTCCTTCTGAGACGACTCCATCATCCCCAGCAACCCCCAACCCAGCCCCTCAGCAGCGGTGGGGAGAGGAGGTAGGGCCGGAGCACTAAGCGCCACGTTGGGGTTCAAAGCTCTGGTGGGGGGATAGGCTGACAGAACAAGCCCAAGGCCAGACCGAGGGCCTGGGGGCAGGGCTTCTGGCAGGCTCCAGGGTCGGAAATGCTTATCCTCCCCCTCCAGCCAGCACAGAGAGCGCGGGAGCTGGAGGGAGGTAGGGCTGAGAGGCTAGTCTGAAACGTGGGGGTAGGACTGCATGCGGAAGGCAAGATGGATTGGAAGGCAAGATCCGGACGGAAGCGCAGAGGTCACACCTGAGCGAGGTCAGCACCTCCAGGATCTGCTGAGGGGCTGCAGAAATGGGGCCAGGAGAGCCAGAGTGGAGACGCTGTGGATTCCCAGCTGCCCTGGGAGGCTCGGCTCCTCCCTGCCCCTGCCCAGCCCCCCCATCCCCACCCTCCGTGGGAAGCTGCTCAGAGGCCCAGAGCTGCCGGCGGCGGGGGGTTGGGGGTGTGTGCTGGTCCCTGCCAAAGTCTGGCTGAACAGGGCTGATCTTCAGCCAGAACAGGGGAACACCACCCCCCCCCCCAGAGGCTGAAATACCAGGGGTGGGATGTGGCATCAAGTGTGGACAGTAGGGATCCTGGAATTCTTGGCTCACTTCAGCCACTTACCTGCTGGTGCCTTTGAGCAATCACTCCCCCCCTTTATAAAGTGGGTAAACATAAGGCGCCCCAGTTTGCTGGGTGAGATGGCCACATGGGCATTTACCACGCCTGGTCAGAGCCAGGAGGGAATGAAGCAATGTGGGTGCTCAGCACATGCCCCGCACCCGTGAGAGCCTACCGCAGCCACACGTCAGGACGCGGAGGATGACAAAGGGGTAAGTGCCGGGGACCTGGGGGGTCCTAAGCCAGACTGCGGGGCTTCTGTTCAAGGAAGGCCTCAAGGAGGAGGTGAGTCCGAGCTGAGACTTGTGGGAGTAGAGGTTAGGCCCCATGGGGAGGCGGCAGGGTGCGGCGGGGTGCCACATGCAAGGGCCTGGAAGAGAGAGAAGGGTATGAGATGTAGCCCCAGAGAGAAGCAGAAGCCACACCACGAAGGGCTTGGCTTTGCAGGCCAAGGAGCTGAGCCTTCTCCTGGGGCAGTGGGCTCGCTGCACACGGTAAGCGGGGGCATGTGGCCGTTCAGAGAGATTCCCCTGGCTGTGCATGGGAGCTGGGTTGGAGGTGGGGCACCTGGAGGCAGGGAGGCCAACGCCAGGAGTGGGGGAGGGGATGGAGCTGAAGAGGGGACAGATGCAATGGACCGTCCAGAGCCGGGACCGGGCCGGTGACTGGGTGATTCCCCGGGCTTCTCAGGAGGAGGCATCAGAGAGTCTGAGGCCCTGCCCAGAGGCCAGAGTTGGATCCCTGTCTCCAAGCCATGGGGCCAGGCTGTCTCCACCTCATCAGCACTCCCTCCACAGCCCGGGCCTGTCACCAGGAGCCCCAGGAAACATCCCCTCGGAGAGGCGCCTGATGGACCTGTCACCACAGTGCCATCCCGCCCAGCCGGCCCCTCACACTGGCGGGGTAATCTGCTTTCACCGGGAACGTTGTCCTTCAGCCTCCCCCAGCTCCCAGCTCAGAGCAGGGAGGGCGGGGCACGCAGGGCTGAGAAGCCGCTTTCTTCCCTGAACAAATGACCTTGGGCCAGGAGTGGGAACAGCCTGGCTAGAATTCAAACAGCCTGGGCCCCCAGCAGCCCCGGGCTCTCAGCCCCCCTTCCACTTGCATCCCAGGGAGTAAATCTGCTTTGGGAACAATTCCAAATCGAACTAGACCCTTGGGAGCTCCTTCTAGGTGACCCCAAGCCACTGAGGGTCTCCAGCTTCCAAGTTACACCCTGTCTCCTTCCCAAGAAACCTGCCCCCAGGGGGTTGTCTGGCCAAGGGGGACAAACCCAGATCTGAGGGTCCGATAGCCTTGGGTTCACCTCTCAGTTTGCCTGCTTCCTTGGCTGGGTGACCTTGGAAGCTTGCTCTCCCCCTCTGAGCCTTCCAGGAGCCTAGTGTAAGAGGCATGATACCCCTGAAACCTTGGAGTGAGGTTACTGGAAGAGAGGGGAACTGCAAAGCATCCAGCCTACCATGGGTACCCCACAAATGAGGACCCCTTCCAGCTGACTATTTCCTCCTGCCCTGCTGGGGAGCAAGACAGAGACTCCCCCACCCTGCCCCATCCCAAGGCTGACATGTGAGCAAACCTACAGCCCTGCTCTTTCTCCACGTTCTGGCTACTCCACGGTGAGATGGTCTCATGTGAAGCACTGGACGAGGAGCTGGGCAGTTGGGTTCTGGTCCCACATTTGCTGCTGGCTGTGTGACCTTGGGGAAGTCAGCTGCCCTCTCTGGGCCTGTAAGGACTCCCCTCCTCCTCCCCACATGTACACCATCACCATGCTGTTTAGCATTCCTTCCTTTTGACCCTTCCTTAGCTTCTCGGAGTTCCCACCCACCCTCTGGAAATGACCTATTCCAGGTCAGACTAGCAGTTCCGGGAGAGCACCACCGGCCCCTGCCCCGACATTGCCCGGCCTCGGAAACCATGGACGGAAGGAATGGGACAGAGGTGGGACAGGGGTTCTTTGCTCCTACGACAGAGGAGCACGGGGGCCCAGGAGGCGGGGGGAGGGCGATCAGCCCACATGGAGCAGTGGGTGGCAGCCCTGGCTTCAGCTCAGCGACGTGGCGGCTCAGTGACCAGGATGGCCTAACGCAGGGCCAGGGTTCCCCCTGGGCCGTGGTGACTAGTGACGGTAATAGCGGTGATGGCTGGAAAGGTGGTCATGACCCTGGCTTTGGCTCCTGTCATCAGACCTTCCCCAGCAGCCGCTGCCCCTCCCTGCACACCCTCTGCCTCAGCGCCTTTAATGAAAATCAGACAGAGATCTTTAGAGCTGCTTAGCATTTCAGTACTTTCAATAATGGGTATTACCAAGTCACCCTCCTAAAACTATTCCTCTGCTCTGGAGAGGTGCCACCGCCACCCACCCGCCCGTACACTCACACCCACACAGCCCCGGCCTCCCCGCCCGCCCGCCCCCGCAAGGCGCTGTCACCCAGGCTCGCTCTCGCGCGCTCTCACACTGTGTGCTCGAGCTCTCCCTCCCTCTCCCTCCCTCCCTCTCTCTCCCTCCCTCCCTCTCCTTCCCTCCCTCTCTCCTTCCCTGTCTCTCTCTCCCGCAAATACCCGCAAACACAGAGTTGTCCCTGTCTGTCAGAATGCTGATGTGGGCTCATCTCCTCCCGACAAGGCAGAATGATGATAAGGTTATTTTTTAATATCAGGGATATTAATACTCCTCTTTCTGATTATGAGCCATGGCTGATCCCTCCTGCTCCCTGAGGGAGGTCTTGGGGTTGGGCGGCGGGGGTGGGGGAGGGGGGGAGTGGGGGCGAAGCTGAGATGCAGGAGGGCCTACTGTGTACCAGGAACCCTTTCAATCTTCATGATATGAGGGCAGGTGGTGGTGTCCCCATTTGACAGATTGGGGCCTGAGGCTCAGAGAGGGGAAGTGATTTCCCGAAACCACAGAGCACACAGCGAGTGTCAGGCCTGGGATCCCAACCAGGTCTGACTCCAGAGCCCAAGCTCTTTGCTGCCTCCCAACACATTTAGAGACTTTCTCCCACCTGCTGCCAGGAGCCCCATCCTGATACTCCATAGGGAGGGTCCCTGCTCCACCCCATGGTCAAGCTGAGAGATCAGGCCCCCGTTTGGCCCTGGCCCCAGGCCTGGCCCCATAATCCAGCCTTCCCAAAGGGCGCGGGGCCCTGCAGACCCCAGACTTGGCAGAACCTCCCCGCCCTATCCCCTGTGGTTGCCCAGCGTGGCCTCTCCTCAGGGCCACGAGCTCCTTTACCTTCCCCCAGAAGTCTGAGGGGCTTAGGGAAGGGTCAGCACATGCACCGGGTAACCCACAAATCAGTAGCCAACATGGCATCTGCTTTCTCCCTCCCTGAGACCAACCCCAAGTTCTGAACTTTCCCCTCTTCTGAGCACCCACCACTCTCCCCGCTTCCAATGCCTCACGACTAAACGCATGGGCTCTGGAAACACAGATGTGAATTCAAATCCCAAGCCTGCCACTTAGTGGCTGTGGCATCTTGGACAAATATGTCACCTCCCCCCACCCCATAGATAACAATAGAACTTACTTCAAAAGGCTGTGGTTAAGATTAACAAGTATAGTGAATATTGGGCCATGTCATCCTAGATGTTGGGAGCCCTTAGAGACCTTGCCCCAGGCTGAGCAGCACCCCAGAGAGGTACCGAGATTGGTCTAAAGTCACATAGGCAGTTAGTGGCAAAGGGAATCTAGCTCTAGTGCCAGGCCTGGGCAGGGCTCAAAAGGGAGCCAGGGACGGGGCAAAAAAGCCCTTATGAAGGGCTGCCTGTGCGCCGAATGTTGACGGTTTGGTGCCCAGGAGGAACAGAGGAAGACCCTGCTCTCACAAGATGGTGTCTGGAATCAAGGAATCAGATATGTGCGGTAGGATTCCGAACTGAGCCGGGGTGCTGCTGGAGATGGGCAAGCTTCTGTGAGAGCGCTGACCTGGGCCAGGGCTCAGGCAGGGCTCCCTGAGAATGAACAGGGGGTACAGAGGTAGGAGAATGTTCCAGAAGAGGGACCTGAGGACAAAGTCTGTGTGCAAGAGGGGGCACAGTACCATCCAAGAAAGTACAGAAGGGGAAGAGCAGGTGCCTGGAGAGTGTCCAGACCACCTGGACTGGGCCTTGCAGGTGTGATAAGGATTTGGCTCTTTATCCAGAGAGGAGTGGAAGGCTCTGGAAAGGCTCTACTCAGGGGAGTGGAAGGTGTGGGGCAGCAGCTGATCATGATCTTTGGCACTGAATGGCCTTTTAGCTGCAGTGTGGGGTGTGGCTGAAGGGACCCAGGGAAGGTGCGTGGAGCCAGTCACCCCGGTGAGAGTGAGGGCGGCTCAGACCAGGCTGATAGCCTGGTGGTGAGGAGAAGATGGATTCAAGGTATGTTTTGGTGGTAAAATCAAAGGATTTGGGATGTCCTAGATACTTGGCTGGTGGAGAAGGAGGTACAAAGTTCAGTTTCCTGACTTGTGCAACTGGGTAGACGGTAATGCCAGCCGAGGCCAGGCACGGGGCGGAGAAGCACGGTGCGTGGGGCTGGGGCAGCTGGTGTTTGAGGGCCGGTGGAGGTGATCAGAGTTGAGGCGGGACTGAGAGAGAAAGCCGTGGAGTCTGCAGAATACACAATTCCTTCAAGAAGTTTCCTGGGAGCGGGGAGGAGAGAGGGAGAGAGCATAGGCCAGGGGAGTGAGGGACGAAGGGATGGCGTGGTTTGGTTTCTCGGGACAGGAAAGACTTGGGCACGAGGAATAGGCAGTCCAGATCTCGGAGACCCAGGCCAGTGTGGTCCTCCTTCACCCCTGTTCTGCCGCTTCCCGTGGCTCCAAACTGTGGAAGTGATTGATTATATGTAAACAGGAGGAAGCAATTAGTCTGTGCATGCCCGGCCATTAATAAGGCTCTTAGGTATTTCTAACAACACCTCATTTACCCTCCAACCTGAGAACAAATCTCCTGAGAACAGCGAGAGATACCTGAAGAGACCTCTGAGCCGCCACCTCACCATAACTAAACTCGGTCTCCACTAACAGGGGAGCCCCTCGCTTAGAGCCCCCGAGTCTTACTCTATGTACTATTCTAATAGCGTTCGTGTTTTTTCAGGCCACCTTAGAAGCAGCAGCTCAGGAGGCCTTTGGGACACGCAGAGGCAGGAGCCCAGCAGCGGAGAGAAGGTAGCCAGCAGCCGGGAAGCCAGGGAAGGCATGGTCACACCAGGGAAGCAGAGAAGCCCAGGGTCACGTCAACAAGGTGGGTCAGCCTGCCATCGGTTGGCCTGCAGGCGCTTCTGTCCCACACTGTCCCACCACCAGTGGCCGGAACGAACTCACCTCGAAGTCCTTTCCCACATCAATATTCAAGGATTTTTTGTTCATGATTCTGAGCCACCGAGCAAGGGCTAAATTACATTCAGTATTTTTTGCTTAAAGAGGACTTTTTTTTTTGAAATATTTTAAATCGTAAATTTTATTTTAAGTTTTCCTACAGTTTCTGAAATATTCCCTTACGTGGAAAGGGATTTTGTAATTGCCTAGTTAATTATCTGCTTCCCCGGTAGGCTGAAGATCCGGGAGACTGAGGACCGCGTCTGTGTGGCCTCACCATCTTCATCCCAGCACCTGGCACGGTGCACCAGACGGGCTCGACAACAGAGCTGTTGAATTAGTGAATTGATTAGTAAATGAACATTGCATACCAGGCAACATTCACTCAACAAATATATTATGATGTTCGATGCGGCCTATTTCTTGTTACTTTTATAATATGGCTACTAGAAAAAAATGTGAATTACAAATGTGGCGCTCACTCTGTTTCTACCTGACAGGTTTGTCTTAGGCTTTCCTGCCCCAGCTCTACAGGCAAAGTACAAAGTGTAAACACATTACCCACGTTCCAGGTGAATCTTTCCTATGTAACGTGAGCTCCTTCCTCCGTCGTGTTTGGGGGGCTACCTCCCCTCTAGCCTGCGAGCACGTTCCTGGGGGGGCGGTGGTCGGATCTCCAGTGGAGTGCCAGCACCACGTTCCCTCCGTGCTGGTTACAACTCGGGAAAACAGGTGCAGTGGGCACATTACAGATGGGAACACTGAGGCCCTAAGTAAGGAAGCAACATGGGCCTCATGCTAGGACTCTGGCTCTTCCTAAGACCTCCCAGGGCTCCATCCTCCAGCCTGGGGAGAAGGCAAGGTTTGTATATGCAAAGGTGAGGAATGTGCCCCCCTCCAGTCCTCTGACAGTGGAGGGTGAGAAGGGACTGTGGGGTGGACTTCTCTGCAGGAGTCTGGGTTGAGACAGCCTAGGGCAACAAGACATCCAGGGCAGGGCTTAGGGTGGGGGTGAGCCACAAACCACTGCCCCCGCTCCGAGCACTCACACCCACCCACCTCCCACCAGAGCATCTCTTCTACTTGTCCCTGAAGGGGCGCCCCGCGGAGTTCTTCCCTTGGGGTGTAGGACTGCTCAGAGCCAGCCCCATCCTCTCAAATACAGTAGCCCCTTCCCACCCCAGATCTCTTGAAAGGTTGCCAAGCACGCGTGCAACTCACTCACGTGAGCCTCATAGCAACCCTTTGAGTTGGTGCACATCCTCATCATCCTCATGTAGTTGGGGAAACTGAGGCTCCGCAAGGCGAAGTGAGAAGAAATACTCCTGAGAGGGTATTTCTCCCAGGAAATGGAGAATGTCATGGGGCTTGTGTCATGCTTCCTTCAACCTCCCTTCCCACTCCTGGATGGAAAAATCAAGAAGTCGCAGGTTAGGGGAGGAGCCATGAAGTGGGGGAAAGAGTCGGAGGCTGTCCTGCTTGGCCAGGTCCAGTTCTCCCCACTACCCCCCCACCTTGCCTGTTCCGTTGGAGTGAGGTCCCAAGGGGCCCACGTGCCGGTGGGAGAAGGTGAGGTGAGCACTGTTCAGATTCACCCCTCAGAGAGTTGAGGTCAAGCCCACTTAGCAGGGCTGGCTAGCACACCTGCACAGTGTTCCAGAAAGCAAGCCGTCCTGCAGCCCAGAAATGGCCTTCGGCAACAGCGGCCTCAAGCACTTGGCCAGTGAGGCGTGGGCCCCTTGGGTGGCTGCTCATTCATTCGCTCACTCAGCAAACGTTCCCGCAGCACCCAGCCAGGACCCTTCATGGCTGCTGCCCTTGAGAGGCTCAGAATCCGGTCGGGGAGGAGACACAAGCTAACCACAGCCATTCTAGATCCCACCTGTGCACCTCACAGAGCTTCCGATTCCCTCCTTCCGTCCTCACGAATCTCACTCTCCTTGCCTTTGAAATGGGGAAAAAGCAGGGATTGGATGAGAGAAGGGATGCAGAGTCTAGCCTGGGAGATGTGCTGATGGTGACAGGGACGCTGGGGAAGGCTTGTCCCTGCCGGGGGGGGGGGGGGCCTCCCCTGCTGCCCTGCCTGCCTGACCACTCAGGAGAGGAGAGAAGGCACCATCTTCCCAAAGGCTCTGCTGGACACCCATTTCTTTAGGAGAAGGGTCTAATGGCTTCTTTCTTCCCACTGGCAGGTGGGCAAGTTGCTACTTTTTGACACAGGACAGGCGGAGGGGAGAGGGTGGGAGGGAGAGACCGGGACAGGGCACACCAGGGCTGGGGCATCCTGGGAGTTTTGCGGGTCGAGGAGACGCCTGAAAGCAAGCGGCTCTTACCCCCGCGGAACTCCGGTGAAATGCAGTCCTAATTTCGCTAAACAGCATTCGGAATATGGAGCAGACCCCTGACAGAGAACCGCCCCTCATGCTTACGGAGTCCTTGAAGGAGTCCCCAGCTCCACAAGACTGCAATACAGACAAAACCCAGGCTCAGCTGGCTCCACCTCCACCTGGAAATGCAGAACCCCAGCCCCCAGCAAAGCCTCCTCCCATCAACAAATATTTCGGGGAGCCCTGGCCGGGATAGGCGATGCCCACGAGTGCTGGTGACTGCATCCTGCACTCTGTGTGCGGTTTCTGTCCCGCCGCGCCCACTCCCCCAGTGCCCCAGGAGCGAGTTGCCAGCCACAAACTCTTGCACCTGAGGAGCCCTGCAGGGAGGTCTAGAGTCCTGGGAGCTGTGGCCACTCCACCACAGGCTTGCCCACATGCATTGTTATGAAAATGTTTGCATTAGCTGCCAACTTTAAATATTAGGAGATAGCACATAAAAATTCCAGCTATAAAACCTCTCTTGAAAGCACAGAAATCGGGCGCCCATCCCTACAGCGATGTGAGCTACAGCGGGGAAGACCCCCCCCTAGTGGGTTTCATCAGGATGCCCGCCTGTCTCATGTGGGCATTTGAGTTTGCCTCTCCGGGTCTAGTCCAATCTGCTCCCTCTAACCCCCACCCCCTTCACAGCATCCCTGAACAGCCTTTAGCTAGTGTCTGCTTGAATGCCTCTGGTAACAGGGGGCTTACCTCATCTTTGAGAGAGTTGGTCTGAGCTGTTGGTGCTAGCAAAGGGCTCCTAATCTGAGCTATCTCCCCCCTTTCTGTAAGTAAGAAAGATGCATAGGAAAGAAGTGGGTTTTAGAGTCCAGTGGATCTGGATCTGAGCTCCTCTCTAGCATTTAACCAGCTGTGTGATGTAAGGCGAATGATGCTCTTTCTTCACTTCAGTTTCCTTAGCTGCACCTCTGCTGCAGGACTGCGTGAGGCTCAAAGTAGAGCAAGCTTATAAAGCGCCTAAAGCAGGGTCTGGAACGCCCTCCCCAAATGGTCTTGATCATTCTATGTAACCTCCAGCCATGGGTCCAACCAGCTCTTCCCGGTGAGTTCAAGGGCTGGGAGTGCAGTTGGAGAGAGCTGAGCAACGGTCTGTGCCAGCTAAGTCAGAGGCAGAGTCCCAACTTGAGGGCCAGCCCCCTAGGAGCTGCAGGTCTCTTATCTGCCTCCTGGACAGCTTGGCCCTCCAGGTGCCCAGGGACCTTGAAGGCGGTAGGCAGGGCCCCGGGAGGGAGCCCCCACATCCCTGTCCGTGCTCTCTGCACACAGCCTGTAGCCTTCCCAAGATGAGGTCCCTTCTCCTGGGAATGGAACTTGAGGTGGGGGAAGTCAGGGGAGGGAAACGCAGGGAATGATCATCACCATCATCCGGAGCGGCTGCCATTACGGGGCACCTGGCAGTGCGCCTGGCAGTATGCTGGACCCTTCCTTACCTGAGTCCTTGAACAGGATTCTCATGACAACCCTAGGACATAGGGTTATTCCTGTTTTACAGATAGGGAAGTTGAGGCTCAGAGAGGCTAAGAAACATGCCCAAGGCCACACAGCCAGGATTTACAATCCTGTACGTTTCTGGTGCCTGAGCCTGCGCTCCCCACCACTGCACTCTACCGCTCCCTAAACTCAGGGTGCCTTCTTCATGCCCACTCAGTGGGCTGTGGAGGGGAGGGGAGAGAGTTTTTACCCCCAAGTGCTTCTGAATTGGTCTCTGAGCCTCTGCCGCGGGAACTAGCGAGGGTGCATCCGAGTGTGTCACCGCGCGAGGCACTTCGGGCGCGTGGGTCTGAGGGTCATGCGTGTCAGCGTGAGTGTGCGGGAGGACGCCTCGCCTGTGCGTGAGTGTCCACGCGGGGACTCCCCCGGTGCTCTGCGTGTCCGGGCGTCGCGGGGGGCGTCCTGAGCGCGGCTCGGCGCGCCGTGGCTCCGAGTCCACGTGCGGACGCGGGACGCGCGCCGCCCCCCGAAGGTGCGGGCGGGTGAGTGCGAGCGAGCGTGTGCACGTGCGGCGGCGGGATCCGCGGGGCCGGTGTCCGCGGGGCGGCTCCGTGTCCCCCACCCCCACCCCCGCCTCGGTGCTGATTGGCTCGGCGCCGTGACGGGCCGGCCCCCGCCCGGGGCGGCGGCGGCGGCGGCGGCGGCGGCGGCGGCGGCGGCGGGCGCGGGTGCCCGCGTGTGCGCTGTGTGCCGGCGTGTGCGCCGGGGTGTGCGCCCGGCCGCCGGCTGTGCGGGAGAGCCGGGGAGCGCGCCGACGCGCCGCCCGCTGCGGCCGAGCTGGAGGGTGCGCGGCGCCCCCGCCCGCCCGGCCCGGCCATGGTCCCCGCCCGGGGCCGCCTGCCCCCCGCGCTCTGGGTCGTCACGGCCGCGGCGGCGGCGGCCACCTGCGTGTCCGCGGCGCGCGGCGAAGGTGAGCGGCGGCGGCGGCGGCGGCGGCAGCGGCGGCGGGGCGGGGGCGGCCGAGGGGCCGGGGTGCGGCGCCCGCTGCCAGAGGCTCAACTTCCTTCCCCCTGGACCCTGAGCGCCCAAGGGGCTGGGATCCCTGGGCTGGGAGGGGGGGGCAGGGGGGGCACCGCGGGAGAGACGCGAGGTCAAGGGACAGCGCGATGGAGATGGGGACAGGACTGGGGGATAGGAACCCGGACCCGAGGGCCTGAGGATGGGGGACAGAGGCCCCCGGGGTCTGGGGGGACGGGGAGGGAGGATAGGACCGAGGGATTGGGAGCTGGGGAAGGAGAACTGAGCGGTGGACCCTGGGGATGAGGGAACAGGGCTGGGGACAGAAGACAAGAGAAGAGGTATGGAGGAGAGAGGCCACAGGACCAGGGGACGTGGCAGGGACAGAGGACAGAGAACAGAGGGACACAGGGATGCGAGATGAGGTTCAGAAGGCTGAAGAAGAGGGAAGGGGTGCCATTGAGAAAGGAGACCAAGAACTAAGGAAGGAGGAGCAGAGAGCAGGAGCAGGTTGCGGGAAGCCGGAGAGAGGGGCAGGGAGTGAGAGTCTTAGGTGGGAGGGCTGGACGGCTGGGGAAGTCGCTGCGGGAGGGGCGGGGTGGGGCGGGGTTGCAGACGGGCTAAGGCCGGCAAGGCCCTGGATGGAGAGCAGAGTCTTGTCCAGGGGCAAGGCAGGGGCAGTCCAGTCACTCAGGGGACCCAGGGGTGGGGGGCAGGAGCAGGAGTGTGGGCTGAGCAGTCAGGACAAAAAAAAGGTCTGGGAGGTGACCTCCTGGCGGTGGGAGGGAACAAGGAAAGCTGGGAAGAGACACCCATCAGGGTTCCTCAACACCCAGGGCCTCACATCTGCGCACGTGCACACACATGTGCGCGCACACACACAGTTAGCCCCACTGAAGTCCAGGTCCAGCCCGGGATGCAGCCCTGGGTTCTGTTCTGCGCCTCACCTCCTATCCCCCAGGATCTCCTTTGCTCCTACAGCTCAGCCCAGAGGAGGCCCAACGTTGTGCTCTGGGCAGGATCCAGAGGCTGGTGTCCTGGGTCCAGAGCTGTGTTCTTGCCCTGGCAGAATGAACTTCCTCCACACACGAGGGAGCTCCAGACCCAGTGTTCCTCATCCACACTCAGCTACACCAAAGATCCACCCCCTCATGCACAAACAGCTCAGAGATATAACCGTCCCCAAAAGCACACATGCACGCAGGGACTCCCATCAGGATTTACACACACAGAGCCAGGCCTGTAGAGACTCACATGCCTGGACAGCTCCCCACCTCCAACATCATGTGAACGCCTACAGTTAGACACACAGAAGTGCGGCCAGGATACATGTGCACAGACACGCATGTGCACACACATATGTGTACGGAGGCATGCACAGGAGAATATGCACAGCCATGGGCAGATACTACATATATAAGAAGACTCCCAAGCTTGCATTCATGCCCACGGAAATGCACGTGCACATAATAAATGCACGCATAGATGAACTCATAGTCTCCAGTGGGAGAAGGACTAGGGCAGGGGAGCTGAGAGCTGAGGTGAGGCGGCAGGCAGAGCAGAGCCAGCTGGGGTGGCTGGTGAGCGGGCGCAGGTTCCTGGGATACCGGAAAAGAATTGAGGTGGGGGCCCGGTGAGTAGGGAAGAGGGCAGGACTGGGGCTCAGGGGCCTGGGGGCTCCCAGGTTTGGGTTGGGGGAAGGGGACAGTTTCTTACCAGCAGGTTGCTGTGGGGTCCACATTGAGGCTCTGGGCTTTGGATAGTACACCCTCAACTCCTCTAGGAAGGAGGCGGCACCTTCCAGAATGGCAGACTGGCACACCCCAGATCCCCCTGGGGAGGTGACTTAGAGCAGGCTCACCTGCAGAAGACAGGCCATTGGCCTGAGAGAGAGAGGACATGTCCGGGGGGGAGGGCACAGCAGTTGGGGAAGAGGCAAGGTCCACAAAAAGAGGCAAGCAGGGATGTCTTTGTCCAGGGCCGAGGGAGGCATTGTCCAAGGGCCAGTCCTCGCCTGTCCAGCCAGTGCGGCAGAGGACCCACAGCGGGGCGGGGGTGGACCATGCAGGCTGGATAGCCTGGGGCGGAGGTTCCACAAAGGCCAGCCCTCCCTCCTGAAGGACAGGAGTCCCTCCCAGTATCATTCCTGGGCTGGTGCAGTGCCAGGTTTGGCCAGGGAGACTGTGGGTGCTCAGGGAGGGGTGTCTGCTCCTAGCTGGGCTCCCGAAAAGTAGCAGTGCCCCAGCCTGGTCATGTGCGCCCGTGCCACGTCCCTCATAGGACAGGAGAGGGGCTCCATACCTGCAGAGATGCCCCCCAAGCCCCACCAGGCTCATAGCCCCTTATCACTCTCTGGTGAGGATTATCCACCACTTTGGGGTGATCGCCGAGGCGTTCACATCCTGGCTGACATCCCCTGGCCGCCGGAATTCTCTAGCCTCACCATCATGCACTGCGTCCTCAGGGAATGTAAATCAATTTAAGTATTAGTCTCAGCGAAATGGAATGGGGGAAGGTGACGGTGCTGGAGAAAAAAAAGAAATCGCATAATGCTTTCCACAGTGGAACAGGAAAAGCTTAGGAATTATCTGTGCTTCTCAGAGCAGGAGAGGGACCCGTTTGATCTCCCAGAACAGCCCGGGCGGGTAGGCCCGAGAAGGATGCCTACAGACATCTTGCAGATGAGGAAACTGAGCACAGAGGGGTTAAATGATTTGCTTCATGAAGGTCCTGAGAGACCATGAGTCCAGTCCTCCCGTTGGCAAACGGTGAGATGGGCCCAGAGAGTTGAACGGACTTCACGGATGGCACACAGACCTACAGGCCAGCCGTGCAAGAGGGGGAGAGAGCCCAGGCCGGGTGAGCAGAAAGGTTTGCATTTCCAAGGGGATGCAGGAGGAGTGGGCCTCATGCGGGGCTTGTCTCTAGCCCTGAAGCAGTCTCCTGTGGGCCCGGAGCTTCCTGTGACGGGCATTCTGGGTCTCCTCCTCGGCCCCCCATGGGAGGGCATGTGAGGTAGGGAAGAAGGGAGAGGAGAGGAGGGCAGGGACAGGGAAGTGTCTGGAAGGAGTTGGAACAGGCAGCCCTAGAATCCTATAGCTCTTCCCGAATCTAATAGAATCGACTTTTGACTTATCTTTGGATTATCTGAGCCCCCTGGCTGGCTGATCAAGAATCAGCTGCAAATGTGGTGAGGTCTCCCGGGGTGGGAAGGGCCTGGAAAGTGGGGTCTGCAGGCAGCTGCCCCACCAGTCATGAGTCATGGTGCTCCCGCGGGGAGGAGTCTAAGTGGTGGACATTTATGCTGACTGCCCCGGGGGGTAGGGGCAGGACTGAGCTGTGTTCAGGGGACTGGAGAGTGGGCCCTCCAGCTCTGAGACCACATCTGGGATGTGGGTTGGAATGGGGGAGCCCACCGGCCCCCTGTCCTCATCCCCCCCCCCCCCATGAGGCTCTGCTGGTCTGGGGGAAACTGCAGTGCGGCCCCCTCCCCCTCCCACCAGCCGGCAGGAGGAGAGAGCTTGCCTGACCCAGTTTTCTCTCCATTGCCTGAGAGGGAGGGAGGGAGGCGGGAAGGCTTCTCTGCCTGCACCCCTGGCGTGGGGCCGGCTGGGGAGGGGAGGTCCTTCTGTGGACACTGGTTCCATCCCCTGATCCCACCTGACCCCTGGGGACCCAGGGAAGAGGGCAGAGGCCCCTCCCCTGGTTCTGCAAGCTCTCTCCAGCTGGCCTCCCCTCCGGGGCCCCTGACAATGGGGTGGGAGGGTGAGAGGAGGGAGAAAATCAGCAAATAAGAGCATCCTCACTCCAACGTTTCCTGAAGACACTTGTCTCCATCTTTGAGGGGCAGGCGCAGAGCCATGCAAATTTCAGGCAGAAAGACACCCAGCCTCCCTGCAGAAAAGTTCCAGGAGGGCCCCAGCAGTGTTAACCCTCTGGAACCTGCCCCAGCCAGCCTAGGTGGCAGCCCGTGATTGCAGGCTGGGAGAGGGGGTATGTGGAAGAGAGCGTGAAACAGGAGGCATTGGGAACGTGGAACCAAGAGCCCTCTCATATTCCCATCACCAGATAGATCAAAGGGAGCAGGGGCCCAGAGAGGTGAAGGGACTCCCCGGAGGACACACAGCAGTCGAGACTCAAACCCCGATTTCTTAACAGTTGAGCACACCTTCATCACCTTAAAGTGAGTGGGTAGGTCTGAGGTATAAGGAGAGAGGCAGGAGGGGGCAGGACTTTGGGAAAGGGAATTAGCTCTAATAAGGCAGCGACTCCAGGCTTTACAGTTTACTCTCTAGGTGTTATTATCCCCATTTTACAGATGAGGAAACAGGGTCAGAGAAGCCAAGGTCAACTGCTACTATGTAGCCGCACTGCGATCTGAGCCCAGCCGTGTCTGGCTCCAAAGACAAGGCCTTCTCCATTGTGTTATTGAGACTTCGCGGGGTCCCCTTTGGGGGTCTGGCTTGGAATAGACTTGCATTTCGGGCCAGCGCTCCTTCCCAGCCATGGTGACTTGCTCACAGGTTCTGCTTCCTGGCCTCAGGCTGCCGGGGCTCGCGGCGCCGGCTGTGGTCGCCTCCTGGGTGTTCTGAACACCAGGCCTGCCGGCTACCCTGGGGCGGCTCTGAGCACATTCCCAAATGTCCCCGAGGCCCAGGGTCTTCATTGGCCAAATGGAGACGAGAGTCACCACCTCGCGGCGGCTGTCGTCGTGCAGGTCAGGGGTGAGACGTCTAAAGCGCCCCTCACAGAGCTCAGCACACAGTGGGGGCCGGGAGGCAGTTCTTACTGCTCCAGGTCCCCCCACCTCAGATGTGTTCAGAGGATGCAGTAGGTGCCAGGCATCTCCTGCGGGACACTGGTGATCGCAAAGCTGGGACTTGTCCTCCTGCAGGGGGTATGACCTCACGGTGCCAACCTTGCTGGGTGCTTTTGGGAAAGCCATCATGTCCCATGAATGAGACGAGGATGAGGCTGTGTGCAAAACAGGAGCCACCGTCATGCCCATTTGTCACAGGAGGAGACTGAGCCTCAGGGAGGGGCAGGGACTTGTTCAGGGACACACAGCCCCAACGTGGCAGGGCTGGGAATGTGGCCCGGGCCTGCTGGACTCCTGAGGCCATCTCTTAGCCATCCCACTGCATCACCAACCAGGGAAGCCCCGTGCTTGGGGCAGCTTGTGTTCCGGGGGGGTTTGGAAGGTCACATGTGGGCCGAGGTGGTGGAGGATGGTCTCAGGCAAGAGGGACAACTTGAACCGGGCCCCAGAGGAGAGGGGAAGTGAGGCGTGGAGCTGGCGTGTTCGGGGCTGAGAGCAGACCAGTGTGGCCAGGTTGGGCTGCGCTGTGGGACTGGGGAGGCGTGTCCTAGGCTCTGATGCTCTCTCCTCTCCTGTTTTACAGTGAACTTGCTGGACACGTCCACCATTCACGGAGACTGGGGCTGGCTCACGTATCCGGCTCACGGGGTAGGTGACCAGCCGTGGGGCCAGCATCATCCTCTGTGAGCAGAGAAAGCCTGTGACTCATGCTCTTACCATCAGATAGAGCAAAAGGAAGCAGAGGCCCAGAGAGGTGAAGGGACTTACCCAAGGCCACACAGCAGTTAGAAACAGAGCTGCTGATTCCTTCCCTCCCTCCGTCCCTTTCTTCCTGTCTTCCTACCTCCTACCTTCCTTCCTTTCTTCATGCAGACCCCTGGGATTACAGAACCAGCCCTGGTGCTGGGCTCCCAATTCTTAAGTCTGAGGCCCTAGGTGTGGGATCCTTATGTCTGTGTTCTGGGCCTACAGATTCACGATGGGCTCCAGCCGGGCCTTTCACCCCTTGGGGATTGGTCCCCTCCCTCATGCCCTGCCTTCACCAGGAGCTGCCCGGGCCCCTGTTACTCTGTTCCCTAGAGCATCTGGGCGGCACCTGCCAGCAGGTGTAGCCAAGCCCCCAGGCCCCTCTGGCCTCCATGGTGACCCAGGGCTGAGCCCATCAGGTCTCCATGGGTCCCATCCTCCTGGGGAGTGGGCGTGGTAACCCCAGGACATCCAGAGACAAAGCTGCACTGCCTGACCCTCCGCTTCTCTTATCCAGACCTGGGGGCAGGGGGAGGATCCATGAGCCTGGCAGAGGCCCGATTCTGCCACTGACAAGCGGGATGGCCCTGGTGGTCACCACCTCACTCCCTGAGTCTCAGCTCCCCATCTGTGGCAAGGGATGAGCATGTGATGACCTCGTGGGCTTTGCTGTCAGGCTGAGGGGAGGTGACACCTGGTCTTGGCGCTGTGCCTGGCACCTGGTGAGCCCTTACTGAATATACTGTCACTGTCATTGTCATTAGTGTGTGTTAGGGTTCTGTGTCACAGACATTTCCTCCTGCAGGCGTGCTCAGAAATGCACCCCCCCATCACAGACGCAGGCGTGTCACGTACACGTGACTTCTCTCGCTGGTTTCCACGGCTCTGGAGACAGGGGTAATAATATTAATAATGATGGTGACAATGACATCAAGAGTGACTATGTGTGAAGGGAGTGGGAGTATTTCTTCACTTTTCATCCGGGCCATTTGTGGCTGGCTGGGGGCAGGCTGGAGCCCCCCTTCCCCTCCCTCTGGAGCAGGAAGCCGAGTCCACTGTCATTAGCCCCCATGTACCAGGCTTCAGGAAGCTTCACAGCAGGCCACATGGGCCCAAGAGCCAGGAGGGAACTCCTTTCTGCCTGAGCAGCTTAGCCCTGCCTAAGGGCAAAGGCTGGGTCCTTGAGGTGTCTTTACCTCCCTGGGCCTCAGTTTCTCCCTGTGAATTTCTCCTCTGTGTGTGCCCCAGGTGGCTGTCTCCCAGGGGTGAGCAGGGTGTGAAAGGGCTTGAGAAAGTGAGCCAGCTCTGCCAGTGGCAGGGGGCTGAGCCTTGAGGAGGTGACCGCCTGGCCGATGGCTGGGTCAGCTTTTCCCCCGAGACCCAGCAGCTAGGAAGGAGTGGGCCTGGCCCCAGGTCCTCCTCAGAACTTAGGACTTGGTTTTTAGAGTTCCTTACAAGGAATTGTAAGGGTTTTAAGCAGGTGGGGAGCATGGCTGGACTTGTGTTTTCACTGACTGTGCTGCAAATCTAAGGTTCTTTTGCTCGCAAGGTGCCATGAAGCATGGCTCAGAGTTACCTTATCCTGTTTGGGAGTTAGAACAAATAACGTATATTCACACAGCTCTGAACAGTTCACAGACATGATCTCATTTAATCCCCACGACCAATCCTGTGAGTGAGTAGGCACAGCCACCCCATTTCACAGATGAGGAAGCTGAGGCTCAGAGCAGCAAGGAATAGCTTGCCCACCATCAGACAGTTTTCAAAGGATGGACTCAAACTCCAATCGCTTGGGCCTAGAGCCTCTGTTGGGTCCCCGATCTTCTCTTTGGTCTATGTCCTCATCGTGAGAGGGTGGGAGGCCCTCCAGCATTGTCTGCTGAGCCGGGGACCACCTTCCATCTTTATGGGGGCTGGAGATTGGGCTTGCCTGGAGGGGAAAGAAGGCTGGGTGAGATCCCTGGTTCCCAGACTCTAGACCTTGAACCTGTTCCAGGCTAGCAAGTGAGGCATACAGGGCCCCGTGTCCCGGGGGTCTGGGGAGGTGCCTGGGAATCTTTGGTTTCATAAGCTTTCCAGGCAATTCTCCTGCCCAGCTGGCTAGGGAGCCTGTGGACATGGGCCTTGAGGCTCCGTGAGGTTCCTCTGATTCTGAAAGCTCTTGAAACAGCCTGGAAGCAAGGGCCATCCAGGGCTGTGTCCAGCATCAGCAGAGTGATGGGATTGTCAGCCAAGGCCTCACAGCTTAAAGGCCAAGGGTGCTGCTGGGTCTGGACGAGCCGGTACTCTGCTGCCTCTGATCAGTGTGACCCAGGCAAGTCACTTCCCTGGCCTTCACCTCCCCGTTTATAACACGGGAATGAGCACAGAGCCTGCTCCGTGCACTTGTCATCCATGAGGATGCACGAAAGGGACATTTTCCTGGTGAGAAACCCGAAGCTCTGAGAGGTTAGGCAACTCTGCTAAGGTCGGGGGACTTCTGGCCCCAGGACCCAGGCTCTTCATCAGGCCGTGCGCCTCCTTCCACATGCTGGGACCTGCTCGTCGCTTCTGGTGAATTAACGGGTGCTAACCAGCGCTGCCTTAGCTGAGAGGCACATTCTGTTGTCCCCCCTGACCCTCAGCACCCCCTGGAGTAGGGGGAAGGGGCAGGCATCAGCTGGCCCATTTCACACTTCAGAGAGGGGAGGGGAGATCCCCAGGGCTGCACAGCTGGGGCAGGGCATTCTGTTCCAGACAGAGGACAGAGCTGCAGAGCAATGGCAGGGGTTGGAGGAGGAGGGCGCAGGGGCTCGGGGGGGCGGGGTGGGGAGGTTTGCCCAGGTGGAGAACAGGGCTCATTCCATCCTTGCACCAGCCTCCAGGAATTCGTGCCACTCTGGGCATCTGCAGCAGCCTCCGGGGCTGGCAGGGCAAGGCCAGGCCATTGGCACTGGTGGAGCGGCTGGAGCAGACTCAGAGGGAGCTGATGAATTTATCCAGGTCCCTGGCAGGAAACAGATGGGGGCAGCTGGTTGGCTCTTTGGTGCTCCATTAACTGTGACAATGACTTTAACCCCAGATGTGGCACAGCACTGCCCAGAGGCCCTGGCTACAGCGTGGGGTACGGGGGGTTCCTGTGGGAGTTGGGGGTGTAGGAGGCATAAGCTTTTAGGTGAGGCTGGCACACCCTGGACCTCTTGCGCTGGGGTCCCTGGAGGCAGGCACAGGTGGGCTGGGAAGATGCCAGGTCGGCATCATGGCAGTCCCGTTCCGCTGGTGCCCTGCTGTGCCAGGCCCAAGCCAAGCGCTTGGCAGCCCGCTACTCCTTTCATCCTCTCAAGCCTCACTGAGGTGGGCCTGTCTGAGCCCCATTTTACAGATGTGGACACCGAGGGTTGAGACCACCTGCTGGCCAAGACGAGATGAGATGGAGGGGCTTTCCTCAGATGGGAAAGACTTGAGACCCCGTGGTCCCCACTTCAGCACTTGCGGGTCACTCAGAAACCCCCAGGTTCTCAGAACATCACGAAGAGTGGTTTTTACCTCCCCCATCCCCCTTAAGCAATAGAATCTCTAGTTCAAGGACGGTTGCGCATAGAGGCCGAAGAGAGAAGAGCAAGGCATTGCATCTCGGGCCAACCCAAGGCAGGGACCCAGAGCCCATCCCCTCCATCTGCTCTTAGCCTGCAGCCCCTCCTCAGGGCTCTCGGGAGTCCACGGAACTCAGCCCACTGTGACTGCTCCTGGCCAACCAGCATTCTGCAGTCGAGGAAGCTAGGGCCCAGAGAGGAAGAGAGACTTGCTCAAGGTCACACAGCAGGTTAGAGACCAAGAGGTCTTGACCTCTAACTCCTGGCCCATTTCTCAGCACGGTCTTGCACGTGAATCCTCTGCAGCCAATCTGGGCTATCTGGTGCTCGCTGAACATTGCTTATTCTTCCAGGCCTCTCGGGGGTTCTTCCCTCCCATCCGTGCAAGAGCTTCCTGCTTTAGCCTACAGGAAGTTTCCACGATCCCTTAGATGCCCACCCGCTTTGGCATGGAGCCCTCCACCACCTTGTCTGTTGGACTGTGAGGTGCTCAAGGGGAGGGAGCATTTCTGGAGTGTTCCTTTCTTTTTAAAAAAAGTTGTGGTAAAATGCATATAACATTTACCATCGTAACCGCTTTTTAAGTGTATAGTTCAGTGACATTAAGTATATTCACTGTGTTGTGTGACCGTCACCACTGTCCATCTCCAGAACCTCTTTTCATCTTCCCAAACTGAAGCTCTGTCCCCATGAAATACCAGCTTACCATTCCCCAGTCCCCCAGCCCCTGGCCACCACCATTCCATTCTCTGTTTCTGTGGCTCTAAGGACCTCATTTAAGCAGAATCATACGATATTTGTTCTTTCACAACTGGCTTATTTCACTTTGCGTAACGTCCTCAAGGTTCACCCGTGTGGTAGCATGCATCTGAATTTCCTTCCCTTTTAAGGCTGACTACTGTCCCATTGTTTGGATACACCGTGTTTTGTTTATCCAGTCATCCAACGATGGACACATTTGGGTTGTTTCTACCTTTTGGCTACCTCGAATAATGCTGCTGTGAACTTGAGTGTATACGTATCTGTTTGAGACCCTGCTTTCAGTTCTTTTGCGTATATGCCCAGAAGTGGAATTGCTGGGTCACAGGGTAGGTCTGTTTTTAACTTTCTGAGGAACCTCCCCTCTGGTTTCCACAGCAGCTGCACCATTTTACACTCCCACCAACAAGGCACAAGCGTTCCAGTTTCTCCACATCCTCCCCAACATCTGTTATTTCCTATTGTTTAGATAATCATCCTTGTGAGTGTGAAATGGCCTCTCATTGTGGTTTTGATTTGTATTTCCCTAATGATGAGTGACGGTGAGCATCTTTCTGTGGACTATTTAACCATCTGTATATCTTCTTTGGGAAAATGTCTATTCAAGTCTTTTGCCGATTTTCCACCTGGGCTGTTCGGGTTTTTTGTTGTTGAGTTGTAGGAGTTCTTTATATATTCTGGATATTAATCCCTTATCAGACACATGATTTGCAGGTATGTTTTCCCCGTTCTTTGGATTGCCTTTCACTCTGTTGATCCTGTCTGATTTATTTCTGAATCACTGGTATCTGGCCAGCACCTGGCACAGAAGCCACCACATTCAAGGGTCCCACTGGTACTTCCTTGCTGAAGGATTTGAGGCATAGTCAGGTCCACGCATTAGAAAGATCCCTCTGGCAACTGATACGAAAACTGGACCCATGGGCTCCCTGACTTACCCAAGCAAAGTTGACCCCACCCCCCAACCTCCCACCCTGGGAGTGTTTGGAGCCACCATATAGACACAAGGTTGGGTTTTGTAGCTTTGGCATCAATTCCAGTCCTGGCTCCACCACTCACCAGCTGGGTGACCTCAGACATGGGGCTTGCACCTATTTCCTCATCAATAAACTGCAGCAAATAACATTTTCTCGGAAGGATGGGGCACCTGTGGGATCACATCTCACAGTTGTGGTCCAGTAGAAGGTCAGCAACTCAAGGGCAGAGAACATTCGGTCTTCCTCCCAGGGATGCCCCTGGCCCCGTGCGCATGTGGCAGGGGTGACTGGCAGGAGAGGGCGAGGTGCTCATGCTCATTTCAGCGCTGTGCTCTCTCTGCCTGCAGTGGGACTCCATCAACGAGGTGGACGAGTCCTTCCAGCCCATCCACACGTACCAGGTGTGCAACGTCATGAGCCCCAACCAGAACAACTGGCTACGCACGAGCTGGGTGCCCCGCGACGGCGCCCGGCGCGTCTACGCCGAGATCAAGTTCACCCTGCGCGACTGCAACAGCATGCCTGGCGTGCTGGGCACCTGTAAGGAGACCTTCAACCTCTACTACCTGGAGTCGGACCGTGACCTGGGCGCCAGCACACAAGAAAGCCAGTTCCTCAAAATCGACACCATCGCAGCCGACGAGAGTTTCACGGGTGCCGACCTGGGCGTGCGGCGCCTCAAGCTCAACACGGAGGTGCGCGGCGTGGGCCCCCTCAGCAAGCGCGGCTTCTACCTGGCCTTCCAGGACATCGGCGCGTGCCTCGCCATCCTGTCTCTCCGCATCTATTACAAGAAGTGCCCCACTATGGTGCGCAACCTGGCTGCCTTCTCGGAGGCGGTGACGGGTGCCGACTCGTCCTCGCTGGTGGAGGTGCGGGGCCAGTGCGTGCGGCACTCGGAGGAGCGGGACACGCCCAAGATGTACTGCAGCGCCGAGGGCGAGTGGCTGGTGCCCATCGGCAAGTGCGTGTGCAGCGCCGGCTACGAGGAGCGGCGGGATGCCTGTGAGGGTGAGCGCGCCGCGCGGGGGCGGCCAGCGGGCCCGGGCTCAGCCCGGGAGGGGGCTGCCTGGCTGTGGGGGGGCATTGCGGGCAGCATGCGTCGGGAGGGGGCAGCAGCATCTGGGAAGAGGGGTGACCCTCCAGTGTTTCCGTGTCAGCAAATACACCAGGCGGTGCGTGCGTGTGTGTGTGCAGAGCAGGAGAGGGAGAAGACAGGGAGACACACTACAGCCAGGGGCTAGGCTCTGTGGCTGTTGTGGAGACGTACCTCCGAGGACACCTGCCGGATTGGGTGTCCAGCTGAGTGAGGGGACAATACTGTGAGCTAACTTAGGTCAGGCATCGTTGTAGGCACTTTTCACATATTAACTCATTTAGTCCTCAGAGCTACCCTATGAAATAGAAGCTACTGTTATCCTGGCTTTATAGATGAAACTGAGGCACAGAGAGGCAAAGCAACTTGCCCAGGGGCACACAGCTAGGAAGCGGCAGAGCTGTGATTTGAACCCAGAGGTCTGGCTCCGGAGTCCATGCTCAAAAGCACCGAACTTGAGTGGAGGGAAATGGCAGCAGTCCCTGGGTGTAGGAGGGCAGCATGGGGCCCCTGGGAAGGTGCGCAGGCAGGGATACCTGGGGAGCCCTGTCTAGGTGTGTCCCTGGGCCACCTGAAGCAGCCTGCCTGGGTCTGGGGGGATCTTACCCTGGGACCTGTGGGAGAAGACAGCCAAGGTCCTTGAGAAGAGGAAGGCCGAGGATGGAACAGCATGGCACCTGTTCCCATCAGTGTGCTGCTCGGGTTCCCATGCCAGAGACCAGGAGCAGGGCCCAGACCTCAGGCTGCGTGTGTGTGTCACACTTGCACTATGTGGTGTAGCGGGGTATCCCAAGCACCGGGGACACTGTGAGAGTTGGTTGGACAGACAGCTGGTGCCTCAGCTGGTTGCCCTCTGCCCTTCCGTGGCTTCCCTGGGGGGCTGGACACATGGCTGCTCAGCCACTCAGAGCATAGTGAAGCCTGCTGTTGGGACCCCTGGTCTCCTGGGGTGGGGGAAGATGTTCCTAGGCGGGGATCAGAGAGGCTGGGGCCTGGCCCCAGATAGGACCTGGGATGGGGCCCATCCCTCAGCCCCAAGCAGGCAGGAAAGACCCCTTGGTGCTCACAGGACAGAGCAGGGCACAGGCCGAGAATTTTGGGTGGTACTCAAGGTAGTTCTCTGGGATCAGGGTACTCCATCCAGCCACCAGACCCCTTCCAGCCCCTCTCTGGGGCTCTCTGGTTTCCATAAGAAGTCCTTCACGCTCCCAACTGCTAGGAGCCTTCACCTCTCGGGGACCCTAACTCCCAAAGCACCTTCTGTGACGTTCGCCTGTTTCTGGACTTGTTCTGCCCCTGTGGCCTCATTTGTCAGGCTCCCAGGCTTCCAGCCTCTTCTGGTTCCCATCACAGTGAGAAGCTGCACTTCTCAGCTCCCTGCTGGATGATAACCAACATCCCTAGTGCCTTTGCAGCTCACAAAGGGAGGCTCACGCATCAACTCATTTGTTCACTGAAGCAAGGCAGGTGTTACAGATCCATTTTACCAATGGGGAAACTGAGGCTCAAGAGGTAGCGTCACTGCGTAGGCCTCACAGCTGGTGAGAGGTGGAGCTGGGACCTGAGTCGGGTCTGTCTTGCTGGGAGCCACGTGTAGGCATTTAGCCTATCTCTGGCCCAGCCTGACTGCTCTCCCCACCAGAGCTGGCTTCCAGCACCCCTCCTGATGGGGACAATAAGGTCCCTCAACAATTTTTGAGTGTTTGCCATGTACGAGGCACATTAATAAGCACTTTCTCCTTGTCACGGCAGTT
The DNA here is from genome assembly GCF_009762305.2 of Zalophus californianus. Classification (NCBI taxonomy): domain Eukaryota; kingdom Metazoa; phylum Chordata; class Mammalia; order Carnivora; family Otariidae; genus Zalophus; species Zalophus californianus. The sequence goes on from NC_045598.1 coordinate 16,635,735, forward strand.
ACTCATTCTGTTGAGCATCTGGTGTGTCCCAGGCATGGGAATTTAGGCACAGGGAGTCCCTGCGCTCAGGAAGTTCACACACCTTCTCATGCTTACAAAAGTCCTCTAAGCTAGGTAGCATATCCCCATCTTACAGATGCGACAAACTGAGTCCTTCAACCTAAATCACAGAGTAGGGCTCTGATCCCAGGCTGGCTCCCTCCAGAGTCCTGAACTGCTTCCTCTGTCAACAGAGCCCTCTGCCAAACCCCGCTTCCCCCCTCCCTGGGGTAATAGAACAGTTCTAACTAGTACAGCATAGGCCATAATAATCAGGCCAGCTGGTCAGTGGATCCCTGCTCAAGGTCAGTGACTGACGGCAACTCTGGGTTTAGCCAGCAAGCACGAGTGAGCCATTTGTCTGTCCAGCGTGCAGTGGGACACCCTTACCTTGGGAGGGAGACTGCTCCTCCTGACGGTGGGGTCAGAGGTCTCGGGTCCTGCTCCAGCCCCCTTGTTTGACAGGGGTGGGAAGTGGAGCCCAGAGAGGGAATGTGTCTTGCCCCAGGCCCCACAGCAAGTCAAGGGCAGGACTCCTGGTAAAAGCTCCCAAGTCCCAAGCAGCGGGACCTTCCCAGGGCTGGGAGAGGCCAAGGCCATTCCCATTGCCTGGCCCTGCTGGTGTATTAATAAAAAACAATAAAGAAATGCTAATGCGGGGTTAGGAAATTGCAGCATATTTTGAATTTTACATTTAAACCACAATGCAACATAATTATGCCAGTTGCAGGATAATTACAGGTTTTATAAAAAATATTAATTCCTAATGCACTGGAAGCAGAGAGGTTTGGGGACAGAATGCCAGTGGCAAGTTGCACGAGGAGAGACTTTTCTCACTCCCCTGAGTGGGTTTCTGGATTGTCTGTGTAACCTCCTTGGAAGAAGCAGCATGGGTCTGACACTGAGCCCCTCCAACGGGAGGCTCCGGCTGGCGGCCCTGCCAGGGGCCCCTGACCCCACCCCTCTTTGGGTGGGTAGCCCGAGAATGGTGAGATTGGGGGCCAGGCAGGAGCTGGGAACAGAGTGGGATGCCTTTCTGGGCTACGTGAGTTGTCCTCTCAAAGCTGCAGCTCCCCTCTGCCACCGACCAACCTGAGAGGGGCACCCTGAGGACGGTGGGTCCCCCTGGCCTTCTCCGTCAGGCAGTTGTCTCTGAGCGAACAGTTGAAGAGGAAGGGCTGGGCTCTGGGGTCCCGGCTTGCCCAGCCTGATCCCACCGCCTTCCTTCTAGCAAAAGGAGGGGATCCGGAGCCTGAGGCCTGCGGCAGGGACCAGCCCACACGGTGACGGCCACTCTCCCAGCCTGCAGGTCCCCTTCCCCCTGCTTTCACCCTCAAAGCTCTGCACATACGTGGCCAGGGAGCACTTGATTTCACAGAGAAGACAGTGGCGCCCAGAAGGGACCAAGCCAGTCATAGGGCTCTGTGAGGCCTTACCTGGGCTGCCCTCAGGCCTCAGAGACCCGCAGAAGGAAGTCAGAGCCATGGGGAGCCTGTCCCGTTTACCAGTGGGGAAGTGGGGGCCCGGAGAGCTGAAGTGACTGGCCCAAGGGCACACTGCTAGGAGTGGGCGATTGGGTCCCACATCTCCCAACCAGAGTGCCCCCCTCACGACAGTGCCAGGCCCCGTGACCTGTCCCCACAGCTGGCCGCAGTCCCCACCCCCCAAGTCCGGGCAGGGGAAAGACCTCTCCGAACACCACCCAACAGAGCTGCAGCCCCGAGGCTGTAGCCCTGCTTGCCGTCTTTCCCGTCACCTGGACGCAGAATACAAACCACCCTCGGAGGCCCTAATCATTTTTCTATAAATATCAGAGAGTCTCGCTTCAGAGGGGGAGCGTGAGCGCCGAGCTCTTTTGCTTTCCTGACGGTGTTTAAAATCTGATTTAGAATTAATTTCCTTTGGTCATCCACCGGCAGACACCTTATTTGTCAAGTCTCAGGCTCCTGGCGGGGGCGCGGGGAGAGGTGGTAGGGCCACAGGCAGCTGCCAGCCGGGCGGGCGGCCTGGGCAATGTGCCCTCGGCAGGGGCAGTGGCCCCGCCTGGCGCTCGGCCCACTCACCGGGCACGTGGGCTCCGGAAGCGCCCTGGGTCAGCGGGCAGGGCCGGGCCCCAGCCCAGAGCTGCTCCATCTGTCTCAGCCATTAATTCCCAGCTCTGCCTCCAGGTCTCTGGGCTCCCCGAGGCCTGGTGATTAGTATTCTTATTAAAGATTATTTTATTTTCATTGTGCAGATTAATCTGGCTTTGACACGTTATAGCCATATGGGTATTTGCAGGGCGTGTGAGAACCACCCACTGGCGAGCGGCAGGAAGGCCGGGCCATCTCTAAGCCCTGGACGCGTGTTGAGAGGCTGGTGGGGGAAAGGCCCAGGCCCCAGAGGCTCCCCACCTGGGTTTGCCTTCTGGCTCAACAGGGAGCCTTGGGCAAGGTACTCCAAAAGAGATGTATTATCGCCACCACACAGCATTGTGACTGAGTGCCAGGCATGGTCCTGGTGTGAGTTCACATGCACTCAGGTCACCCTGGCAATAGCCCTAGGAGGTGGGTCCTATTATTATCCCCATTTTACAGATGAAGAAACTGAGGCCCAACAACCTGCCCAAAGTCTCATAGCCTAGGTGAAGGGGTCAGACCAGAAGAGGAACCCAGGCAGCCTGCTCCCGAGTTTCTGCTCTTAACTGACAAGAACAAGATGAATTCTGGCCGGTAGGGACTCAGGAACTTTGGGCCATCTCGCCACGCTTCCTTCATGCCACAAATCGCACCAAGATGTCACCACATGTTTTCTGTGTGCCTGTCACGGCCCAGACAGCTCCTTGAAAGTGGGACCAGCTCTTGCTTATCTCGGCTCCATAGTAGCAGCTCAGTAAATTTGGGGGAAGGAATAAATGCAGGGCAGAATGAGCAAACGGTCCCTGAAATGCTAATCGACCTGGATCTGATCATGACAACGAGGATTACTATCATTCAGCTCAACAACGGGTTGAACAAATATTTGCTGATGAAGTGCAAAGCCCGATTCCTGGGCCCCGAGGAAGGCTCTTCCGCTTGCCCCAGGACTCTGTCTCCCGGGGCTGGCGGGGGGGGCTTCTGGGAGGAGGAGGTGAGATCATAGTGTGTCAGCTTGGAGCCCTACACCCCCAAGCTCCCAGCCCCCTGTCAGGCCCGAGACCTCTTGGGGTCTCTCCAGGTGGGAGGGAAGAAGTCTCAAAGCGGAGGCACAGTTCCTTCAGCTCTTTAGCCTGTAGGCCCCGTCCGCTCTGCGGCCTCTGAGTCTGTGAAGCAAACGTGAGGGCAGTCATTCCTCCTGGTTCCAGGTTTTCTCTCGAGCTGGGAGAATTTTACAAATCAACTTGATTTTAGCTATTATAATAAAGAGATTTTTTTTTTTTTTAAACGACATGACGTCTTTTCAAGTGAAGCTTCTCTCAAGCACCAAGTTTTCCAGAACGGGACTTAATGGATAGAAATCCCATAAACTTCCCAGTGGTCCCTGTTGCAAAGGAGGTCAGGTCCATGGTGCAGCCGGGAGCCACCTGGCTGGGTGGCATTCAGTCCTCCTGAACTCCCGGGCTCGCTCTCTGTCCAGAGCAGGTAATGGCAGGATTAGCTCACTTTGAAAACCCCTACAAGGGCTGACAACTTTTGCTATGAGGCAGACACTAGGAACGTTGAGATGAATAAGGCAACTCTGCCCTTATTCACAAGGAGCTGCCCACAAACACCTCTGGTTTAGGAGGCGAGTCAGACATACAGATAAAACAGTATAGCCGTAGTGTGATAGGTGGTGGTCCTGAGCAGGGGCTGCAGAAGTAGGGCAGGGAGTGGTGGCCTCTCTGTACGTGTGTGTGTGTGTGTGTGTGTGTGTGTAGGTGTGGAGAAAGGCTTCATTCAAAGGGACAATTAAAATGAATCTTGAAAGAGTTCAACAGGTTGACCAAAGGGATAAGCCATCCCAGGAAGAAGGCACGGTACATGCAAAGGCCCTGAGGCAGGAAGCAAACTGCTGGATGTGGGGAATGGCCAGTCCTTTGGTTTGGCCTGCAGGTGGGGAGGGAGCCGTGACACTGGAGGAGGCTGCAGGAGGGCTTCAAATGCCAGGCATTGCTGTTCAGGCCCTGGGGAGCCCGTGAGGGTTTGAACGTGCAGTGATGGATCCACGTGTCATTTTAGGGAGCTCCTCAACCTAGAAAGTCTCCACTCCCTGCAAGGCTGACTTGTTCTTATTCTTTAGACAAGACTTAAATATCATTTCCTTCTCCAGGAAGGTAACTCCTCCCAGCACTCACCCTTTGCCACATCACCCACTTTATTTCCTTCCTGGAGGTGATCACATCCTCATTTACTGTATGTCTCTCCCTCAAAGAGGCTGACTCCCTGAGGGCAGAGACCGTGTCGATCTTGTTCACGGCTGTGCCTCTGGCGCCCGGATCAGTGCCTGGCACAGAGTAGGCGCTCACGAATGCTGCTTGAATGAACGGCAGTCAGGCCGGCAGGCGGGGCTGGGGAGGCAAGGCTGGAGGCCGGGACATCCAGGTGAGAGATGATGCAGATGTGGCAGAGGCGAGGGAGAGGGTCACATACAGGACAGGTGTGTCCCTGTCACGGTGACAGTGACGCAGGCTCTGGGAGGGGTGGGAACCTGAGATTCTGGGTAGTCGTTGCTTCGGGAGCTTGGAAAACAGAGTCCCAGGCCCCACGCCTGGCTCTTCTAACCAGGTGGCCGTGGTGGGGCCTGGAATCTGTACTTTTATGGGGGTCTTATCACCTGGGTCTCTTATCCGGTCACATTGCCATCCACCCCATTCCCTTCCAGCTTTCGTTCCTCCCCAAGTCACAACCCTTGGGTGCTTAGCCTCTTGACCCCCACATCTGAGGCAGGGTCTCACTCAGGGACCGGGGTCCTGTGATGGACAAATAGATTCAGGCTGGAGACAGGCCTGGGCAGGAAGGGCCCCTGGAGGAGACGTGACTCTGGTTTGAAGAGGCTCTTTCCTGGGCCGACTTCGGGGCTGGGACTTGCCTCAGCTCTGCCCCCGCTAGCTGTGCAAACCTGTGTAAGTCACAGGCCCTCTCTGTGCTTCAGTCCCTCCATCTGCCAATGAGGGTGGGACCGGGTGATGCTCAGGGTCTGCACCCATGTCCCTTGGGAGATCCCGCTGGAAGGCCTGGGTCAGAGTGAGAGCTGTCCCGGGGCTGGCCAGGGTGGCCCGGCTGACTCCTCTGAACCTGCCTTGTCCCCTGCAGCCTGTGAGCTGGGCTTCTACAAGTCAGCCCCTGGGGACCAGCTCTGTGCCCGCTGCCCTCCCCACAGCCACTCTGCAGCCCCCGCTGCCCAGGCCTGCCGCTGTGACCTCAGCTACTACCGCGCAGCCCTGGACCCACCATCTGCAGCCTGCACCCGTGAGTACCGCCCTGAGCCCCAGAATCCTGGAGACCAAGACCGGGCCAGGACCCCGTGCTCCCAGGACTCCAGAGAACCAGTGCTCCGGGGGTGAGGCAGGGACAGGTGGCTGTCTTGGACCAGGGGCCAATATAGGGTTGGGGGGTGACCCTAACTCTGACTCCTCAGGGGTGGCCTTGACCTCTCTGGGAGGGGATCCCTACCTCCTGTCCTATATCACCTGTCACCTCTCCAGGGACATCTTTCCTTCCTTCCCTGTCTTTCCTCTCTGCTTCAGAGGGCAGATGAGAGGAGGCTTTGGTCATCTCCTGACCCGGCAGTGATACTGATGTCCTGGGAGCTGGGGGGTGGGCAAGCCAGAGGAGGCCCCCGAGCGCTGTCATCCCTGATGGACCGTTCAGAGCTGCCTTAGTGTGTGGGGGCGTGTGCATGCATGGGTGTGTATCAGGAATATGCACGGCTGCCTGCTTGGATGAGGGCATGCGTGTGTCGGATTCTGTCTGTGCCCTGGGACACCTGCAGTGAGGGTGACACGTGCATATGTGTCGGCAGCTGCTCCTATAGAAGATGCCTGCTTAGTGTGCATAGGCTCTCGAGTGTGAACGTCAGAGTCTTGTGCCCGAGTGTGTGTAAAGGATTGTTAGGGGTGTGTGTGCACCTCTGGGTCCCTGGAGCTCCGAGTCCCGTAGAGCTTGATTGAATGTGCCTTGTGGGTTCCGCGTGTGCACAGCTGGCCCTGCAGGGGAGGCGTGTGTGCCTGGAGAAGTGTGCTCGCGTGTGCTCACACCCTGTGTACCTGAGGGGACTCCGAGGGGCTCTGGCACGTGCCTGCCGGGCTGCGTGACCGTCTCGGCATTCTGCTCACGGGCCCCCTTCATCGCCGCCTCTCCGGGCCTGAAGGGGCCTCTCACACTCCCATCCCAGCTCAGCCCACCCCATCTGCCAACCCTGGTCTCTTGGGGTGGGGTGACGGGCGCTTCACACGGTTCTGACTGGTTCTGCCCCCCAGTCCAGCCCGGCCTCACTCCCCAACCTCCCTGTCCCCCCACCTCCATCACGCCGAGCCCCCAGGCTCCCTGTACTACATAGCAGGTGAGAGTGTGTGTGTGTGCGCGCACGCGCACACACACACACACACACACACACACACACACACACACACACACACACACACACACACACACACACACACTCTGTCTCCCTCCCTCCCCTCTTCTGTCCAGACCCATGCATTTACCCCATGTGGGATCTGCCAGGGCAGAAAGGATGGCTGAGTGACATGGTGACTACTGTGGGCTTTGCAGGCAACGTGAGCCCCGCTCTAGGTCATGGATACTCGTACTCAGCGAGCCAGACTCCAGTTTTCCTCCAAATCCACAATTCCGTGCCCTCAGGTTCTACAAATCTTAAGACTGCAGAAGACTAGGCTTTTAGTATTCCATAGCCTTCAGAGTCTATGATTCTCTCTGATTCTGAGATTCTTCTCTTCTATTTTCTTACGATCTAAGAGTCCCTGCCTGGGATGCTGAGAACGGAAATTCTAAGTCCCAGGGGCCCCACAGCCTCCCATGTCCTCCAGACTCAAATCCCCAACCCCAGGAGCCTACCCCAGCCCCCAGCCCCAGCTCTCCAGAATCTCTGCACTGCCCAGACTGGGGGTCTCGTGGGGCTGGGCTCACCATGCTGCAGAGACCCTGCTGGGCTTCCCGGCGCCCTGCACTCCACAGCAGTACTCAGTGACGTGCACAGTAAACCCAGTACGGGGGTTAAGGAGTGGAGTGCGGATTGCAAATGGCAGGGGCCTTTCACACCCAGGGTGGCTGCTGTGGGCACCCCCCCCCCCAGGGTTTTCAGTCTCTCACCCTGTTCTGGATGGAAACTCGGAAACACAAACCCGGGATCCTTGTGGTCCAGCAGTGGGATGGTGAGGGCCAAGGGCTTAGCTTTCTGGGCACAGACTGGACCCTGTGGTCCAGTCTGATGCTACCTCTGCCGTTAGGGAGCTCTCAGAGGCTGGAGAAGGCCATGACCTTACCCTTGTGGACCCCCCAAAATATCATGGGGGAGTCCCAGCCCTCCCCTGGCCTGATGGGGGTTTGGGGCTGGACCAGCCCAGATAACTGCCCTCTGCTGCCACCAGTCACTCTCTGCTCCCCAGGGCCACCCTCGGCACCGGTGAATCTCATCTCCAGTGTGAACGGGACATCCGTGACCCTGGAATGGGCCCCTCCCCTGGACCCCGGCGGCCGCAACGACATCACCTACAACGCGGTGTGCCGCCGCTGCCCTTGGGCGTTGGGCCACTGCGAGACCTGCGGGAGCGGCCCTCGCTTCGTGCCGCAGCAGACAAGCCTGGTGCGGGCCAGTCTGATGGTGGCCAACCTGCTAGCCCACATGAACTACTCCTTCTGGATCGAGGCCGTCAACGGTGTGTCTGACCTGAGCCCCGAACCCCGCCGGGCGGCTGTCGTCAACATCACCACGAACCAGGCAGGTAGGCGGAGAGGCTCTGTCCCGCAGCTGCCCCGGCTCTTGGCCCTGGTACGATCGAGTGCTATCACGGGTTCGCTGTGGCCTTCCGGGCGGGGGCCTGTCTCTCCTGGCCCTGCCTTCCTCCCCAGGACTCGGAGCTCCAGGCTCTCCACGCCCTTAGAAGAGTAGAACATATCCTGTAGGTGGGAGGAAGCCAACCAGGTCAGAGACAGGCTGGCCCGGCATTCATAGGTTCCAGAACTTTCTCTCTGCCTCTGTTTCTTCCCTGGTACAATGGGAATAATAGTACCTGCCTCGGGTACTAGGATGAAGCTTAAGTGAGAGAAATGAAAATGCTTAGCCCGGCACCTGGCCCAAGGTACATGCTCCATAAATGTCATTAAAAAATAAAATCACTCCGCTTATCATTTTCCAGAACACCTGCCACTGCTGCCCCTGGGATGGATTTAGTTGCACTGGTTTGGACAACAGCCGTTTATCTCTGGGTTCCTAGCCAGTTGTTGGGCTGAGTTCAGCCCCTGGAGCCCCTCTCTTGCCCAGTTCTGGTGGGTCCTGCCTGTCAAGTGACGGCCCAACCCAAGAACCCACCACGGCAGCTTCGCCATCAACAGCCACCCCAGCACACGTCTAGGACTGCTGTGGCCCGCACCCCGTCCCTGGCCCAACAGAAACCTCACCATGTCACAGAGGAGGAGACCAAGGCTCTGTGTCACCACATAGGAAGTGGCAGAGTTGGGATTCGAACCCAGGTCTGTCTCGTCCCCAAGTGAAAGGGGCCTCCCAACTGTGAGCCCAGGGCACCCCCTCTCTGATGCCAGGGCTTCACCCACTCAAGGGACTCTCATCCAACCAACGTTTGTAGGGCACCCACAGAGTGCCCAGCCTTGTCCCCAGGGCTGGTGACACGGTGGGAATGGGCCTGTGTGTCTGGTGCTTGTGGCCCTGCCCTTGCCCACTGGTCTCCAGGGAGATGGGGGCGGGTGGCTGGCTGGCGGGGGGGAAGGTGGAGTCCAGAGCCCACCACCATTTCTGACACCATCAGTATGATTCATCATGAAGAGAAAAACCCTCCCTTGAAGGCACGCTCCCTTCTAGCCACCAGACCCGTTCTCTTCCCAGGGAACCTTCCTGAAAGAGCTGTCTGTGTGGCTGTCTCTGTGTCCTCTCTCTGTGAGCCTCTTCAGGCAGCTCCAGTCAGGCCCATTTCCCCAGCTGTCCACTGAAGCTCAGTGTCCCCCCCTGGCCACACGCGGTGTGGGAGAGAAGTGGGGACTTTCCTCCCCGGTCTTTCCTCCCTCGTGGAACACTTTTGTCTTGCCCGCATGCCCTGCCCTTCTCCATCCCTGCCAGCCCCTCTTCTCGAAACAGCCTCGGAAGGCTGGAGGACCCCACGCTTGTCCCGGACCCTCCTCTCATCCCTATTCAGCGGGGCCATCTTTTCTGAGTGACCTTATCAGGGCCCATGGCTAGGAACCCCACTGTCGTGCTGACATTTTGTCACCAGCCCAGACCTCTCCCCTAAGGACCCACCTCTGGCACCCCCAGACCTGCACCTCCCACAGCCCTCCCCCAGGACACGGCACCACTGTTCGTGGGGTCGCTCAAGCCCCAAAGCGCGTTGTCGTCCGGACTCTCCCTCCCTGTCTCTGTACCACGTCCACCCACCTGCCAGGCCCACGGGGCCTCCCTCCAGGTGACCATCTCCGCTTCAGCCTCCTTCCGATCCATCTCTCTGAGCTCAGGCTGCCATAACAAAATACCACAGGTTGGGGGCTTAAACCACAGAAATGTGTATTGATCACAGTTCTTGAGGCTGGAGGTCCAAGATCTCAAGGTGCTGGCTAATTTGGTTTCTGGTGAGAACCCTCTTCCTGCCTCCTGGCTGTATCCTCACAAGGCAGAGAAAGAGAGAAGTCCAGTGTCTCTTCTAATAAAGGCACTAATCCCACAGCGAGGACCTCGCCTGCATGACCCTATCTACACCTAATCATCCCCCTAAGGCCCTGACAACAAATACTATCAAGTCGGGGGTTAGGGCTTCAGTGTATGAATTTGGGGAGGGGACACAGTTCAGTCCACAGCACATCCCCACCCCCATCCTGTGTTGTCTGGACAACCCCAGGAGCCTGCTCCCCCTCGCCCCATGTTGCTGTCTCACACCACGTCCTGAATGAGCTTTAAAAGTGTAAGTGAGGTCTGGTCACACGTGAGCCCTTTACCAGCTTCAGCCTGAGTTCAGATCCCATTGAGACCCTCCCAGGGCCAGGCCAGGATGCACCCATGCCACCCACCCCGCCCGCCTCTCCATGCTCACCCACCTCCTCTCGCCGGGCTCCCTCCCTTGCATCCACACGGGCCTTTCGTCCCTCTGTCCATCTCTTGGAGCCACTGAGCCCTTCTGTGCCTTGGCCTTTTCCGTCAGAGCGACTGGCTCCTCTCTGTGATGTTGGGTGGCTGGTTCCTTCAGTCCTCAGTTCCGTCATCCCTGCCTTGGGGAGGCCCACCCTGACCACCCCAGCTAAAATGGCCCGGTTTCCCCCAGCCCCCTATGCATACAAGGTCTGCTCCATCACATGCCATGCTTTTTTCCTGTCCCTCCTGTGATTATGTATCGATTCGTCGTCTTATTTACTTTCTGTCTCTCTATAGATCATAAGCTCCTTGAGGACTGCCTTGGTCACTATGGATCCCCAGGTCCTAGTGGACCACAATGCATGTGGAAGGCATTCAGGAATTCTGGGAGGGGGGGGCTGGGGCAGACAACAGCCCTGAGCAAATGGGTGAGGTCTGGCCTCAGGGACTGCAGGGCCTCCCCTCTCCTTCCCCTTCCCCTCCCCTCCCCTCCTCTCTGGCCCCCTTCTCTACAGCCATCTCCTCCTTGGAGCCGCTGTGGTCCCCCACCCTGTTTCCCTCCCACCTCTGTGCTCTGGTCCCCTCACACAGCACCTCTTGCCTTGGAAGTTCTTTGTTTTTTAAGGGGCATCCACATGTTGCTGGCAGTATCTGATCCTCACCTCCTCCGGGCAGGTGGCGCTGCTCTCTTCCCTTTCTGGATGGGGAAACTGCCACCCCAGACAGTAATGGTCCCAGCCAGCCAGAGGAGGCCGGGTTGTGACCCAGGCCCGATGCCCAGGCTGATGGGGGCCCGGTACCACACCCTCCAACTTAACTCTGGAGTTACTTCTTTCATTTTCACATCAAAGTCACCCAGCAACATTTGGTGGGCACCTACCCTGTGTAGCCCCTGTCTTCAGGGAGCTCCAGGTGTATGGGGGGTGCAGGGGGGGACAGGATGCCCAGAGAGGGGGACAGGGGAGGCATTGGGCAGAGTCAGCGTGGCTGCACCCAGCTGTATCTGGTACCTTCCAGCAGACTCACCTCGGGAGTAGGTGCAGTGAACGCAGGAGGGAGGGAGGGAATGGGTGACTCAGTCACTGTGTGAGGGGGTGAACGGGTGACCTGGTGTGACAAAGGAACCCTGGGGCTCAAGTGTGCCCAGCTCATGGCTTTTCCGCGAGTATCAGAGCTGCTGCCGTCCTACCCTCCAAACCCAGGCAGCGAGGACACGGGGTCCTTCCTTCTTCCTCTCTCCTTCCTCTCCCTCAGGTACTCCTGAGAGCCTGTCCCACCCCAGGCCCTTGGTGATAGAGATATCCGGTGATGGGGCCCCAGGGCGGCAAGAGTGTCTGCTTGACAGGGGCTGGGGGGAGGGGGAAGGTCCAGCACTCTTCCAAGGGATGGGCCTGGCCAGAGAGAAGGCGGAGGCAGTGAAAGCTGGGGGAGTCCGGCCTCGTCTGGGTCAAGGTAGCCCCAGCATCCTAGAGCAGACCTAGGCTGTGCCACCCCCAGGGGGGCGACCAGAGCGGCCGCCCGGTGATTTGCTAGGAGGATTGGAGGGTGCCGACTCCCCTGGACGGGGGTGGGGGCGGGCAGGACAGTTGGCAAGGTGAGCACGGCCCAAGCCGGCATCCCTGGGACAGAGACCAGTCTCCGTTATCCCCGATCCACCCATCTGACGGCGGCTGACCTCCGTCCCCTAGCCCCGTCCCAGGTGGTGGTGATCCGCCAGGAGCGGGCCGGGCAGACCAGCGTCTCTCTGCTGTGGCAGGAGCCAGAGCAACCCAACGGCATCATCCTGGAGTATGAGATCAAGTACTACGAGAAGGTACCAGTGGGGAAGGGCGGAAGGGGGAGGGGAAGCAGGCGGGAGGACCCTGGACTGACCACCCCTCTCCTGGGCAGGACAAGGAGATGCAGAGCTACTCCACCCTCAAGGCTGTCACCACCAGGGCCACCGTCTCAGGCCTCAAGCCGGGCACCCGCTACATGTTCCAGGTCCGAGCCCGCACGTCCGCCGGCTGCGGCCGCTTCAGCCAGGCCATGGAGGTGGAGACCGGGAAACCCCGTGAGTGCGGGGAGCGGGGAGGGCGAGGGAGCCGGGCCAGGCCGGGTGCCGGGGACCCTGGTGGCCGAGCTGGTGCCTGTGCTGGAGTGGCATTTTTACAGGTGAAACACTGAGACTCAGAGAAGGGAGGAGACTTGCCCAAGGTGACAGAGCCAGGGACAGCCCACCAAACACTGGCTGTCACTGAGTTATCAGTGAGTCTGGCCGGCATCATGGTGCCCTCTGCCAACAAGATCACTTATACTTGTCCTAGAGACCCTCCAGTGAGTTGCCATTATCCACATCCCCATTTCACAGATGAGGAAAATGAGGACCAGAGCAGTAAAGTGAATCGGCCAAGGTCACCCAGCAGAGCAGGATTTGAACCTGGTCAGTCTGGGGACAAATTCCGTGCCCCTTCCCCAGTCTCCTCCTGCCCCCAGGCTCCAGAACAGTGGTTCTCACAGCACGGGCTGGGACCAGCAGCAGCACCTGGGGGTATTGGAAATGCTGATTCTCAGGCCCTACCCCAGACTTTCTGATTCAGAAACCCTGGGGTGGGGGCCCAATAATTAAGGTTTTATCAAGGCCTCAGGATGATTCTGAGGCACACTCAAGCCTGGCAATGCCCTGCCCCCATCTCCAGCTTCTTGGAGTCTTCTCTAAGCTCTCCATACTGGGGGGCCCTCCAGGGCGTGGTGCTCGGATTGAAAGGTTCAAGGCCGAGTTGATGGTGTGTCTCAAGTGCTCTGAGGTCTGATACCTTGTTGAGACTGCCCAGCTCGGAATCCTGCCCGGCTCCATCCCATTTACTGTGTGGTCTTGAGTAAGTTCCCCAAGTCTCTGAACCTCAGTGTTCTTGTCTAAAAACTGAAGATAATACTAGGATCTCTTGTAATTGGGACTGGAACGTGCACCTCTCAGCACATTTGGCTTTGTTACTGTTTGGACAACAGGCAGGACAGGCACATTACAGGTGGAAAACACAGGCTCAGAGAAGTCTAGAGCCTCTCTGGGGCTCACACAGTCCCAGGAAGTGCTGACACCGGGGTGGGAGCCGGGAAGCCTGCAGCAGCAGGGTCTTGAAGGGGCAGCTTAGTAGAGGGGAAGGTGGGGGCAGAGGAGGAGGCGGCCTGTGACCCTGACCCAGGGCTGACTCACAGCTGAGGATGCTGCCAACCGGGTCCACCCGGGAGAGCCACCAGATCCCTGGGCCTGAGAGGCCAGTTCCCCCACCCTGCTCTCCCCCAACTAGGGCCCCGCTACGACACCCGGACCATTGTCTGGATCTGCCTGACGCTCATCACGGGCCTGGTCGTGCTTCTGCTCCTGCTCATCTGCAAAAAGAGGTGGGTGGTCCTGGTCCCCAGCCACCCCAAGCCCCTCCTCTGGGGCGCTGTGTCTCCAGCCTGTCCCAAGCCCCACCAAGACAGTGGTCCCCTTGCACCTAGGGCTGGGTTCACTTCCGGGTATACCTGTTCTTCTTTCCTCCCACGTGGAACACGTTTGTCTTGCCTCCATGCCGTGCCCTTCTCCATCCCTGCCAGCCCCTCTTCTCGAAACAGCCTCGGAAGGCTGGAGGACCCCACGCTTGTCCCGGACCCTCCTCTCATCCCTATTCAGCGGGGGCCATCTTTTCTGAGTGACCTTATCAGGGCCCATGGCTAGGAACCCCACTGTGATGCTGACATTTTGTCACCAGCACAGACCTCTCCCCTAAGGACCCGTCCCCGGCACCCCCAGACCTGCACCTCCCACAGCCCCCCCCCAGGACACGGCGCCACTGTTCGTGGGGTCGCTCAAGCCCCAAAGCCCGTTGTCGTCCAGACTCTCCCTCCCTGACTCCGTACCACGTCCACCCACCTGCCAGGCCCACGGGGCCTCCCTCCACGTGACCTCCTCCACCTCATTTAATCCTGTGATGCGGACATTCTGGTGTCACTTTGCAGGTGAGCTAGTTGGGGATCAGAGAGGTTAGGCCTCTTCTGCCAAGTAGATGTCAGAACTGGGACAGGAACCCAGGTCTGTAAAAACTAAAGTCATCGTTCCCTCCCCCACTCCATCCCAGAGAGAGGTGGAGATAGGACACTGTGCCTCGTGGGGGCTTAGGAGCCCAGTCAGCAAGGCCTGGAAACATCGTCCTGTACATGGAGACACGGGCCCAGGGAAGGGAGGGGGCTGGCCAAGGTCACACAGTGTTATAAATACCAGAAGCCTCCTGTCCCCACCCCCGAGGGTGGTTTCATGTAAAATGGGGCTTATGGTGCGTAGACTGCTGTGCGGGCCAAGTGCACTTGACTTTGTAAACTGTAATTGTCAGAGATGTCACCATCCAGCTGGGTTGAGAGCCTTAAGGGGGGGGACTCCCCTAGGAGGGAGGAGTTCTGATCTGTCCCCGAACGGGGGTCAGGGCTGAGGCTAGGGCTGCCGTCCACAGGCACTGCGGCTACAGCAAGGCCTTCCAGGACTCAGACGAGGAGAAGATGCAGTATCAGAACGGGCAGGGTGAGTGCAGGGGCCCAGGCACATGGGGCAGAGAGGAGGTCATGATGGGAGCCAGCGCCGGTCTGGGGAGGGGACAGGTGGGGAGGAGCAGGGTGCCCACGGAAAAGATGAGAGCCCCGGAGATAGACAGCAGGATGTCAGAAACCCGAGACCTCAGAGGCAGAGTGCTGTTCACCCTTACTGGGTTGGCAGACCCCACCAGGGATGCTGGAAACCCTCTGCCCGGGGAAATGCACACATTTGTGCACTCACACACAGTTTTGCCTACAGTTTGGGAGGGGGCATGTCATATACTCTTGGATAATAACCCATGCTACAGAGAACTTTCCCAGGACCCTGCGGAGACCCCAGAAAACGAGGCAAATAGGAGAGAGCCTACCTCCATGCCTCATGTCTGTGCCCGTGGTAGACATTAGTATTAATCATGGTACCGATTCTCAGTGAGCTTCGTGCAGCTTCAGAATCCTTCTTAACACAGTTTTCTAAAGAACTACTTTCAATCAAATTTGGAGTTTGTGATGAAAACGTTTTTGCTACATTTCTACCCCAGAGCAATTTAAAAAGACCTTAAAGACTCTAGAAGTGACCCCCCAAAAACGACAGACGTGCTCAGAACTCACTGGAGACCCCAAAGTCCCCTAGAGACCCCATAGCTCGTCCACAGAGACTCCATTTTCACTTGGGAAGCACGTATTGGGCACCTACTGTTTTGCCGCCACAACCTGAGCTTCCTGGGGACGCTCCTTACTCTCCACACGCCACCCCAGACCTACCCCAGGCCCACGGAATGCTGCGAGAGACAGTCTCCTGCGTCCCACTGATGGCCCCCTCTCCTGGCCCCTCAGCACCCCCACCTGTCTTCCTGCCCCTGCACCACCCCCCGGGGAAGATCCCGGAGCCCCCGTTCTATGCAGAACCCCACAATTATGAGGAGCCAGGCCAGGCGGGCCGCAGTTTCACCCGAGAGATTGAAGCCTCCAGGATCCACATCGAGAAAGTTATCGGCTCTGGTGAGCCTTGGGGGCTGTGAAGGTGGGGACAGCACAGAGGGGTGCCTGGGGGAGGGGCGCCCAGAACAAGGGCAGGGGGGATCACGGTGCACCTGCTGGGGAAGGGGGGAGTGCCAGGGTCCAGGTGCAGAGCGGAGGGTCCCACAGCCTTCCCTTGCCTGCCCCACTCGGGGCCCACAGGGGAGTCCGGGGAAGTCTGCTGCGGGCGGCTGCGCGTGCCGGGGCAGCGGGACGTGCCCGTGGCCATCAAGGCCCTCAAAGCCGGCTACACTGAGAGACAGCGGCGGGACTTTCTGAGTGAGGCGTCCATCATGGGTCAGTTTGACCACCCCAATATCATCCGCCTTGAAGGTGTCGTCACCCGTGGTAGGTGCCAGGCGAGGGCAGCCTCACCCTACAAGGTCCCTCCTGCCCCAGGACGGAAGTCTGGATCCATCCATCCCTGGGCCACTGTGCTCTGCCCCTGCCCTGCCCCTGTCCCCCCTCCACCCCCCCCCAGCTCAGGTCCCCGGCTGACTTGGTTGGGGAGGGGGGCCAGAGCCTGGGACCCCAGTGGGAACCCTAGAATCCCTGAACCCCTCCGTGCTGGCCCACCTCTTTGCAGCTCATGGAGGGGCCAAGTTCCTGGGGTCTCCAATCAACAGACCTGATCCCCTCACCAAGAGCCACCCCCTCCTTCTACCCCTCCCCAGGCCGCCTGGCAATGATTGTGACCGAGTACATGGAGAACGGCTCTCTGGACGCCTTCCTGCGGGTGTGTGCCCCACCCTGCCTTCCCCGTGGGTTGGGAGGGGGGAGGGAAGTTCAGTCTGGGTGATGGGAGATAACGTGAGGCCTCCAAACACCCGCAGGAGCTTGGACCCAGTGGACCTGGGGTAGGGGAGTGAGGGATAGGGAGGGGTCTTAATCAAATTGCCTTGCAGCCCCCCTTCACATGAAGGGCCCTCTGCAGCATGGGGTCCTCTGCCCTGCACACAGGCTAAGAGGGGTGCCTCTGTGGAGACCCAGTGCCCCAGCCAGCTGGGAGACATGGCGGGTGTGGTGGAAGTGGTTAGCCTCCAGCCCCTGCCCTGCCATTTATTTGCTGAGTGTTCAGATGCAGGGTTTTACCTCTCTGGGCCTCCATTTCTCCTTCTGCAAAATGGGTAAGAAGTCATCACAGCCCCACCCTCCTCTCAGGGTCACTATGAGCGTAAATGAGACCATGAGAAGGAGCTGAAACAGGAACGTGCTTCATAAGAAGTGAAGATACTTTGCAAGCGGCGCAGAGCCTTGCTGAAGCCCAGCCATGTTCCCCTACAGACTCACGACGGGCAGTTCACCATCATGCAGCTGGTGGGCATGCTCAGAGGCGTGGGGGCCGGCATGTGCTACCTCTCGGACCTGGGCTACGTCCACCGAGACCTGGCTGCCCGCAACGTCCTGGTTGACAGCAACCTGGTGTGCAAGGTGTCCGACTTTGGGCTCTCCCGGGTGCTAGAGGATGACCCTGACGCGGCCTACACCACCACGGTGCGTGGTCCCCCCACCTTCCAGTGGGACTGAGGTGGGCTCCCCCATACGTAGTGAAGTGAAGCTGGAAATGTCGGGGTTGCCAACTTCAACCTGGAGCAAGTCCTACCTCTTCTCTGCACCTCGCTTTCCCCCTCTGGGAATTGGGACCCCCCCTTCCCACCTTTCCTGTATACTGGGTGGCCTGGAGAGACACCAGGGCTGGTCCCCACTGTCACTCACTCTCTGGGAGGTTTTGGGAGGGTCGGTGTCTGTCTGAATCACAAATCCACTCCGCATCTGTCTGTAAGGATTGGCTAAACACTAGTGTCTGCAGAACCTGTTCCACAGAGATGCGGGCTTCTTGAGAGAAGCCTTCGGGGCAGGAGGCTGAGTGGGCCGGGGCTCGGGCCTGCCCACCCTGCCTCAGTGAGAACCTTCCCTCGGGGTCTGAGCATCCAAGCATCTGAGCATCTGGACGAGGTTTCCCTTAGAGAAAGGATTTTGTGACAAAAACAGAAACAAACAAGAAGGAAAGGAAGGAAGAGCAGTGACATAGTAAGCAAGCCGTGTCCCGCGGGCTTCGTCCCTTGTCGGGGCATCAGCCTGTTAACTGGCGCTTACTGAGCAGCTACTATGTTCCAGGCACGCCACACACTTCCTTCGCTCAGTCTTCAAAACAGCCAGGAGTGCAGGTCCCCCAAGCAGAACAGGAGCTCTAGGCAGCGTGGAGGCCATGGCTCCGCTCCTGGGCTGCCGGGTTCCCAGCCCTGACCCAGCGCTCGGCTCCCCGCCTCGGGCTGGGGAGAAGCCCTCAGGACTTGTGTGTGTCTTGCAGGGAGGCAAGATCCCGATCCGCTGGACGGCCCCCGAGGCCATCGCCTTCCGGACCTTCTCCTCGGCCAGCGACGTGTGGAGTTTCGGTGTGGTCATGTGGGAGGTGCTGGCCTACGGGGAGAGGCCCTACTGGAACATGACAAACCGTGACGTGAGTCCGGGACCCCGGCTGGGCAGAGGCCACGTGGGACGTCAGAGGGGGCGGGCGGCCTCCAGCCCAGCATTGCGCTTGCCCCCCCCTCCCAACCCCAGGTCATCAGCTCCGTGGAGGAGGGATACCGCCTGCCGGCGCCCATGGGCTGCCCCCACGCCCTGCACCAGCTCATGCTCGACTGCTGGCACAAGGACAGGGCCCAGCGGCCTCGCTTTTCCCAGATTGTCAGCGTCCTCGATGCCCTCATCCGGAGCCCTGAGAGTCTCAGGGCCACTGCCACTGTCAACAGGTGCCCGGGGCCCACCCCAGCACTGCCCAAGCCCAGCTGCTCTCCCAGCATTTCCCCAGATAAGGCCCAGACTTAGTGTCAGCCCTAACAATCGGACCACACCTAGCCGGGGTCTCAAAGCCCTGACCTGCCTTGTCCCCTGACCCTTGTCAAGCCTGGACCCCTGACCCCTGCCTTACCTGGGCCCCTGACCCCTGTCCTGCCTGGGCCCCTGACCCCTGAGCTTCCTGGGTCTCAACCTGGTCCTGCCTGAGCTTTCCTCAGGCCTCTCCTTTTCAGGCTTGGGGCTAGCTTGTCAGACCCTTTGTCCACTACTGAGCCTGCATGGAGGCTGAGAGTGGCTAGTACCAGGGTCCCTGAGGAGGGCAGAGGCCCTGGCAGGCCACTTACCAAGGGCCCCTGTGCCTCAGGTGCCCACCCCCTGCCTTTGCCCAGAGCTGCTTTGACCTTCGTGGGGGCGGGGGTGGCGGCGGGGGCCTCACCGTGGGGGACTGGCTGGACTCCATCCGCATGGGCCGCTACCGGGACCACTTCGCCGCCGGCGGGTACTCCTCCCTGGGCATGGTGCTGCGTATGAATGCTCAGTGAGTGAAGGGTCGGGTGGTGCCCGTGGGGGTGCGGACAGGGGAGGAGGGCAGGGGACCAGAGGCAGAGCCACCGAGGAGGTTGGAAGCTCCAGGGAATGGGTCTGCCCCGGCCCCATGGTTCCCGGCCTCCCAGGCCGACCGGGTCAGCACCACTCTTCCTTCACAGGGACGTGCGTGCCCTGGGCATCACTCTCATGGGCCACCAGAAGAAGATCCTGGGCAGCATCCAGACCATGAGGGCCCAGCTGACGAGCACGCAGGGGCCCCGCCGGCACCTCTGACCCAAGGCCAGTAGGGCCCGGGCAGCAACTAAAGCAGACCCGGGACATGTCGGCCATCAGAGGACTTGCAGGGTTGGCGGGGGGGGGTCAGGCAGCCCCCCAAGCCTCTGTCCCTCCTCTCAGGTGCCAAGATCTCCACCGCAGGACCTGGACTCAGCAGGGGTCAGGCTGCCTGGGAAGGGGCGTTCGGTGCCCAGCTTGGCTGCGACATCTGCCCCCAGGGCGGAGGGGCTTCTCTTCCCCAGAGGCTGGGGCCTCAGTGACACGGAGCCTGACAGAGACGTCACTCACCTGCCTCCGTGTGTGCGTGTGTGTGTGTGTGTGTGTGTGTGTGTTCATATGCTGTAGGGATGTGTTTTCATGAGGTCGTGGGAGCCTTTGTGAACATTTGTGACCATGTGTGCGTGTCCACCCATCAGGTCCGAGCACGGATGTGTGCTTATGGCGTGCATGCTTTTCCATAATGGCGGGGGGCACACGTGCGTGACCATGGATGAATGAGGACGTGTGTCACAGGCCTGTGAGCACAGAACTTGGTGTGACGCTGCCCACTGAGTATGGGCCCAGGCCCCAGCACCCACAGGGACTAGGGAGAGGCTCATGCCCACCTCCCCCCACACCTGGAGGCTGGAATTAGGGGCCACTTTGGAACTGCACCAGCACCAGGCCCACCCTCGTTTCAGCCCGGGTGAGCCCTCCCCCGGCTCTATCTCAGGTCTGAGCCCTCCCTCTAGCAGTTAGGGGGCCACCTGCAGCCTCCACCTGGCTCCCACCACTGCTTCCACAGGAAAACAGGGTTCCCGGCCAGCCCCTCTGGCTGCCTACTGTGTAGACATCGCTGTAGAGTACACAAGATGCCCTCAGCTGGACTTGGCTGCCTGGTCAGCGGCCAGGGCCATGAACTTCCCTCTGGGCCCCAATGCCCCTCCACATCCCAGGGCTCCTCACTTGGAAGACCCTCTGCCAACCTCTCGCTGCCCAGCCCTGGCCTGTGCCCCTCCCTCCTCAATCCTAAGATCAGGGGCCATAAGATCCCAGCTTTTCAGCCCCACGTCCACCCCCTCTTGTGCCACCTGAGGAGACCAAGACCTAGAGAGGGGGTGTGCCTTGTCCAAGGTCACACAGCAAGGTCAACAGGGCTGAGGCCGCCTGCCTCCCAGCCCAGGGCTCTTTCCCCCACACACCATCCCACACTGACAGCTGTGGGTGAGAGGGGGCTTCGGAAGCTCCCCCACCCCGAGACTGACCCTCCCCTTTACGGCCCACCAGGGTATGTAAATATCTTTTTTCTACCATGCCAGAATATTTTTTCCTCACTCCTGACAATGCAAAAATGGTCTTCAAAGCACATAAAGAGCACCCAGGGTGAGAAAGCACCTTCCCAGGGGAAGCTTGGTGGGCGGGGCCCAAGGAACCCCACTGGGCAGGATGCCTTGTACCCCCTGCCGGCCCCAGAGGGAGGGGCAAGCCCAGCTCCCCACCCCCTGCCCAGCCCTCCCCCCAGCCAGCACAGCTGTTCCGCAGAGACACCAGCACTGAGCCCCCCCTTCCTCCTGCAATAATTTGGGGAGTCTCAGCCCCGCCTAGGTGCTGCGGCCAGCTCTCTACACCTCTATATATTATATTACTATATAGCTGAGCTGTTCTTCCTTCCTATGGAAGTCGGAAACATGGTCAGGACACGATCCAGGGAGGACCCTGTCTGCCTCCCGCCCCCACCCCACTCTCACCCAGTTCCTGGTCTCTGATCCTCACAGTCAGGGTGGACATGGAGGGCCCGGCACTTGCAAAAGTGTGGCCCCTGCCCCAGGCGTGAGGTACCCTTGGGGTCCCAGGGATCTGCTTCTCTGTGGTCTTCATCCTGAGTCTTGAACTTGCCCACAATGAGAATAAATTCTGCCTCATTCTGCCTCATCTTTGCCTGTGTCCCCCATTTTCTTCCCATCCTTTCAACCTCAACATCACCTGGTAAGAGAGCAGCCTTATGCTGTGCACCTACTGTATGCATCCCATACATTTTCTCTGCTCTGATCTTCTCATCTATCCCAGGAGATAGGATTCATGCACCCATTTTATATATGGGGAGGCTGAGTCACAGAGGTCAAGTCACCTGAAGTCAAGTTTGGGGGATGCTGAGCCAGGACCCTGGTTTTTCCAACTCCAAAGCCCATGCTTTGCTAGGAAGCACCCCCACAGGCCCCAAATTCTCTCTTTCAAGATGTGCAGGTGGTGCTTAACACTGGAGCATGGTTGCTTGCAAGCGGGCATTGCCCTTGCCTCAAGTGCTCTTATGGAAGAAAGATCTCCTCTGGAGGAGGAACACATGAGGAAGGAGCATTTCATAAGAACAACTTCCTTGGGACCAACGGCTCCATTGAGAGACCTGTGTGCTGTGGGCAGGGGAGGGATGCAAGCACCTGCTATAGTGACATCAGGGGCTGAGGACCCATCTCTGTTCTGGGGGAAGGGCACACAGCAGGAGCCAGGGCAGCGGCATCGGGGGCAGAGCAGAACCTGACTGTGTCCATTTGGGGAAGATGCCCCTGGGGATCCTACTGATGAGCAAGCAAATGATTTCCAGCAGCTCGTCAAGCTGAGGGAAGAATCTTCACTCCTGCACCTCCCTCAAATTGGAAACGTAGACCAGGGAGAAAACATTTTACTGTGTTCCCTTCATTGTCTCACTAATAATGCCAGCAGCCCTGTGAGATTGGTAATATTGTCTCCATCTTACAGTTGGGCACAAGCATGCTCAGAGAGGCCAGTGTCCCAACTGGCAGAATGACCATGTTAAGCTAGAACTGTCTGATTTCTAGCCAGGTGTGTTTCTGCTGAAACTCTAAACTCTGCTCCAGGCCTCCTCCCCGTGGGACTAGCCATTTCCTATGAGGAAGAACCTGTTACTACACACTTCCTTCCCTAAGGGAAGGAATCGTCAGGGCCTCTGGAGCACCTGCTATGTGCTGGGTGACACTGGGGGATACAGAGATGAAGGCAGACTCTTCAGAAGCCGAAACTAGGTGGAGGAATGGAATGCACAAGAGTGGCTCCCCAGCCAGATTGCTATGCCAAGTGTCCGGGAAATGGGGCACACAGAAGGATTAGAGGAAATTAGAGGAGAGAAAGCCTAGAGGGCCAGGGCTATCACCAAGGACTTCCTGGAGGAGGAAGCATTCAGCTGGGCATTGAAGGATGAGAAGGATTTGGAGGTTCATTTCCCTCGTGTGAGGATGGATGCAGAGAAGAGGAAGAATAATAGCCAGAAAAGAAGCAATAGGGTTCCTGTCTAGGAAGCCTTGCTATCATAAAGTCAGCTAGCCCCCTCCAACTTAATCTATACATTATATTTCCAATAAAATTTGCAGTGGAGTTTTCTCTGCAACTTGACAAGGTCATCCCAAAATGTATGTGGAATAATAACCTAGAATAGCCAAGACAATTTTGAAGAAGAAAAAAGAGGAAGAGGAAAGCAACCTCACCCTACCAAATGTCAATAATTACTATACAGCTCTAATAATTAAGATAGTTTTATTTGGTTCTGGGAATACAGAAACAGTTAAAAAGAACAGAGAATAATAATGCCTAAGGATGGATCCAAATATATATGAGAGTTTGAAACATGACAAGGGGCAAAGGATTGTCTAGTTAATGGGTGGTATTAGGACAATTAAATACCCCCATGGAAAAAGATAAAATTGGATCCCTGCTCATACCACTCACAAAATAAATTCCAGGTTGATTAAGGTTTAAATGTAAAGAGCAGACTATAAAACTTTCAAAGGAAAACAGGAAGATAACTTTATAACCTTAGAGCAGAAAATAAGACACAAAAAAGCACAAATGATAAAGGAAAACAATGTTAAACCTTATTTCAATCAAATTGGAAACTTCTACATGGCAAAAAAGAAATAGATTTGGTAGCGCCATGGCTGGGGGAATATTTGCAAGCTGTATAACCAACCAAGAGAGAATTCGTTTCCAAAACAAATTTTTTTTTAATTTCAAAGAATCAATTTACCAAAACATTTCAAAGCATAGGAAAGTGGGCAAAGATTCGAACACACAAATAAAAGAAGAAATTTGAATGGCCAATGAAGGTATAAAAGATATTCTCAACATCACTAGTAAACATGGAAATGCAAATTCAAACAATAACAAGATAGGTATTACACCAATTCGATTGGGAAACTTGGTCTATAACACCAGCATTGATGAAGGTGTTGGGGGAATAGGAATGTTTATAAACCACTAGTGGAAATGTAAATTGGTGCGACTACTTTGGAGAGCAATTTGGAAACACTTAGTAAATTTTACGATGAGCAAATCTAAGACCAAGCAGCTCCACCTTAGTGTGTGTTTGTCTTAGATTAAGTTCCCTAAGTAGTGCCTGAGATTCTTGTGCAGGTGATGTATTGAGGGAGCGCTCCCAGGTGAAAGAGAGAGGGGAAGGCAGATCGGGTGGGAGGGAATGCTAGGCAACGATATGTTCTTGTTGGAGATTAGCTTCAATCTGATGCCACAGGGAGCTCTGGAGCATTAATAGCAACACAGAGTTGATCCGCCTTGAAGCAAGGGGCCAGACCTGTACCCTTATCAGTCATTGATTGCCCATAGGCTGCCTGCCCCATTGCGGGAGGGTGGGTGGTGTCGTATCGTATATCTTCTTTGGCAAGGAGGTTCCCAGGAAGGGAGCAGCTATGGGCTCTTAGCAGCCAACACTTAGGGCAGCTGCAGAATGAGTGCACCTGCAGGTCAAAGGAATCTGGGCAGGTCACCCACAGTGTTTTCTATGCATCCTAGGGAAACTCATACTCACATGCAAAAGGATACATGTCCAAGGATATTCACTGCACCTTAGTATGTAATAGAAAAATGAGGAGCAGCCTAACTGCTCTCAGCAGGGGAACAGGAAAATAAGCTGCTTTATAAGTACAATGAAATCATCTATCACAGTTAAAATGAACAAACTAGATCAACATGTACCAATAGGAATAAGTCTCCATGACATAATATGGAGTGAAAAAAATAAACTACAAAGGAATATGTACAGTATTATACTATTTATGTAAACTTTAAAAATATATGTCACAATAGAATTACAGGGTTTGGATGGCATAACTCGATAATGACAATACAAAAACATGCCTGGGACAGAGAAACACTGGTTTCAGTTCAGTTAGTTCTGGGGAAGAAGGGCAAGGGGTATTGAGCTGGATTGACTGTGTCTTATTTGTTTTCCTTTTTAAAAAGAGAGGGTTGTGAGGCAAATATGGGAAAATGTTAACACCCATTTAATCCTGGGGGGCACACCCACGCCTGTTACTTTATGAGTTTTCTGTATATTGAAATGTTTTATAATTAAAAATAAAGATGTGTAAAAACCACAAGGGAGGAAGGAGTTCCGAGAGCTGCCCTCAGGAAGCTCAGTGTCTCCTAAGAAATAGAATGGGGGGCGTGGGGGGGGGGGGGGGGCTGAGCCTGCGAGGCTTGCGCTGTCCATGGTGCTGAATCCCAACGGCTGGAGCTGGTGGGTGTGCTACAACAAATGCGCAGGTCTTCTCAGCTCTCTCTCCAAACTGTGTCCCAAATGTAACCATTTATCGCCACCTGCGCCGCCCCCATCTTCAGGAGCCTCCTTACTGGTCTCCCTGCTTCCCCTGTCACCCCCATAATGCATTCTCTGCAAGGGGCTGAAGGGATCTTTTAAAAACCAGGGCATGCCACTTTCCTAATTATAACCCTCCAAAAGTTTCCTATCAAGTTTGTAATAACATCTAAAATCCTCACCCGGCCTACAACATCCCCCATGATCAGTTCCTGCTGGCCTCTCTGATCTGCCTCCAACCATCCTCTCCCTCACTCATGCCTAGCCTTCTATTCCTTGAACATGCCAGGCCTTGGCATTAGTTCGTACCTCTGCCTGGGATGCTCTTCCATGTCTGCAAAAGGTTCCACCCAAGTGTGACCACCACCCACCTGAGTCACTCTCTACCATGTTACCCAATATTATTGTATTTGTACAATACAAATTTACAACCAGTTGGATTTAACTAGCACTTATTTATTTGTTTATTTTGTGCTCCCCTAATTCAGTACAGTCTGAAAAAGCAGGCACTGCATCTAATTTACTCAGTGGGCTTTACCCACAGCACACAGCACAGTGATGGCCCTTATTTGTGTGCAACAGATATTTGTTGAATGAATGAATGTATACCTTCTGAGCACCTGTTCTGTGACAAGCCCCGTGCTTGGCTAGGGATATGAATTCGAGAATAAATAAGATAATTCTTGCCCCCAAGATGCTCACAGGCTAGAAAAAAAAAAAAACAGAAAAGCCAAATCACACGATCATAGAATGCTGGATAAGTCCCTTTGCTCTTTTTTAAAAAGACTTTTTAATTAATTAATTAATTAATTTATTTATTTATTTATTTATTTATTTGAGAGAGAGAGACAAGTGTGAGGGGGCAGAGGGAGAGGAAGAGAGAGAATCCCAAGTGGACTCCGTGCTCCACATGGAGCCCAACACAGAGCTCATTCCCATGACCCTGAGATCATGACCTGAGCCCAAATTAAGAGTCAGACGCCCAACAGACTGAGCCACTCAGGCGTGCCCCCTTTGCTTTTATTATAGAATTAGAGGGCTTTAAGGGAATCAAATTGGTCATTCTCCACATGCTTCTTTTTTTCTTAAATAAAGAAATCCAGCCTTATCCAGAGAGGGAAAAGGGCTCACCCAAGTTCACACAGCATCAGAGGCATAGTCTGGGTATGAAATTCTCCACCTAATTTCTTATGGTTAGCATTTAAAGAAAGACCCCCTCCCCCAGTGCAGCTCTTCCACCACACTCTTCCACCACCTGGCTCTTGAGTGCCCTTCTAGGCACCACCTGCAGAAGGGAAACAAATTCCCAGAGGAGTGGTTTGGGAAGCAATAGGAAATCCTCAGGCAGATGGATGCTTTAGCTTTTAATCAAACACAATGCCTAGATTTTCACCATTAGGATCTCATCTCTTTGAAGCAAGACTTGCTGTCTTTGGACTTCCCTGAGAAAACACAAAAGCCCCCTGGAAGAACAATTCTCTGAGCCCTCAGTGTGGGCAAAACCAGCCAAACCTTCCCACCCCTATGATGAATGGGCTCACTGGGAGAGGAGAATAGATAATATGGTTGGGGGTTGGAGGAAGCATGGAAAGGGGTAGTCCAAGATACCAAGCAAACTTTCTAGCCTGGTGCCACCCATGTCTCTTGTCTCATCCCATGCTCTTACTCCTCAGCAAACCCACAGAGGAACTTCCAGCCAGGAAGAAGTACCTGCAGACCCATAAATACTCTTGGCCCTCTCCCATGACTGCGCCATGTGCGTGTTCCACTAGAGGAATGTTCCTCCTCTCCCTACTCACCCTATGTAATTCCTACTCATGCTTCAGCGCTCAACCTCTGAGGCCTCTCCTTAATTTAGGTTTGGGTTTCTCCCTTCTTTGAGATCCCACAGACCAGGCTTCCTCATTAAAGCTCTTATATTGCACTGTGATAGATCTCCCATCTTCACTGTGGACTGATTAAAGTCAAAAGTGTACCTATTTAGCCCCAGAAACCCAGTGCCCAGCCCAGGTCTGGCTCATGGTAAGGATTTGGTGATGAATAAAGGCACAGGCAAATAATCCTTCCTGGGGCCCTTGGTATCTGCCCTGTTGTGGGGTCAGTTTCTTCCTCCTCCCCTTCCATGTGACTTTGAGCATGTCACTTGCCTTGTTGAGCCTCATCCCATCACTCATCACCTGTAACATGAGGTCAGTACTTACACGCACTGCACAAGCTTGTCATGAGGTTTAGAGGATAATATGAAGGTAAGAAAGAGGGACAGTGCCTGGTGTTGGTCACTATAGCAGGAGGAAGGTGGCTGGGTGTCTCTGGGATGGTGTAAGGGCAAGGCTGTTGGTGTGTGGGTGAGGTTTTAGAAGCGGGAAGGTGTGGAGAGCCCCAGACCCCAGGACAGTCTCCTCACTGTGGTTTCTCTATCTCTCACTTCACCCACGAGGTGATGACCTGGGCCCATGGGCCACCACCTCTCACATTCCATCCCCATTGCCCAGGTACCTCGTTAGGGACACCTCCATCTCTCAACCCTAGCCTGCTGGGGAGGGGTCAGTTGCTGGTGTGAAATTCACAGTCCTTGGAGAGTTTGCATTTCCACATCTCCTGTGTTAGGGCTGGTGGAAGGTGATGAATAAAAGATGGGAATAAGGGGAGCTCCTGTGGCTTTAAGAGAAATGTGATGAGCATTTAGAGTGGAGAGATTAGCGCAAGAGCCTCTCTCTGAATACCAAAAATGAGGGGTCCAGTATCAAATGTAAAATAAACCAAAATAAACCAGAAAGCCACCTTTCTGCTTTGATATGGTAGGAACCCAAAGGAAGGAGAAGGGGGCCTGGGGACCTTGGGTAAATGTAGAGACTCAGGTGAAGGCATCTGGAACCATCAGGAGAAAAGTTCAAGAGGAGGCATGGCCAAGGTGACCCAAGGGCTGAGAACAGGGCAGTGAGGGTAGAGGAGTCCAGGTGCAGCCCCCTCCTTCCCAATGCTGACATTATTTTTGGATGCTGAATGTAATTACCACCACCCCCAACAAAAAGATATACTCCTATTTAAGAGATCGTGAAGAAAAGGCTGTCTGTGTGGCACGTAATGGGAGCCCATGTGGGTAGCTTATTGTTATTAATAATAATGAATCACTATTTACTGCACTTTTGTCATATACCAGACACAGTGACAAGTGCTCTCCATGCATTACACTTTCCAGTCCTCACAACAACTTCATAAGAGTGTTACCATTACTATCCCCTTTTCATTAGCAAGGAAACTGAGGCATTGAGAGGTTATGTAACATGCTCCATGTTACACAGCTGGTGAGTGGTGGATCAGGATTTGAATGCATGTCAGCCTAACTCCCTGGGGAGCATTATGGTGGGGTATGCTGAAGGCAGTGGTTAAGGATGTCAGCTCTATCCTGAGCTCAGGAATGACCCAGCAGTTCACACTTGTATCTGTCTTCTGGACAGTTGCTCCTGGGAGGAAAACATGTGAGACCCACTGGCTGAAGGGGATGAGTGACGGAGTAGTGGGGTGGGGTCCATTGCTGCAGATTTGTGCTTCAATGTAAGTGGTTGACCACAAGGAGTTGTGTGGACATTTTTGTGCATTTGGTGACATGAGACTTTACAAAAGGGCACATGTGACATTATCTCCAAGTGTGTGTATGACTGTTGGTATATGATTGTATGTACATGTGTCTGTGTGAGTATAACTGCGATGGGTAAGCCTATGCCATGAAGGTGAGGGTGGCTGACATTACCGGATGTGTTTTTGTATGTAGAATTCAGTGACTAACATATATAAAACACACAAATGTGTGTGATTGGTGTAAGTATATTATTGCATATATGATTGTACGTGTATGTGTGAAGTGCATAAGCATTTCCATGACTGTAGCATGAGCCAGTGTGTGACTTAGTATATGAATGGTATGCCTGTGTGTAGAGGCAGGTAGGAGCATGTGTGTATGTGTGTGTGTGCCAAGCCCAGATGGTCACCTCTGATTCCCTCCCTCCCCCAGTCTCTCTCCCAGTGACAGAATTGAATGTCTGTCAAGATGCTTAAAATAGGAGTCATTTGCCTCAGTGTAAAGATCCTCAAGGCGACATTCTGGACATGGAACTTTCAATTGCAGATGCACAGCAGAGTCCCAGAGTCCTGCTTAACCCTCAGATACTCCCAGCATCCCTCCCAAGCCAGGGAGACACTTCTGGCTCTATCCTTAAGAAAGATCAAGCCTCAGGGCACCTGGGTGGCTCAGTCAAGTTAAGTGTCTGCCTTCAGTTCAGGTCATGATCCCAGGGTTCTGGGATGGAGCCCCACATGGGGCTCCCTCTTCCGTTGAGCAGGGAGCCTGCTTCTCCCCCTCCCTCTGCCTGCTGCTCCCTCTGCTTGTGTGTGCTCTCTCTCTCTCTGTCAAATAAATAAAATCTTAAAAAAAAGAATGGTCCAGCCTCAGAAAGATTGTGTGTGTGTGTGTGTGTGTGTGTGTGTGTATAATATCCATTCTTCTTCCTATCCTTTCACAGCTGGAGAAACTGAGGTTCAGACAAGTTGAGAGTCTTGCCTACAACTTCAGGTCCTAATTGCTTTCCCCTAAGGTCCCCTAATTTTCTGAGCTTTTGCTTCATAATTTCACCTCTTGTCCTGTCTGAAATGAAGACAACCAATTATTCATCCAACAATTATTCAGCACTTCCACCCTGTGAGCAGATGACACGGTCTATCAGCCTATAACCAACTCTTCAAGGACTAGGTAGTCATCTTCCCCAGACTCCCTTGAGCCTCAAATCCAGGGGGAAAGTGGTGCGGCCCCACAATGGTGTGGAGCTGTCCTTGGTTCTGAAACTGCAAGGCAGGCATCTGCCTCCAAGGCCTGATCTGGGGTCACCTCTGGATTTTGGGATGACCTGAAGCTGAATTTTTGGAAGCATAGAGTCACGGTCAGGGGAGGTGATTTTCCTGCCATGCATCATGCTGGCCTGCCATGTCTAAAGCCTTGCCTCTTTTCTTGCCTAAACACTCCTCATAGAGCTTCTCAAAGGCTGGGTATGGCTGATGCAGCCAAGGTCCTGGTTCAGTGATATTTGCTGGACTGAGCTGAAGGAAAAAAACAGGCCCTTGAGTGCATCCATGAGAGTATCCCATGGTGGAGGTGATCTGGGAGTCATAGCAAGGGGAGCGTCACCAATCATTGTCTTCAGATCCTGGAGGGACTGTTCTGGGAAAGAGACTCAGGCTAGCTCTTCCTGGGACCACACACTGGAGACTTCAGGAAGAGAAGGGCTTCCCAAAAGTGAGCAAGACAAAACATTCAGTTTTTCTAGGGTCTTCATGACAGCAGACCAGCCCTTAGGCACAATGGTTACCATTTATTGAACACCTATCACTTGCTTGCCACAACGCAGGGGCATATATATCATTAGCCCCATGTTACGGATAAGGAAACTGAGGCCCAGAGAGGGAAGTTGACTTGTTCATGGTCACATGCCTGGCAAATAATTGGGCTGAAATGATACCCAGGCATGTGATTCCGTGTGCTGTTAACCTGACCAATCCAGAAGGTGTAGAATTCCTACCTTCTCCCTCATGTCTCCCACAGCCTTCTCTCAGCTCCCTCCCCTCCTCCTCCCCTTGGGTTGAGTTTTAAGGAAGAAATAAATTAAAAATGGATGAGGCACCCAGCCCAGAGTGTGGGGCCTGATCCGATTAATACTGATGTTTCTTTCATGAGGGATGGGACAGCGTTTCTCACCCGCAGCAACCCAGGGCAGTGGAGGAAGCTGCCTGCAAGTCACCAAGGCCTCCTGGCTCTGCAGGTTCTCCAACCCGCGCTGCCCCACCATCTGCCATCACCCTCCCCACCTCCTATGCTCCCCACAGCACAGCCACAACTCTCAGAAGCTCCACCGAACTCCAGCTGCCTCTCCCAGACAGCCTGGGGCAGCAAAACAAGCCCAGACTTTGGGTCAGACCAGAGTCTAGATCCTGCCTCTGCCTCTTTCCCTGAGACCTTAGAGAAGCCACATAAGCTTTGGCTTCTCCTCCAGTAAAATGAGGAAGATGCCTGCCTCACAGAGCCGCTGTGAGGTGAGTTCATACATCCAGGGCTTGCAACATAGTTTATTTTCTCTTGGTTATCACTCAACAAATAGTCATTGCTCTTACTACTGCTGCTGGAGTGGTGGTAGTAGTAACGCTGCTGCTGCCGCTACTACTAGTACTAGTAGTAATCCTGCCACTGCTACTAGTACTAATGCTGCCGCTGCTGGTAGTACTAGTAGTAATGCTGCTGCTGCTACTAGTACTAATGCTGCTGCTGCTGGTAGTACTATTAGTAATCCTGCCGCTGCTAGTAGTACTAGTAGTAATGCTGCTGCTGGTATTACCAGTAGTAATGCTGTCAATGCTACTAGTACTAATGCTGCCACTGCTGGTAGTACTAGTAGTAATCCTGTCGCTACTAGTAGTATTAGTAGTAATCCTGCCATTGCTGGTGGTACCAGTAGTAATCCTGCTGCTGCTGGTAGTAGTAGTAGTAACGTTACCACAGCTACTAGTACTAATGCTACCACTGCTGGTGGTACCAGTAGTAATGCTGCCGCTGCTAGTAGTACTAGTAGTAATCCTGCCGCTGCTGGTAGTACTAGTAGTAACACTGCCACTGTTGGTAGTACCAGTAGCAATCCTGCCGTTGCTGGTAGTACCAGTAGTAATCCTGCCACTGCTGGTAGTACTAGTAGTAATCCTGCTGCTGCTATTAGTACCAATAGTAATCCTGCTGCTGGTAGTTACTACTGGTAGTACCGGTAGTAACGCTGCCGCTGCTGGTAGTACTAGTAGTAACGCTGCCGCTGCTGGTAGTACCAGTAGTAATCCTGCTGCTGCTGGTAGTACTAGTAGTAATCCTGCTGCTGCTAGTAGTACCAATAGTAATCCTGCTGCTGGTGGTAGTACCAGTAGTAACACTGCCGCTGCTGGTAGTACTAGTAGTAACACTGCCACTGCTACTAGTACTAATGCTGCCACTGCTGGTAGTACTATTAGTAATCCTGTCACTACTAGTAGTACTAGTAGTAATGCTGCTGCTGCTAGTAGTGCTAGTAGTAATCCTGCCACTGCTGGTAGTACCAGTAGTAATCCTGCCACTGTTGGTGGTACCAGTAGTAATCCTGCCGCTGCTGTACTGCACTACTATCACTGTGTTGATGAACGGAAGCATTTTCCATCCTGAGTGGGAACAAGACATGGGTGAAAACCAAGATGGTTGGAGTTGAGGCCCATTCATGGAGGAGCAGGGCATGCCTTAGGGAAGGCCCCGATTTCTCTCCACCAGCCGTGTCACCAGGGGTGGGGGGTGGGGACAAGCAACAGAAATTCTGCTGGACCAGACCCCAGTTATTGGGAACTTGCCTGGCCTGACTTTGCAGCTAACTGACACAGATGGGAGTCCCTCAGATGGAGGCCAAAGGCATCTCGATCCCTGGAAAAGCTGGTGCTGGACAGTGGAGCTGGCATCTGAGGACTAGTAGTTTTCCAATGGTGAATCCAGGGTCTGACAGACTCACCGCGCAGCCACAAGGCCACTGACCAACCACAGGGGAGCACGGCAACACATGGGCTTCCTGTCGGCAGCCTGGCTCCCAGAAGGAAAGATCCCACCACCCTCATGCTGAGAGCGCTGGGCCTGAGCACTGCCCCTCTCTGAGCCCCTGTTGGCTCCTCTGTGAGATGGGGCCAACAGAACCTTCCACAGAGAGCCGTGGCCGAGGTTATGGGGTGCAAATGAGGCAGAGGAGCAGAGGGCCGAGGCTGCCTCTAAGGCTTCCCGCCCCCGTGCTCTCAGGGCTAGGACCTTTCACTGGGTCTGAACCCCACACACACACCTGGGTGCAGGTGACCCACAGACGGCTCCAGGAGCTGCCCCTAGCCCCCAGCCATGGAGCAGCCCTCAGCAGTGGCTCTGAGCCTCCCTGCATTGCGTGCAAGACAATGCACATGGCAGTGAGGAGGAGAAGGCGGGGAAGCAGCCGGGAAGCCTGGGGCCCAGGGGAGCACCCTGCACGCCAGTCTCCCTCACGCAAGGGGCTTGACACGCAATGGGAAGACGTCCACCAGGCCTCCTCTTCACGCTCCCCCCATCCCCCTAAGCACAGCTAGGGAAGCGTAGTGACCCCAGCCTCTGCCCCAACTCTAGTCTCTGTTCCCTGTCTGTCCATCTGTCCATCTATCCTCTGAAAGTGTAGACTGGCTGCCTACCTCTCCTTTGATCTGCTTTCTGGACTATCACTATGCCTGTCTGTCTGCCTGTGATTCTGTCGGTCTGTCGGTTGAAGGCTCCCTGTGGGTCAGACTGGTTGTCAGTCTGTCTTTCTGTGGGTCTTCCTCTCTTTTCCTATTAAGTCTGACTGTCCTCCCAATGGACAGATTGGCCTCCTGTTTCTCAAGTCTACCTGCTGTCTGTCATCACAATAGTCTGTCAGTCTGTCTCTGTTAACTATCCTTTTACTGGTCAGCCTGGTTGTCCATCTGTCTTTGAGTTTGTGTGTTTTCTTCTGTCTACCTGGCGGTCAGTCTGTCCTGCCTTCCTATCTGTCTCCTCTCTATCCACCTTGTTATTCCCCATCCCCACTTCTCTCCATATGTGGAGCTGGGTTCACTCTTCACTGAAAGCCACCTCGCTTGGCCCTGAACCAGGGCTGGCTGCCCCCAGTGAGGCAGAGCAGGCAGCCAGTGAGCCAGGACCCCCCCCTCCAGCCCTCCAGCCCCAGCTCAGCTCCCAGCCTCCATGGCACAGCGTCTCCCTTCGTTCAGCCCTACATTCCTCTCTCCAGCCCTCGAGTCTTACGGAAAGATTTATCAAAAGGTATTTGGGGAAGCCTAGGTTCAAATTAATGGTGAAAATAAGGTTTTATGATTCCATTTCAGCTTTATTCCTCTACTGATTTTCTCCATTACCACTGAGCATCAATTGCGAATGGCTGTTCTCCACAGTATTTATGGTAATGCAGGTTAATGTCTGAGTTCGAGGAGCTCAATTAGCAAATTCTTGGACAAGGGGGTCTGTTCGCGCTTGTGAGCCCGATGATTAGCCACAGAGAGATGCTGGGTTTCATGTCCACCCACAAAACATCAGCCACTGTTCTCCCAGGCGTGTGGTGCCTTGTTCAGAGCTGGTGTTCAGGGAGCAAGTGTCTCTTTGTTCCCTGTACCCATCAGAGTCCTTGGCACAGAGTAGGACCTCAGTATTTGTTTGGCACTCAGCCTCGAGCACATGGCAGTCATCTCTAAATGTTAAATCAATTAATCACTTTGTCCTCAGTGCCAGGCACAGAGCTTGAAACAAACGAGGTGCTTGATATTTGTTGAAGAATTGATACATTCCTGATCTTCCATGCCTAACATGGGGTTGCCACATGGTAAATGTTGACTGGCCAACTGATTGATAACGATTGAATGAATGAATGAATGAATGAATGTTACCGGTCTTTTCCAGCAGCATGGCCTTCTGGATCCCCAGAATCCCACCCTGAAGGTGACTAGAAGAAACAAGATTTCAAGGAGGGGTCCCAGCATGGAGGGTCTAGGGCTGGAGGAGATGTGCGGAGCTCCTGTCCCACCCTAGGGCCAGACTTGAGAAAGTGGAACATCTGCTTCCAGGTTCATGGCTTCGGGGTTTCCTGGGCTGGAGCATCCAGGCTGAGTAGAAGAGTCGCAGGGGACACCTGATAGTTGCCCAGCCCTGATTTTTCAGGGTGGAGAAGCTGCACAGAGAGAGGAAACTGGTCTCCCTAGGGCCCTCCCAAGACTTCTTGATGGAGACTTATCTCTTGGTGATGCAAGGCTGGGTGATTGATCTCATTTTGCAAGTGTGGAAACTAAAGCTCAGAGAGGGCAAGTGCTTCTTCTGAAGTCACACAGCAAGTTAGTGGCTGAGTGAGAATTTGAACACAGGGCTTCTGTGTTCTTTCCTCTGCTTCCTGCTGCTCCCCAGCCCCATCCCTTGTCCTCTCTGGGCCTCTGATCTCCCGCACCCTCTTCCACTAGAATGTCAACTCCCTGAGGGCAGAGATCTTTTCTGTGTTCACTGATGTCTTGCTGGTGCCTGGGACTGGGCAGGCCAATGACAGAATTTGCAATAAAGCCTCATTGAATAATGCGTGAATGAAGAGCCCCATGCCCACCCCTGAGAGCAGAGCATAACAACCTCCCTAGCATCTCCCACTCATGATGTTCCTACTGTAGGTGTCAGGGGCTGGCGGTTCTCCAGTCTTCCAACAGTCCTGTGGAGACTGCCTTAATCCTGCCCTCATTTTCAGCCAAAGAACCTGAGTTGAGAGAGGTGACTTGGCTTGCCCCAGGTCGCACAGCTAGGGGTGGTAGAGTCAGGATCAGGATTCCAACCCAGGTCATTCTGTTATCTGAACCCTGCGCCCATACCCACTGTCCACCTGCCCTCTGCACCCCTGGCTCGAAGCTAAGCCCACCCAGCTGCCCAACTACCAGCTCCAGTTAAGCCTGGCCCCTGGAACAACGGCTTCCCCAGCCCCAGGCAACCTTTGGGGTGCCCTCCTGGGGCTGGAGCCACAGCCGTGACAGGGAGACCAAGAAAGTCCAGGCCCAGGGGGAGCGAGGATAGGCCCTGGGCCGCTCCCTGCCCACTCCGTCTGCCAGGGGTCTCATCAGTGCCAGCAGAGGCCTCTCCATGAGACGAGGCTGACATTTCCTACACAGCCTGCCACGGGCTGCCTGTGTCTCCCCAGAAGGGGCTCTGGTGGGAGGGGGTGTGGCGTGAAAGGCAGGCATGACAGCCAGGCCCCAGAGGCTGGCCCAGCGTGCCCTCTTTCTCCAAGTGCTTGACGAAGAAAGCAGATAAAGCTCCAGCCCCACGCTAAAGGCTCGCCCGAGTAGCTGTTGGCACTTAGGGTTCATGCGTTCCAGGCCCCGCACTGAGCACTTCACGTGCATCCTCTCCTTTGCCCTCACAGCTACACATCAAGGAGGCCTAAGGAACAGCCCCATTTTACAGTTAGGGAAACTGAGACTCAGAGATGTGAAATCGATCGCCTAAGGTCACACAAACAGAGCAGCCGATCCAAGACCAAGTTCTGTTTGACCCCAAGCTCTCGCCCTTAAATTCCACTCTCAAGAGCCTCAGTTGAAAAATGTAAGCCACATAAACTTGGCCCCTGGTTTCAGGAACCCTCCTCTGGCAGCTTAATGAGGCTGGGGAGTTAAAAGACACAGATTCAATCCCGCTTCTACCATGGACTCCCCCGCTGTGTGACCTTGGGCAAGCCACTTAACCCCTCTGATCTGCAGCTGTGACATCCTCAAAATGGAAATTTGTGCACCCACGTCTGAGGGGTCATCCTGCTCACAGGATCCCTAGAGGCCTCTCCACCTGCCTCTCTGGTTTCCTGGGCTCAGGAAGACTTTCATATGGAGAAGGAGGAGGGGGCCTGTGGCAATGAGTCTCAGGGAAAACAAACAGCACAGTCTGTGAGAAGGTGTGGAGTGGGCCAGAACCAGTCAAACCCTCATTAGGGATCCGACGACCAGAGAGAAGTGACTTGCCCAAGGTCACACAGCACATCAGCGACCAGGAAAGGATTCTCAGGCCGGCACCTTCCCCCATGCGGCTGCCATGGCAGTAAAAATGTTCAAAGAAATTTAAAAGCTTTACCTTTGGCCCTTAGTTTTTTTCTTTTTAAAAATCTTTATTCCTTTTTCTTTGAAGAGAATAAAACATTGGGGTTCTTGAAAACTCTTTCCCCCCCATCCTTTTAAACAAAAAATAAGCAAACTCAGTCTAGAAGACCCTGAGACAGAGATGGCATGTGGGCTTCCTCTGCCTGCCCCACCCCACCCCCCCGAGACCCGGCGGCTGTCTCCCGGAGTCTCTGGCGGCTGGCACCATCGCGGAAAGGCCCGGCGGGGGTACCTTCTGGACCAGCTGCTGCATAAGCAGCTAGCAACTTCAGACAGACTGGAAAATCAGGCACCACTTCAAAGGCTCAATGACAGGCGGCATCGGAGGTAGGAGCATGGAGGTGGCCTCCCCTGACGACCAGCCATGAAGGGGAGGCAATGAGAAACAGCCAACAGAAGGACAGGCACCACCTTTCCCCACGAGCGAGGAAGCTCTTAAAATATTTGTCAACCCCTGAGTTCCAGGGGGTGGATGGGCCCGCCTGGGCATGGGGGGTGGGCAGGAGACCAGAGCACAGGCCCAGGGTCTGGGACAAGGGGACCTGACCCCTCCCAGAGCCAAGCTTCACCTGCAGAGCTGTGGGTGTTGGGCAGAGGGTGGGTGCCTGGGAGCCCAGCACGGCCCTGCCTGGCTGAGATGGAGGAGCATGAGAGGCCCAGCCTACTTATCAAGCCCCCCACCGTGTCTGCCAGGCCGCGAGCCCGCCACAGCAAACCTTGAGGCCCCGCGGTTCCTCTCTCACTTTGCGGATGAGGGGAAGCTGGACTCACCGGCACCAGACAGACGGCTGGAAGCCCCGCTAGAAAGGATGGGGCGTGTGCACAGGTGCGTGCACAGGGGCATGCATGTGCATGCACGTATGTGCACGTGTGCGCGCGCTTGTGGGTGCACGTGCGCGCGCTTGTGGGTGTGCATGCACGCTCCCACACACAGGTCTTTAGCACCATGTCTTTCGTATCACATCTTGCTAGTATTCCCCAGTTGCTCACCCCACCTCAGGACCCCTCTCACCCTCACTTCCCTCTCTCCTCCCTCCCCCTCCTCAGAAACAACCCAGGTTCCAGACCCAGCTCATCACTCCCAGGCCCTGTGACCTCGGACAAAAGACGCCATTTCTCAAAGCCTCAGCTTCCCGCCTGTGAAATGGGACACACGGCTGTGCCTTCACAGAGCGGTGGAGGTAAGTAAAGCTTGAGGTGGCCCCCACAAGCCTCTGGAATCCTCAGGCCCTTCCTCTCAACCTTCCGACCGCTAACGTCTTCTCTCCTCCTTCCAGGCCCTCTCTGTGCCTCTGTTTCCCCATCTGTAAAACGGGGATGACACTACCTATCGCCAAGCCTCGTGGGAAAGAGTAGGAAAGATACATGGCGGCAGAGCCTGTGGTTCCATCACGTGCTGGCTGCCTTCCTCGTCATCCTCATGTCTTAACACCGGCACATAAAAGTGAGTTGTTGTTACCGAACGGGAGGGGGCATTTGTGTGCCTGTGTGTGTGTGTGTGTGTGTGTGTGTGTGTGTGTGTGTATGTGTCTGTGTCTGTGTGCACATGCAAATGGCTTATTACATAGGTATACATCCATGAAACCACCACTCAAAAATGTAGAGCATCCCCAGAATCCCAAAATATTGTCTCCCAGCCCATACCTCCCCCTATCACCAGAGCTAACCACTCTTCTGGATACAGCCCAAGTTTTAGTCTAGAAAATCTACTGGGTTAGACTGCACACAAGAGACTGGATGGGACAGGCAAAGGTTAAGTGGGGTGAGGGGTTGGGGGTGTACCAGGGCACAGGTACCCACGCAGGGATAGAGCAGAGATTGCATTCGAGCTGGGGTGGTAGGAAAATGCTGGCTGTCAGAGAAGGCTCCTGAGCCTGGGGTCTCAGGGGACCCCTTCTCCAGGAGCCTCCTGCTGCCCGAGGGAGAGACAGGAAGCGTGCACGGTGGCTTGCGGTCACGTGCATCTGGGAACTCTGGCCTGGGCTGGCCCAGCAGAGCCAGAAACGTGGGCAGCTGCTGCCCCTGGGCCTTTGATGTGACAGAGATGGAGACACACGCACACCCGACAATTAATTAATTGTGACTTTCACCGTGCAGGGGCCGCTTCCTATTGATCTCCGCCGGTCTGGAGTGAGAGAGACAATTAGGAGGGAGCACAGTGGCAGCAGCTAATTACCCACAGAATGAAAACCGTGCCTTCCAATTTATTAAACTTTTATCACAAAAATAACTGAGCCGCCCCCTCCCGCTGAGAAGCAAAGGGGGGTGCTCTGGAGGGGCACCCCCAGTTAGCCTTTCCCAGATGTTGCAAGGGCTAGGAGGTCCGAATAGCCTCCTTGCGGCAGAAGACCCTGCACACACGGGAGCTCTGGGAACCAGCCGGGAGAGGGGGGCCACCACATCACTGAAACCAGCCCCAGGGGCTGCAGCCTGTGTTCGGAGCAAAATTAGGCAGCAGGCCCGATGAAATCAGGCAGAGGCCTTCAAGGAATCCGGAGGCTTAGATAAGGCCTAGGAATGTCCAAGTCAAGCTGCAAAGGCTCCCGGCGCCCACCCGGCCCCCCTGTCAGGTGCCAGAGGTGGCCCGGTGTGCAAGTAGGGCCAAGGGGTCCTGCAGCCCCCGGTTCAAACCTCAGCCAGCCCTCCTAGGATTTTTGCCACCTACCACTATTCAGTGTCCGCCCCGGACAGACTGCCACTCCCATTTTACAGATGTAGAAACCAAAGCTCAGAGGCAAAGTGCTCGCTCCAGGCCATACAGCAGCCTGTGCTAAAGCCCCGGGGGGGGGTGGGGCTCCGCTCTCCTAGTCTTTCAGTGGGATTTCTGGGGCAAGGGACTCCGTCTCCCAGAGCCCCTGCTTCCTCATCTGTAGACTGGGAAGGATTATGCAGAGAAGTTGTGACAGTTAGATATTAGAAAACGAAGCAAACAAAACCCTTGCCTGTCCTGCCTCAGGGCTAACTGCAGCTGCCCTCCGCGACAGGGAAACTGAGCCTGAGACGGCATCACTGGCTCTAGGCTCCCCCGCAGGCTGCACAGGGGGCGGGGGACTGCCAGCCAGCATGCTTTCTGCTCCAGAGATGTCTCTAAATTCAGACCTGGCTCTGCCTCTTGCTGATGTCTGTGGGGGACCCTGAGCGAGTTACCGACTGGCAGGACCCTGATGCCCTTAGATGTGCCCAGCTTTGGGACGCTGCTGATGAGCATCCTCCCACGGAGCCAGCCCACAGCCCCATGAGGCAGGCGGGATAGTGCCTGCTAGAGACGAAGATGCCAACACCCCGGGGAGGCGGGGAGGAGGCCAAGGCAGCATGAACGAGCCCAGGGGGAGCACCCGGCCTCTAGACTCTCAAGCCGGGGCCCTCTCTCGGCTTAGCTGGTGCCCCGGCCTGGCTCTCAGGAACAGCAGACTTCACGGCCCACGCTGGCCCCAGAGGCCAACACACAAGCTCTGCTTCCTCTCCGCCCCACTGGGTCAGGCCAGCCTCGGGGAAAGCCCCCCTGCAGCCCTGGTTCCTGTGGGAGCTGGTGGGAATGAAGCCGAGGTGCTTATCCCACCAGCCCCTTCCCCAATGGGTGCCAACCCCCACCAGCGTGTCCCAGCAACTGCCTGGAGCCATGGGGCTGCAGATGTCGAGCGGGGGATCCCCAGAGAGGGCTGCTCAGATGCCCCTGTCACAGGGGAGGCCATGGCTGAGCCAGGGGTCGCTTGCCCTGCTTCCCCCGTGCCTGCACCCCAAGCTCCCCAGTAATGCCCATGACAACCTTGCAGTGAGGGCAATGGGAAACGTGTTCTTCGTGTTGCAGAGGAGACAGGGAGACTCCCAGGGGCAAAGCAGGTCTCTCAAGGCAACCCGGGCACCTGCTGACTTTGAACACGAGCTCCTTCTGCAGGCTCAGCCCTCCCATTAATCCGGCCACAGTTCCCTGAGCAAGCACTATATATTTCTTGAATAAAAAATATCTGGTGTTTCTTAAGCACTTGCTAGTTGCTTGGCACTGTTCTAAAGACATTACCATGTTGACTTCATTCCTCCTCAGCACAGTCATGTGAGGGGGCTTCTCTTACTACCCCCAGGTTACAGATGGAGTCACTGAGGGGTGGAGGAGTGGGGAATAAAGTAACTTGCCCGGTATCATACAGCTAGGCAGGGGCAGGGGCAGGATGTGAACCCAGGCGGCTAGGCTGCTTCTCTGGCAAGTGAGTGGGGGTGAGGGAAGCAAGCGGGAGGAAAGGGTGGGGGGGTGCCACATACATGCCACGCGCGCAGCGCTCATCAAGCCAGGAGAAGGTGACTCCGGCCTGCCCTGCCTTCCAGGATTCACAGTCTGCTAGGGTTTCTATGCAGCTCAAGGAATTCAGTGTCTGTTATGATCCTTCCTGACCCGTCATGGGGCCCAGTCACAAGGACCCTCCAATTGAGGCATCCCCCCCCCCAAAAGAGGTCTCTTACCTGGGGATCAGGGGCTATGCCGGACAGAAAGGGGAGTCTGTGTCCCCTGTCCCCCTGCCTCTGCCCTGCCCCATTTCCTCTGGAGAGGACAAGGCTAATGGGAACTTGCTTATGCCTGGGCCCCCTTTCCAATCAGGTGTTCTCATGCACAAGCTCCTGGGGGTGCAGGCCTCAGATCCCCATCAATAAAGCAAGATGAGGCCACCAGTGCTCTTACCCACAATTTCCTTCCTTCACTCTGGGGGTGGCCGGCTGCCGGGGCCCTCCCACCTGTCCCTCCCCAGGGCTTGCTCAGTTCTAAGTCCCACTCAGAAGAGAAGTACTGGACTGATGGCTCTGCTGCTTTTTCTAGCTTGAAAAGACAGAGTGTGGCAAGACCCAGCAAGCCACATTGCTTCTAATGTGTCACACGGGTACATTAAAACCCTAAGATTCACTGGTCACTTAAGCTGGACACATTTTGGAAGGGGATTCTCATTTTTGCTTTTCTTCAAGGGGACATTATCTCCACAATATTTAAAGGAAATTCCCGATTCTGGAAGAGAGGGTATAGGTGGCACTGATAGCAGTAATCAGAGACTCGAACACGGGACAGATGGGGGGTTGGGTGCCATATGGGTA
Organism: Zalophus californianus; assembly: GCF_009762305.2. Lineage (NCBI taxonomy): Eukaryota > Metazoa > Chordata > Mammalia > Carnivora > Otariidae > Zalophus > Zalophus californianus. Next base: position 16,677,598 of record NC_045598.1, read on the forward strand.
GGAGAAGGCCACGGAGGGTAGAGAGTGCTTCCTGGAGGGCTGGTTAATTCGAGATGAGCCTTGAGGAATGGGTGGATTTGGACCATGCAGGTAGTGTAGAAGGCAGGCCAAGAGGAGAGGAACTGACTGACAGCAAGGGCGTGGAGCTGACAGGACAGCAAAATGGCCAGCGTGCTGTAGGCTGGGTGGGGGTCTGGCTCCTGGATCGCTGGGAACTCTGGATCCTGGCAAAGCCCTCCGAGTGGCCCCTGAGGTGGTGGTAGCAGCGGGGTCTCATGCGAGAAGAGACCCTAGCGGATACTGGTACACCCACTTTTGTGGCAGCAGCACTCAATAGCCCAAAGGTGCAGGCAACTCAAATCTCCAAAAATGAATGAACAGATAAATAAAACGTGAAATATACACACAAAGGAATATTATTCACCTTTAAGAAGGAAGAAAATTCTGACACCTGCTACAACATGGAGGAAACGCGAGGGCTTCACGCTAAGTGAAATAAGCCAGACAAAAAAGGACAAATGGTGTATGATTCCACGTACCCTAGGTCCCCAGAGTCATCAGATTCAGAGAGACAGAAGGTGGACTAGTGGTTGCCAGGGGCTGGGGGAGGGGAAAGATGGACTTAGTGTTTAATGAGGACAGAGTTTCCGTGTGGGAGGATGGTAACCGTTCTGGAAACGGACGGTAGTGATGATCACACAACACAGCGACTGTAACTAATGCGACTACACTGTACCCTTAAAAATGATTTAAGTGGTAAACATTTTTTTCTGTATATTTTGCCACAATAAGGAAACAGTGGGATCTCAAAGGTCAGGCATCGAAAGAGTGGGAGAGGCGTTCAAGCCAGAGGGAGTAGTGAGGCTCCAGGTCTGAGGATATAAATCCTAACCCCAGAAAGGCTCTGGTTAAAGGCACGCCCAGCATACGTTGCACGCTCAGGCACTTCTAGCTGTGTGCTTTAAGCAAGTCACTGGCCCTCTCTGAGCCTCCTTTATCTCATCTGTAAAGCAGAGATAATTCTAGTTATTTCAATTCTCTTGCAGGGTTGTTGCAAAGGCCAAATGGGATTGTAATAACAGCTGTTTATTGAGCAATTGCTACAGCCAGGCACCGAGTAAAGCACTCTACGTGTATTAACTTGTTCGAGTCTCATGACAACCCTATGAAGATGGACTTTTATTGTCCCCATTTTTACAGATGAGAAAACCAAGCCTTTAGGAGGGAAAATGCCTGCCTGGCATTATTCATCGGAAAGTGGAAGAAGTTGGACTCAGACCTGAGTCATGAGGAGAGCCTATAAATACCTGGGAGGGAGTCACTGCTGCTGCCTCCTTCCTCCAACCCTTCCTCCTCCTCCAAGAAGTCCCCCAAGACTCCTGCCCTGGGGTGACTCTTGTCTTACCTATTGGGAACTCCCACCTCTGGTTTCTAGGTATCTCTGGCACCCCATGAGCTGCTCACTTTGGGAGTTATTTGCCTCTGCCTCCCCCCAACAGAACGTAAGCTCTCCAAAGGTGGGTCCGGGCATTTTTCATTGTAGAATCCCAGGTGCTCAGCCTGGATGGCACAGAACTGATGGAAGCCTGCGCAGTGGTGGAGGCTCAGGCCCAGGACAGGACCCTGGACAGCTCAGGAGAGATGAGCTGCCTGAAGCATCCTGTGAGGGCATTGTCATGACAATGACAGCCCTGGAAATGGAGAGGAGGGCGGTGACTAAGACGATGAGGTTGGCAATCATATCGGTGTCAGACCCATCGGTCAGGATAAGTAAGTTATGCTGTAGCGACAGCCCACACCTCTGGCTTAACAACACCAGGATTTACTCATCCCTCCTGCAAAGCCTGCTGTGACCCAGGTGACCCTCTGGGACAGTTGTCCTCCATGAAGGCACTCAGCAAGCCCGGCCACTTGGAGCCTGGGGCTCCGCCATCACAACAGGAGGTCTCTACAACAGCAGCAGGGCAAGAGCGTGTTGGCAGATCCGTTTCACCGGCGTCACTCTGCTCAGCGTCATTGCATGAACTAGCCCAGACCCCACCTAGCTGCAAGGATGGGCAGGGGAAGTGCAGCTCACCCGTGTCCCAGATGTGCAGGAGCTCTTGCTCTCTCTCCACAAGTGACAAACATTTCACGTATCACACCCAGGACGATTCCTGAGCACACAGAGTCCTGGAAGAGTCAGTAGAGAAGAAACCAAGGCTTTGGACCCTGGAGTCAGATCTGGGTTCAAACCCCAGTCCCACCGCCAAACAAGTGATATCCTGGCTCCACAGGTGGTGAGCTCCCCATCACAGGACGTATACGAGTAGAAGCTGGATGACCACTCTGGTCGTCATCATCATCATCATCATCATTGTACATTAATGTGTGATATCTCCCAGAAGATACCTACACTTGATTTACTTGTAAATTATGTTTTATTGAGGTCAATTGTATATACAGTGAAATGCATATAACTTAAATGTACCATTTGATGAATTTTGACAAAGGGATACATCTGTGTAACTGACCCTTCAGTTAGGATATAAAATATTTCTATGACCCCAGAACATGTGCTCATGCCCACCCCTGCAGCATAAGAGTGCAATGCTGAACGCTGAGGGAAGTTGACTCAACAGAAGTAGAGAGCCAGCAGGACCTAGACAAGGGGAGGGGAGCGAGATGCCTGCCTGGGGCAGAGCAGTGTAAGCGGGTGCTCACTCCCGGGGTCAGTTCTGCACATGCACAACCTGAGAGTGAATGTCTCTGGAAATTTTGCTCACAGGGAGCTTCACTCTCTTTCTGTGGCCCCAGTGCAGAATTTCAGGCAAGACAGGAGACATACGTGCCTGGGAGCAGGAGGATCATTCCTGAAGCCTTTCAAATCTTATATCACAAGGCTGACTGTACCCCTGAAAGGCAGACCAGGTGGTGATGAGCCCCCAAGGGGACGGGGCCTTGACCAGGTAGTACATGGCCACAGGGGTGTTATGGGCCAATCTTGATAACTCCTATTTCTCCTATTTATGGAACACCTACTAAGCACCAGACCATGTTAGGCACTTTATGTACTGTCCAGCTCTCAGTACAAGTCTAAATTGTATGTATTTTTATCCCCATCTTTCAGCGAGGAAACTGAGGCTCAGAAGTGTGCAAGTGACTTGCCCAAGTCACATAGGCGAGGACCAGTGGGGCTCAGACTCAAAGCTAGTCCTCTCTGAGCTCTGAGCCTATTCCCCAACCCCAACCCCTGCAGTCTCCCCACAATGCTCCAGACACAGGGACTGCAGGTGCACTGTGGAACCCAGAAGGTGCACCCCCACTCCTATTCTGACCCCTCCAGCCCCCCTCAACCTGAGGGAGGGGGTCCCCGGCAGCAGGGACCACTGTTCCCAGAGCCTGTCCCTCCTCGGCAGTCAGCGCTTGAGGCTCTGGCGGCCTTTCCCAGCAGCCCAGAGAGATTGGTTTGCATACTACGGGTGTCATTTGCATACTACTTAGGAAAAGCCTTCGCTTTTCCCACCTGCAGCAAACTCCAGGCTGATTAGTTCACCCCACACTGGAGAGTTAATTACTCTCCCGTGTAGACCGGGTGTTTATTTGTAATCAGCAGAGGGCTGGAAGAGGGGAGGAAACAGGGCAGAAGCACCTGTCGTTAGCCTGGATTCTGGAGCAGCTCTGCAGGTGGAAAGATGAGTGTGAGCTGGAGCACCCCAGACCCGCACCCGGTCCCGGCTCTGTGTCAGGGCTTGCCATTGTGACCATGGGTGTGTCCTGGCTCAAGGAAAGGAGGAGGGTTGATTGATGATTGGACCTGAGCTCAGGGGGGTGTGGGACAATTGCCCCCAGTGAGTGGCTGGCGGGACAGAGACCGGGCTCAGAACATCACAATGAAGAAATGCCCAGAACCCAGGAGCCTGGGCAGGGAAGGGACTGGAACAGGACCTTCCAGGACCACCCGAGGGTGGGGCTGCTGGGTGGAATCCTGGCCCCAGAGACTGGAGAGTGGACCGGCTCTGCTGTGTGACACCAGGAACACACTGCCCTCTCTGAGCCTTGGTCTTCCCATTAGGGGGGCTAACAGCCTGGCCAGGAATCATGTGAGCCACACAGGGCTGTGAAAAACATAAATCTCTACTCAAAGGTAAGACATATTTCTCGATTCCCAGGTTGGAAATGGTCTCAGCCCCAAGGGAGATTAGTGACCTTCCCTCCCTCTTCCTCCCACCCAATATATCAGGACTTGCCCCCCTCTCCTACTCCATTGAGGCGTTTCTAGACCCTTCTGCCCCTGGTCTCTACTTGTAAGATGCAGAATGGTCATGTCCAAAGGGCCAGGGTGGCCCAACCAATGTGTCAAGGTTGGAAAGATCCTCAGTTGCTGTCAGAGCTCCAGAAAGGTGCTGAGCTGCCTCCTGCGTGAGATCCCCCAGAGCACCTATGATAAACCCAGAAAGCAAGGGTTCTAAAGCAGTAGGGAGGGGAGCAGCTGGGGCAGTGGTGTCCCAGTGACTCTGACCCAAGGGAACCACTGCTTTGGTTCAACTCCTCCCTCTTTTTCACAGACGGAGAGACTGAGGCCCAGAAAGGTGATTTGTCTGACCACACCCAGCAGAGCTGGAAATAGAACGCAAGTTCCCTGCTTCCAGCCCACTGGGGACTCTTCTGATGAAAGTCTGGTGCAGGGAGAGATTCCCCCAGAGGATAGCCTGTGATGGCAATGATGTAGGGGTCATGGTGGGGAAACCTGGCTGGGGTCCTTGGCTCACCCACAAGAGCAGTAACTGGGACCCTAGGTGGGGACAAAGACCCATATTCACCCGGGAGGCAGAGAGGAGCCATCCCTTCAGTCCACCCTTCCCTCCCAAGTTAGGCTTCCTAGCGACTCAGGGACGCGTGGGACAACCACTATCAGGCTGTGTGACTTCTGTAGGTTGCCGGAGAAAATAGAGGACAAATAATTTTTTTAATATCAAGTATATCCCATGCATACTGATGTTTATCTGAATTCAAATTTAACTGGACATCCTATATTTTTATTTGTTAAATCTGGCAACCCTAGACCCATGAGCAAGTCACTTCACCTCTCTGAACCCCAATTTCTTTACCTTTAAAAATGAATCAAAATTCTACCCTATGAGGATACCATGTAAATTAAATGGGATGATATATGTAAAATGCCCAACCCAGGGGAGATCGCCTTCAGAGGGCCCATAGCCCTTTCATGCTCCTCTCCCTTTCAGAGTCCCTGTTTTAGACCCCCCCCCACCCCCACACCGCCATCTTTGGAAAGGTTTTCGATATGATAGAAATACCTCTACCACTGACTGGCTGTGTGACCTTATGAGAATCACCCTCTCTGAGCCTTGGTTGCCTTGTATTAAGCACTGGTAGCAGTGATGGTTAACATCTTGCAAATGCACCAAGACACAGCTCCAATTTTAAAACACCCCAAGACAGCAGTGCTTACTCCATGGAAAGAATGGGTAACTGGAATTTCAGGCCAAGTGAGGGGCAGATCAGGGAGGTCATTTCTGCTTGGTGGCGGGGGGGGGGGGGGGGGGGGGACTTCCCTTGCATCCGTGTGAGCTCCTTGGAAGTGGGCATCATTCTGACCTTCAAGGTGTCACGTTTCCCAGCTGTGGTGTCCCGATAGCCCTCAGAACCCAGGGCGGGGCTGCGCCAAATCAGAGGCAATCTGTCCTTGCACCCTCCCAACCGCCTGTTCAGTTTGTGTCCCTAACTCTGTTAATACTTTTAATCTTTTTATATGTCACTCATCTGCATGCTTGGCAGCTTCCAGTAGCGCCTTTCCCGCTACATCTGCCTATTGGGAACTTCTCCTGGGGCTGCACCTGGCCCCTGGAAGGAAGGAAAGAAGGTGTGGCTGCTTCCCTCTGGGTGTCTGGGATGCTGGGCTCCAGCAGCTACAGGGGGCTTGTTTTCTCCCTGTTTTGCTTTTGCTTTTGCCTTCTTTCGTTTTCCTTTTACATTTTCTTTCCCAAACTTCTCAACTAGAACTGTGCCCAGGTGCCCTGACTGGCAGGTAGGGGAAAGAGGAGAAGACAGGACATTTGCTAAGTGCTTACCCGGCACCAGGGACAAGTCACACAGATCTGAAGCCTTGTCACAGTTGGAGGGGTCAATTGTCACCCCCAAGCACAGAAGTTCTCTCATGCAAGAGCACACAGCAAACGGAAGGCGGATGCTGAATTTGAACCCATGCTGCCTCTCATCTCCCCAACAAATTATTTGTTGTTTACAATCCCCTCCATTTTTCATAAAACAATCCCCTAAAGCGCTTTTATCTGCCTAGAGAGGCAAAGAATAAAGAATGTGAGCTGAAGACGCGTGGCAGGCTCTGACAGCTCCCTCCCCAATTCCCAACCCACCCCGCCAACCTTGCCAACAAGAACCCTGATCTTATTGGGTGGTGAAGAAGGCCCAAGAGGCGGGGAAGGATTTAGCCCAAAAGAAGAAAGACCCGTGATTAAGACAATCTCCATAATAAAGAGCAAGGGGGAGTGGAATGGAAAGGGGTGAGAAGGAGAAAAAGAGGTTCAGGCGGAGGGTCCAGGAGGTTTGTGGGTTTTTTTGAGGGAAGGGGTGTTGAAGAGAGAGATGCGTGGCAGTGGATGGGGAGGGTGGGGTATGGGTGTAAACTCTGTGTCTCCTTCATGGTGTGCAAACAGCACAGCAGAGAACTGAGTGCATGAGGGCTGCATAGGCAGAGGGGCTTGTAGGAAAACATTCTTAGCAGCTCAACTCATCATGACCAAAAATACCCACCAGTGGGCAAGGGCTCGATGAGGTGTGATATATACACTTACACTACTCAGCTATAAGAAATGGACAGACACACACAGGGCGGGGGGTGCGGAGATCGAGCCCCGCTGGGCCTGGAGGCTGCTTAAGATTCTCTCTGCCTCTCTTTCTCTCTAATAAAAAGATTCCTGCATTTTACTGTATGTAAATTAGCCTTCAATTTTTTTTGATTAAAAAAAAAGAAATACAAGAACTTCAGAGCCATGTTCTATAACAGTTGCAATCTGCATTTTGCCTAATAAGACTGAGAGAGACAAAGAGTTACAAATACCAATTTCAAGAAGGTAGGGGATGCTGCCATCACTCTAGACCCTCAAGAAGCCTATTTCTGGAGTGAGCATGGACAGGGAGCGCTGAATGGACCTGTCTTCCCCAAGTCTGCCTCTCATCCCATGAGGCTCTCATGGTCTAAACATCTCAGCAGTGCATGATCCCAGTCTTTCCAGATTCCGTTCCTGTTTTGGGGGGTGAGGGGGATATCCATTGCCAATTGCTACCTTACTGAAGAAAGAGAACTCTGTTCGAACGTCAAAGCCAAAACTGATAGCACAGGACTATAGCGAAGTGATAATATGGCCTCCAACATGGCACTTTCCTAAGATTCTTTTTTTCCCAGTGGTAATACTGGCCATTTACAATTTTTGCCTAATATGCTGATTTTTGGAACCCAACCCTTGGGTGACATGTGACTCCACCATAAAGAATCTGAGTGATTTAAAAATTGTTTTTTGGTCTTTGCTTAGACTCCTAACCACACCTGGGCCTCATGGATCATGACCCTACAGGTATTACAGGGCCTCTCATCCCCCCACCTCCCCCACTTCCCCCAACCCCACTTCTCCCCTCCAGGAGTCCAAGCTCTGGAGGAAAAGGAAGAACACCATCCATCCCTTCTGACTGAAGGTGTCTCTGATGTGACATTCACAGGGCTATCGCTGACCCATTTACTTTCACACTGATACGTTCATTACTATCGATGGCTTTTATTTTTTTGGAAATGTTTATACTCTTGCAACAGCCTGATAAGTAAAATCATCCAATACTTGGAAATAAGGCAAATAGATAACCGGTGTCCTTTCAAAGTCAAATTAAAACATTGTCTAACAAGCCCTTCTAAGGGTCATCTGACACTCTAGGGGAATGTCACTTTGCTTGACTTATTATTTGCTATTGACCAGGGCCCAGGCTCTGTAAAGATCGCTGTTAGCTGGTAGAAAACTGATAAGTTACAAATTATTTTTGTCTGGTAGAGAAATCATGCAAATGATAATAAAGAAGATAACCCCCAACATTATGATTTTATTGCCCTATAAACATTCACCAGTTTTGCATCTAACTTAGCAGTCTTATGAATATTCCAGAATTCTAGTTTTGGGGTTATTGTTGTTTTTGTCTTTACTAAATCTCTCTCCTCTCTCTATATATAGGTACATATAAATGTTTCTTCTCATATCCTTCATTGAACTAACTTTGTCATCCTGCTGGTTCCTTCATTAATAAGCTACACACAAAAAATTCACATGTGCTTACTCTATATTTCTGTAAGAATGGTGTATTCAAAATTTTGAAAACTATACTTTGAGAAGCTTTTCATAGTATTTGGTTTTTCCTCATGCTGACTCTCCCACTTTTCTTTGTGACCTTGGGCAAGTATTGCTGTCTCTGGTCTTTAGTTTCCTCAGCTGTGAAATGGGAGCCATCAGGCTGGCCTTTCTGGCTCCAACACGTGATGTTTCTAACTCCTCTTGCAGGGAAGCAAGACTGACATGCTGCAGTCAGAGAAGATGGGTGCTGGCAGGGGTGTTACAGGGCACAAACTTACTGCTTCCCACCACTCCCTCACCTTGAGAGATGGGGGTGAGGCTCGGACTGGTTAGGTAACTTGCCCAAGGTCACACAGATATTATTCATAATGATGACTTATTTTAATGTGGTGTTTGACAGTATAAACTTCACCCTAGAATCCCTCAGTAGCCCAATGAGGAGGCTATATCATCCCCATTTTACAGATAAAGAAACTGAGGTCCAGAGAAATGATGTGGCTTGCCCGAGGTTACACAGTGATTTACATGTGCGCACAGCCTGTGAGATTCCAGCTCTCCTAACCTCCTGAATCCCTGGGAGCAAGAGAGGGGCTGACAGGAGTTGTTCTGGGCCCCCACTCTTATCCAGGGAACCCCCATTTTTATCTGACAGATACATATTGGGTGCCACACAGGATTGCAAATGAAAAAGGAGTCCCAGAAGCTTGAAAACCCCGGCCCTAGACCATCTTCATCTGTCCATGTCAATAGCCTTCAGTTTTCCCCTCCTCCTCTTCCCTTGGAGGGGGCAGGGCGGGGGGGGAGGGGCGGGGAATGGTCATGGCAAGAAACAGAAAGTCCTGGTCAGCCTGGGCCTGAACATATCAGTCTCCAGACTGGGGAGACAGAGTAGCTAAATCTAAAGTGTGCTCAGGGTCCAAGCTGGTGAAGTGAGGTGGGCCGACAGGTAGTGAGCACCCTGTCAGCAAGAGTGAGTAAGGCTAGATGATCCAGCCAAAGGGTAACTCTCTAGATGGTAGCATTCATGGGCTTTTGTTGCTGTTTTTTAAATTTGATAAAAGCTAATTATGAAGTGTTCCTCACATGCCAAGTGTTTTGTATGTATATTATGTCACTGAAACTTTATAATACTCCAATGAGGTAGAATCTGTTGTTCCCAATTTATGTATAAGAAAACCGAGGCTCCAGGAGGTTAAGTAACTTCCCAAGGGCAGCTAGGAAGTGGCAGGTCTAGAAAGCTGATTACTAAGCTTCTCATCACTACCGCACTGTCCTTTGTGTTTTTCTGTATTTTCCAAGCTTTTGACAGTGAATACACGTTGCTTTCATAATCGTGAAAAAGTCTTACAAGTTACTGACTTGTAAAAAAATTCCATCTGCCCTGATGTTCTGTGCTTCCCTGGTTCTCATATCCCACCCGGGACCCCCTCCTCGGCCTCCGTCCTTGCAGACTCCCACCTTGCTGTCCCTGCCCCCACACCAGCTTGCATGCGTGCGTGCGTCGGGGGCGGGGTGGGGGGGTGGGGGGCGGCGTCCAGTGTCCCAGTCTTGCTGAGGTCTGCTCAAACTGTCTCCGGGAGGCCTCTGGCCCTGGGGGCATGGTGGGGCGGGGGTGGGGGGGCAGGCTCAGGGAAGGAGAAGGGGAAGTAGGAAAGGATGTGAAACTTGGCCATAGCCAGGCAGGCACCACCCCTGCTGGGTGTCCCACAGCGGTCCCTGGGCCCCTGGGTGGAGGACAGGAGCATCCAGCTGAACTGTCCGCCAGCTGAGGCAGGTGAGGCCAGTGCCCGAGGAGGGGGGAGGGGGCTGTGAAGTTCAGGGAGCCCAGGGAGCTGGCCTAGGGGGCTAGACTACGAAGGCAGGGGAGGGCGAGCTCTGCCCTGGGGGTTCTGGGCCAGGACAGAGTTGGCGGGGTGTGGGGGGGCAGGGGGGCCTGATCCAGGACCCAGAATAAGTGAGTGGGGAGGCCTTCTTCATTCCTTGGGTTTGGGAGATAGTGGGAGGTGGTGACATAGACCCATCCGCTCCAACCAGAGTTCCTGCGTTTGCCACCCCCCCGAAACACAAGAAGGTGGAGAAAGGCTGGCAGCGTTAGAACCACAGCACAGGGGTCCCGTAGAGGGTCCAGTGGGTGCTGAAAGGGGCCAAGTGTGCAGGGGAGTAAGCACATGTGTTGGGTCAGGGGGCTGTGAATTCCCGTGTGTATGCACAGCTCTGCCATCTGGGCGAGAGAGTGTGAATTAAATAAGGAGTAGGCGCTCAATAGATATCTGTTCAATGGAATTGATCATCTGTAGGAGTATATGAGTGTGGGTGTCTGGCCAAGTGAGCGATGGAGTCTATTTGGGTGTCAATTTGTGCATCTAGGAGTGTGTAGTGGATTTTGAGTTTGCTCACTGTGCTCGTAGGTGTGGGATCAGAGGCTAGGTTTGTGCATCTATGTGTGTAACTCTGTGGGTGTGCTCAGTTGTGTGTGGGTGTCTGTGCAAATTTCTGGTTCTTCATTTATGTGTGGGGTCACTGGAGCTGGGTGGAAGGCAGACATCGAAGGCCTTTGAGGATGTGTATGTGCCTCAGTGGTGGGCGGATGTGTAGATATCACTGTAGGTGTGGGATTCAAGTGTACGTATGAGACGGGTGTGTGTGAGTGTGTGAGGTCTAGCCCTGCCCCATGTCTCCATAGTGGCATCATGGAGGCCCCGTGGGGCTGGCTGGTGGTCTGTGTGCTGGCCATATCCCTGGCCTCTACAGTGACCCAGAATGTGTGCCAAGCACCGAATGGGAGGAATGGGGCTGCAGGACCACCCGGCCGAGACGGACGGCCTGGCCTCAAGGGGGAGCAAGGGGAGCCTGGTAAGCCCATCCCTCTAGACCCCAGCCCCTCATCCCTTGGCTGGGCCCGGCCTCCGGGTGCAGGCTTGGGGGTGGCACCAAGAAGCGGGAATCCACCTGGGCCCCCACGTGAAGCCCCTACACTCTGCACCTGGTTCCAGGGGCCAAGGGGAACCTAACCTCCTCCCTCGGCATGTGCCCAGGCTGCCAGGCCTCTCCATATACCGCTTCCTGCCTGAGTCCTCTTTCTCATGCACCACCACAAGCAACAAATGTGAAAGGTCTTGGAGCAGTGCCCAGCCCTGGGTTGTTGTTCAGTTACCAGAATGAATAAGGCACCAGCCTTTAGACTCAGGAGACTCATCTTGCTGTGTGACCTTGAGCAAGTTACTGACCCTCTCTAAGCCTCGGTTTCCTCGTCTGCATAACGAAACAATAAACCCACCTGGCACATAGAGAGGATTAATTCATGGCAACTATCTTTTTGCTTCCTTCCAGCCTCCCCCAACTCTGTCCCTGCTTCCCCATTCCCAGCCCCTTCCAGCTTCAGAAATTCACATTCTAGAAAAAAGGCTGGGGGTGAAGGAAAAGAGAGGAGGGCATGCTCCGAGTGGAAAGGGAAAGTCTCAGTCCCCTTGAGCCTCCCAGTCCAGAGCAGACCAGAAAGATCTGCATAGACGTTTGCAATAATTGGCATCCACGCGTCCTAAATGTAGTCCCGAACCTGAAAAAGTCAGGGGCAGTGGCCTGGCGGGCTGTGGAGGACACAGCCCTGGGCAGGGCCCAGCGGAGGAGCCCATGTCCTGTTTTTGCCAGAACCTGACAGCTTCCAAGTACCTGTTCCCACTTTTCTCCACTTTAGCGGTAAGAAAGCTGAGGCTCAGAGGTTGAAACACTTGCCCAAGGTCACACAGCCAGCCAGAATCGAGGTCCTGGAGGCCCAGGCACTCCCCCATGCTCTATCCCACAGCAGCCAAGAGCCCCAGCTACCTCCCTGAGGACGGGTGGACACTGGGCTTCCCCTCCAGATCTGGCCTTTCTCCCCACAGGGGCTCCTGGCATGCGGACGGGCATCCAAGGCCTTAAAGGAGACCAGGGGAACCCTGGGCCCCCGGGAAGCCCTGGCAACATGGGTTTCCCTGGGCCCAGTGGCCCCCTGGGGCTCCCTGGCTTCCCAGGACCGAAAGGCATCAAGGGCAACCCAGGAAACATCAAGGACCAGCCACGGCCGGCCTTCTCAGCCATAAGGCGGAACCCACCAATGGGTGGCAATGTGGTCATCTTCGACAAGGTCATCACCAACCAGGAAGGCCCGTACCAGAACCACACGGGCCGGTTCCTCTGCGCTGTGCCCGGCTACTATTACTTCACTTTCCAGGTGGTGTCCAAGTGGGACATCTGCCTGTCCATCGTGTCGTCTGGGAGGGGCCCGTTCCGGCGCTCCTTGGGCTTCTGTGACACCAACAGCAAGGGAATTTTCCAGGTGGTGTCCGGGGGTATGGTTCTCCAGCTACAGCGAGGGGACCAGGTCTGGATTGAAAAAGACCCCGCCAAGGGCCGCATTTACCAGGGTGCTGAGGCAGATAGCGTCTTCAGTGGCTTCCTCATCTTCCCGTCCATCTGAGACCGGGAAGGACCCTCCCGCCCCTGGCCGCACGTGCTTCCTGCTGTGTGACTCTGGCCCACTCCCTCCACCTCTCTGGTTTCTATGGTCTCCTCTATATGGGGGTGCTGTTGCTTTAGCTGTCTGAGGGAGAGGGCTGGCTCCCGGGGCCCCGAGAACTTACTGCCCACTGCACACTGTAAGAAGATGGATTTCTTAGAATTCTTTCTAGAATAAACACCTGAGTCCATGTGTGCTGAGTCTGAGGTTCGGTTGCTACGCTGGACGCTGGGAGGGAGCATGAGAATGACAATCGTTGAGTGCTTACAAGGCAGGCCCATATTTTGTATTTTACAACATGTATTTAGCAGGTCCTGGGAGCCTCATCGGCCTGGGTTCAAATCCGAGGGTCACCACTTACCAGTTGGCCAACCGTGTGTGTATGATATAACTTCAGGGAACTCAGTGTCCTTATCTGTAAAACGGGAATAACAATGGCACTTCCTTCAAAGACTTGTTGGGAGGATGAATGACTTAATACGTGAAAACTGCAGAGCTGTGCCTGATTCTTAGTAAGGGTTATGGAAGTTTGAGCTATTACTGTATTTTTTTAATCTGTACAGCTGAGGGGTGAGGCGGGTATCACGACCCTACTTTCCAGATAATGAAACAGGCTGGAGCGTGGGGGTGGACATAAAGCCCAAGGTCAGTGATAAAGAAGAGGAGTTGGGATTTGAAGCCGGATCTTACTGGTAACCAAGCCTGTGTGTGTGTAACTGTGACCCTTGCCAGCCTCCATAGCCACATGCCTGACAAGTGACACCTGCTTTTCAACCCTGAACCAGCAAAACATGGGCAAGACTCAGAGATGGCGGGGAGCAGTTGGCCCAAGGGCAGCCAGCAGTCCTCCCCAAAGCCAGGTTTCCTGAGTCCAGCCCTGGGCTTCCCCCTGAGCAGGCATGGAGACTGAGGCTGCCTCCCTCCTGGGCTGGGCACCCCTCCTGGGCTGGGACTGAAAAGGTCTGGAGTGCTCATGGTGAATATTCCCAAGGTCCCACTTAGCCTGTCCAGAGCTGCTCAGAGGCAAGAAGCCCCACCATGTCCTTTGAATGTGAAGACAATAAGGAGCCCGGGAGTTCAGTCCTGAGGATGTCTAATGCCCTGTGCATTTTCCCAAAGGAAACCATTTGTGCCCTGTACACACACCACACACCCACACACTACACATGCACACTCGTCTCCCGCAAGATGCATGTGGACCCACATTCCCGGACTGAGATCTGCCGACTCCCCACTGAAACACGGCACAGTGATCCCCTCCCTCAGCGCACACCCAAGCCACTCCCTCAGATGCCCGTGCACAGCCCTGGACACGCACACTCGTTACACCTTCAAACACACAGACATACTTGGGGTAGACGTGCTGTCATACCCAGGGTTCCCTGTCTCAGATACCCAAGTGCCTCTCCTAAACTGTCAGAAGTACACACACACACACACACACACACACACACAAACACACACACACACACACACAAAACCTCAAGACATGTGTCCCAGACACACCCCTGCTGAGCAGGTGCACACGTCCTCCTCACCCTCCAACACGCATGTGCCTTAGAAATGCCCCGGTTCTGGGGCGCCTGGGTGGCTCAGATGGTTAAGCAACTGCCTTCGGCTCAGGTCATGATCCTGGAGTCCCGGGATCGAGTCCCACATCGGGCTCCCTGCTCAGCGGGGAGTCTGCTTCTCCCTCTGACCCTCTTCCCTCTCATGCTCTCTATCTCTCATTCTCTCTCTCTCAAATAAATAAATAAAATCTTAAAAAAAAAAAAAGAAATGCCCCAGTTCTCTCACCTGCTGACCCTCACACACGCTCGCATTCCCACTGGGCCATTCTCCGAGCCACAGGAATGGTCTTTCCCACCTACTGACTGACACACAGGCAGCCTGGGAGTCCTCACAAACCCATACCTCCCCCCTCCCCAGGCCTCTGACAGACTGCCAAGACCCTCTCCTGGGGCAGGGCTGCCCCAACAACAGCTTCTGGGGGTCGGGAAGAAGAGGGTGACCCTGCTGCTGCCGCAGGTCCAAGCTAGGCTCCTCTGGCCCCCTCTGCCTCCTTCAGGCCTCCGCTCTGCCCCGGCTCTCCGCCTCCCTGCCCAGAATACACGCTCCTGTGGCCCAGGAAATGAAACATCTTTGAGCACCCACGATGTGCTGGACATTTCATAGCCACTGATGCACTGAATCTCAGCAATCCCTCTTAACTGAGGCTCAGAGAAAGGAGATCCCTACCCATGGTCACACTGCTAGAGAGTGGCAGGACCTAGATTTGAACCAGCTCTGCCTGACCCCAAAGTGGGGAGCTCCTTTTCATTGCAAAGATGTCAGGAGTGCAGCCCCTGTAAGTGGTGGGAGAGACCAAGCTAGAGAAACGTGAGTGCAGGGAGCGTCCGTTGCTCCTTATCCTAAACTCCACCCAGATGCACCCCCCTCCCCCACCCACCCAGCCTCCCTGAGGCAAATCGCCGGTCAGGCCTGGAGGAGGGGAACAGGCTCAGGCGGAGCCAGAGCCTGGCTGCGGGGCAAGGCAGGCTGAGCGTGGGCCGAGGCTGCCACCTGCTGGACAACACAGACCCAGGCGCAAACAAGCTGAGAACGGAAGATGGGGTCCCCCACCAAGGCTGTGTCTAGTTTTTGCTCTTCCCAGCCCTCCACCTGCTGGGGACTTCTGAGGTCAAGTTCATTCACATCCTTACTCTCAGCCCACACTCTGCAACCCTGGGCCACAGGGTAGAGGGACAGATGGGGAGACCGAGGCCCTAAGGGTCACTTGGTGGGGCAGGGGCGGAGCTGTGAACTCATGCTCCAAGCTAAGGACTGCGCATGCCTCATACCCTGGGTCCTCACCACTGCCCTGCGTGGGAGCGATTGGAACCCCCCAAATACGGAGGAGGAACCGATGCTCAGCGAGGTCGAAGGCCTCACCCTGAGGGACATCGGTGGCAGGTGGGGGGTCAGGGTTGGAACCCTCAATTGCTCAACAGCCCCTTCCTCCTCAGAATGTCATAGGAGCAGAAGAGGAAGAAAGGAGAGGAGCCTCTCCCGCCTCTGCCAGCCTGGCCCCAGCCCCCAACCCTGCACCAACCATCACAGACTCCAAGACCAGATGCAGGAGTGCCAGGGATGGATCATCAGGGGCCTCGGCAAAGGAAGAGGCACCCATGTGCAAAGCCTGGGCCTCCCCCACCACCCAGTATACAGATGGGAAGACTGAAGCCTAGAGTGGTTTGCGGAGGGCCTCAGAGCAAGGGAGTGGCAGGGCCAGAAGAAGATCTGAGGCCACTGACTCCATAGCAAGAGTCTATCCACCACAGCAGGCTGCCTGCTGTCGAGGCTTGCCCATCCTGGGTGTCCACTCCCAAGTGTAACAAATGAGGGGGGCAAATGGAAGATTCTAGAATAAAGCCTGCCACTTGACAAGTGCGTGTGAGGCTTGTTTCTGGGAGCAGCTAGGCAGAGGGGCCAGAGCAAGGCTTTGGACCTTAAGAAACCATTTACACGTGATTTTTGGTAAGGGCTTTCACCCCGAGACTCAGTTTCTTCATCTGCAAAGGGGGTTATAACTTCCTCCTAGGGACATTGTAAAACAGCTGTCTCAGGCACAGTAAATGCCAACAAATGGGGATGGGCTGAATTGGACACACACACACACACACACACACACACACACACTCCCTCCGGCAGATCCGGGGCAGTGGACATTTCCTCATTTCAGACACGCATGACCCTAGGATGGGGAACGCAGGGGCATCGCTGTGGTCAGCTGGGCTCAGTACCCAAAAGAAAGTATTGAGTCAGGACAAATTATGGGAAAGGGGATGTGGGATTGGGGGCAGGGTGAGCAGAGGGGAGGGGGCCGCCCAGCCTGCTGTGGGCCCTCCTCGCTGTGTCTACTCTGACGCGGTGTCCTCCTGCCCCGGAGAGGGGAAGCAGATTTGAGGACATCTCTGTGACCAGACCAGAATCCTGCCACCTCAGGTGAGGCCAGGAACCCCCACCCCCCAGGCGAGGGCAAATGGCAGCTTCCCCCTGCCGCCTCCCTGAAACATGGGGACAACTTGATTGGTAAGGGGAAGGAGGGTCCCCGTTGCTGAGAGCTAAGGACCTGGGCTCAGAGAAGAGGTCTCATCTCCCATCCATCCTGCAGTCCCAGACCCCAAGGGGCAAGGGGCCTGGGGAGGGAGGTAGGCTCCAGAGGGCTGAGAAGGACCGGCCTGGGGAGCAAGAGAGTGAACTCGGCTCTCTCCCCACCCAGATCCTTCCCCAGGATGGACATGGGGTCCAGCTCCTGGCCCCGCCTTGGACTAAACCTGATGCTGCTCCTGCTGGCGTTGCCACTTGGGGGCCAGGCCAGCACAGGCTGCTACGGGATCCCTGGGATGCCGGGCCTACCAGGGGCCCCCGGGAAGGATGGATACGATGGATGGCCGGGGCCCAAGGGTGAGCCAGGTGAGTCTGCCGGCCTGCTGGGGAGGGGTTACCTGAGGCCTGGGGGCAGCGGGCAAAGTGTCCGTCCGAGGCTAAGCTGGGGGGAGGAGGACAGCAACCTGTTGGCAAGACTCCCAGAGCAGAGTCCCGCTTTCCTGGCAGGTGTAGCCCATTTCTTCTCAGAGCCCAGGGCTCGGTTCTCCCTGTTCCCCAATTTTGTGCCTCAGGGTCTCATCTGACACCAGGGAGCGAACAAGAGCACCTGTCCCAGGACGGGGCAGGGAGGATCACAGGAGATGATTCTGAAGACCTTTGGCAAACTCTAAAGCGCTGTGCTCTTTGATTACAGCCCCTCTACCCCCTGCCCTGCAGCATGGACTTCTGGGGGGTGGGGCCCACACATTGAGTGTCCACAACACACAGATGGCCAGGGTTCAAATCCCAGCCCTACCACTTCCCTGCGTGAAGTGCCTCAGTGTCCTCATCTGTCAAATGGGGAGATGGTCGTACCTAGTGCATAGGGGTGCTGGGATGATTAAACAAGTTGAAATGTAAAACAGCACCGCGAACATGGTAAGGTCTCAGGGTGGCAGAGCCTATGCATGTTATAGCTGTTATTGTTTTTATCGGATCTGTGCTCACCTCCGTCCCCCTAGTTGGGGGCACGGGGAGTGAGAAGTCAGGATTGCAGAATGATGGGCAAGCCCTAGCGTGAGCAAAAGGGGCTGAAGATGTGAGGGGGCGTGGGTGCTGGGCAAGCGCTGGAGTCTGGGGGCGCCTTCTCGGTCAGAAGGTGCATATCTGGGATGCAGGTGTGTCTGGAGCCAGTGTGGGTGAGACTGGGGTGTGGTTGGACAGAGGTGATGGGGGGCGGCAGAGGCGGGGGGCGGGGGCAGGCCAGGGATGAGGAATGTCCTTAGGAATTTCCCCACTGTCATCTTCACTCCTGGCACTAGAATGGAATTTTGCCAACATTCCAGAAGGAATTCTCTGATTCAGGGTTAGCCAAATGAGGCCCCCAGGTCTGCCATTTTTCGAGAACGTAGACTGCACAGCTGCCTCTGGCCATCTCGTGGCCTAGGGTGGCCGATGGCAACCAATTATCGAGCTCCTACTATATGCCAGGCATGGTTCCAAATGCTCGGCGTATGTTTTAGCCACTACCCTCCCCACTGCCTGTCAGGCCCCTCCCCATGGCATGTCCTCCCCCTCCCAATCAGTTGCTGGAAGCTATCCTGAGGGATGAGACAAGGCCCTGCACACCTTGCAGGCCTCACCAGGAGCTGACCTTCCTGAGCACTTCCTATGCGGTGCCTGGAACGCTCACTCTCCCACTCCAAGCTCCCAGCAGCTCTCTGGAATCCGTTCTATTACACCCTTTCCTCAGTTAGTCACGCAGAAGCTCGGGGAGGGGAGGTCACCTGCCCAGGGTCAGGCGGCTTTCGCCTAGGTCTGTTGGATCCTGGTCCCCCTCTCCTAACCCCAGGACCTAAAAGGCTCACACAACCATAGAGGGAGGATCTGTCACAAATAGGTCGGCACAGAAAGCCAACCGTAAGGAAGTCAAAGGAGGAAGCAGCCATGAGGCTGGTAGGCTTGGCCAGAGCGGGCTTCCGGGAAGAGGAGACGAGAGCCCGGCCCTAAAAGATGAGTACGGTTTGGACAAGGGGAGAAAAATCTCACAGAGGCTCAGAGAATCAGGGCTGTCACAAAAATCACACGCTCTGACTAGGACTCAGACAGACTTGACTTTCCAATCTTGACTCCACCTCCTCCTGGCTGCTTGGCCTTGAGTGAGTCTCCAGCCTCAGTTTCCTCATCTGTACCATGAGAGAAGTGGAACCAGCCCAGGTGTCATAAGGGGCTCCGGGCGGCTGAATGGGGCCAGGGGAGACAACAACCCCCTTAGTGGGGCAGTTTCCGTTTGGCTCCATCCAGTGCTTCCCGCATGCTAAGCTGGTCCGGGGTGGTTCCGTCTCAGGAACGGACACAAGTTCTGCGGAGTTCTGAAGCTTATAAAATGTTGAGGGCCCTCTTTTAAAAAAAATAATACAAAATTATAGGTCCATTTGTTTGCAGGGAAGGGGTTGGTTACACAAATCTACACGTGCTACAAAATCGTGTTAGAACGCGCTCCGACACGTGCTGATGCTGGTTAGGCCTACCCTCTCCATCATACATGTGGAAACTGAGGCCGACCGACAGGGGGGCACCGTAGCCACGGTCAGAGGGCAAGTCCGTAGGGAGGCAGGACTCCAGGTGATAGTCCACCTGGGGAAGGAGGTTCCAGAGGCTAAACTCTGGTGTTATGTGCCCTGGAGGACACCCCCGGGGTCGCTGCCCCCTGCCCCATCACCTCCTTCCCACCTGCTCTCTCCCCAGGAATCCCAGCTATCCCTGGAACACGAGGACCCAAGGGTCGGAAGGGAGAACCCGGCACACCTGGCTTTCCCGGGAAGAATGGCCCCATGGGAACCTCTGGGATGCCAGGGGTTCCCGGTCTCATAGGACCCCCAGGGGAGCCAGGCGAGGAGGGCAGGTACAAGCAGAAGCACCAGTCCGTGTTCACAGTCACACGGCAGACGGCTGAGCACCCCAGGCCCAACAGCCTGGTCAAGTTCAACACAGTCATCACCAACCCACAGGGGGATTATGATACCAGCACCGGCAAGTTCACCTGCAAAGTCCCTGGGCTTTACTACTTCGTGTACCACACGTCGCAGACGGCCAACCTGTGCGTGCACCTGTACCAGAGTGGCGCCAAGGTGACCACCTTCTGTGACCACATGTCCAACAGCAAGCAGGTCAGCTCGGGCGGTGTGCTGCTGCGGCTGCCGGTGGGCGAACAGGTGTGGCTGGCCGTCAATGACTACAACGGCATGGTGGGCACCGAAGGCTCTGACAGCGTCTTCTCCGGCTTCCTGCTCTTTCCTGACTAGGGCGGTCAGGCCTGTTCCAGCCCCAGGGCCGTCCCGCCTCCCTCAGCTTCCCTGCAAGAACCGCTGTGCTCGGGCCATTCTCCCCGCCTGATGGACTCCTCCTCCAGGAAGCCCGCCCTGACCCCGTGCCCCACATTCTCTCCCTCCTCTGAGCTCCTTCAGGAGCCACTGCTTTGAGACTTAACCAACACCTTCTAATACTGTCAATGGTTCCCGCCACCCACCAAGTCTTGGGAAAGGCAAGGACATAGAGAAATAAATAAATAAATAAATTGATAAATATGCACGGTTCAGGCTTCTCACTGCCAAGTTCTCGAAGAAGCGGGCCTCTTCATCCTCAGCTTTGCACCTGCCGCAGCCATCTGCAGGCTCTAGATTTAGACAGAGCCTCTAGCTGGTGCTCAGTAAGGGTTGGTGCCAATGTTGAGACACTCAGCGTCCTGTGGCCATTTGGGAGAGTGTGATGGAAGGCTGCAAGAGGTTCCCAATGGGCTATCTGCTGTCACTTATTTGGGTGAGAGGTGCTACTGTCATTAAAGTTATCCATGCTCACAGGTAAACAGGAGTGTTTGAATTCCCAGACCTATGTTGAATTGTGGCTGCACCTGTCACAGGAGGAGTTTGGGCTCAGGTAAGCCCAATGTAGACCAAGAACAGATGTGCAGTGGATTTGTGCCGAATTAATGAGTTAGTTGGAGCGAATGAATGAATGAATACTGGGCAAATGAGTGACTAAAAGCAGAGTAAATGAATGAGTGAGATGGGCATGAGCCAGTAAGAGAGAGAGAATCTGTGTCCCCGGTTGTCTGATTCACCCCAAATAACTGTCAGACTCTGGGAGCCCCCAGGCACTCAACGAAAACGAGTGCTGCCCCGAGGATGTCAGGCTTCCACACAAGGCTCCTGATGGTTGGGCCCGGCTGGCATGATCCTTGTTGGAGGACCAGGAGGCCCGACACTAGCCACAGCCCTTTCATTGTGGTGACCCTGAGAAGGGTTGACAGTTCAGGTTCAAAAAAGATAAAAAGTGTAACTTTCCTGGGCAGACTGCCCATCCGGCCTCAGAGCCCACAGAGACCCAAGGAGAACCTGCCCCGGCCTCGCTGAGATCTCAGCCTGTTTCCACGAGACCCCGCGGAGCTCACAGAGGCACTGACCCACCGGGGCTGCCACAGCAGCCCGCCACCAGCTCCACCCACTCTGGCTCCTTTGTTCGTGAAAGGAGCCAGTCCACACCCTCCTGCCTTTGCCATGTTGTTTCTTCATCCTGCAGAGCCCTCACCCTGCTCACACTAGTCCTCCATCCACCTGGATAATACACACTCAGCTGTCAGGGGTCAACACAAAGATCACCTCCTCCACGAAGCCTTCCCTGATTCTCCCATGTGTGTCCCCGCAGTGCCCTCCAGAGCCTTGGATCACAAACTAGGTGACTTTTTAGAGCCCAGGTTCCCAAATCTGGTGGTGCAACAAAATCATGTGTGCACACACACGCACACACACGCATGTACTCACAGAGTGGGAACAGAGGCAAGGGCCTAGGAACCCTGGCTGGGTCAGGGGGTGCCTCTGGCAGGGACAGGGCCAGGTCACGGGGCCACTCCTCACGGCTGTCCTCCATCAGCCACTTAGCAGTTTGCCCAGCAGCGCCTCAAGTGCTACATCTTTTTTCTCAGTTCTCTTTTGTTTAAAAAATCAATACACCGTTTATGTAGGCCACGGTGTCAGATGAGAAACCTGTACTTTGGAAACGACAATTTTTGTGCCATTTTTATTTTCCATAATTGTTTCCTTGTTGTTCTCGCTTTGTCAGGAGAGACAGGCCTTCGAAAATGCCAGCTTGTCTGCTGGGCTGAGGGGAACCTGGCGAGGGCTTCGAAGGGGGGCAAGCGAGGGGCAGTGGAGGTGGGACATGAACCAGCATAGGACACCCCAAGGGGTGGCTTGAGTCTGCTTGACAGTCTCTCTCTCTCCCTCTCCTGTGGCCCCTCCCCCCCGAACAAAATAAAGAAATAAAATCATTAAAAAGAAGAAAAGGACACCCCACGCCTCAAGGAATCCCTTTTAGACCACAGAATTTTGAGTTGTATGTCTCTTCTCCCACCCTAGGTAGGGATCATTCCCCTCTGTGCCAGGGATGCAAGGCAGAGATTTTTATACAGACACTAGCTGACTCCTACTCAGAGGCTGAGGCCCAGAGACCCCTCCACTCCTGGTCCCTGATCCAGGCATGGCTCCCATGCACGCAGGCTCCAAGAATTTGGTCTTCTCTTCATATATATAACACTGTCCCCAGGTTTGCATGGGGGGCCTGCAGAGGGCTGGGCCCTGGATGTGCCAGGTTACTTCACTGGCCCCCCACAACCCATGCTTTCCCTTCATATATGGGGAAACCGAGGCCAGTAAATATGCCTGAGGCCACATAGCTAGACCAAGGCAAAGCTGGGATTCAAACTCGGGAGAGGCTGATTCCTAAGCCCATGTCCATCCTCCCCTACCTGCTGCCTCCTGCTCTTAGTCTCGAGCCGTCTCCTTAAACCCCAAGTTCAAATTCACCTTTTCTCATTGCCATCAGCCACCAAAGAATTAGAAGCCCAGGCGGCCTTTGGGGACCTTCAGAAGAACCCTGGACCTGCAACCTGCGAATTTACAATTTTATAGGTTCAGAGACTAAGTGTTATGGAACTCTACCCTTCTCCCTGCTCAGAATCCACTGCCTTCCCCTCCTCATCCAGGCCAAGTCCCTTTGAGTCTATAGTTGGCCGAGCCCAGAAACCCTTTGGCTTTACCAAGCTAGTCTCTTCTTTCCCTAATACCCACTGCAGGTAACCTTAATTTCCATCAATCAGCATCCACAAGCCCAAAGATGTTCTATCTCCAAGCACAGATGTCAAGTGGGGCCCTCCTGACCTGTGGCAACTCCTGGCGCTGGTTGGGCATCCATCCCTGCAAGAGGCACACATCCCTGCAAGGGGCACACATGCCTGCGAGGGGCACCCATCCCTGCGAGGGACACCCATTCCTGCGAGGGGCACCCATCCCTGCGAGAGGCACCCATCCCTGAAAGGGGCACCCATCCCTGCGACGGGCATCCATCCCTACGAGGGGCACCCCTCCCTGCGAGGGGCAGCCATCCCTGCGAGGGGTACCCATCCCTGCGAGGGGCATCATATTGCCTTAGATGCAGCCTCAGCAAGCTGGCTGATACCCTGGTGCCAGGTATGCCTGTCTCTGAGTCCTGCAGCTACCACTTGTATGAGGTGTGGGCTCCAGCTGAAACCAAGGGTCCGACGCTCATTCAGCTGAGCCACCCAGGTGCTCCTAGTCCTCTCTTTTCTCTGACATTTATCGCAGAGGCCATAAGACCACTGCTTCATTCATTGTTTAACACCAGTCTCCCCCAGCAGAAGAAACTCTCCATGGGGACAAGAGCCATGGCTGACCTGTTTGTGACTCTGTGCCCAGCACCTAGCACGGAGAGGCTCATGATAGACATTTGTTCAGTGATGACTTTCTCCTCTCTTGGCCTCAGTTTTCCCATATTTAAGGCGAGGGGAATGAGCTGGCTGACCTCTGAGCCCCTCTCCAGCCCTGACCTGGTGTGATTCCAGGATCAGCAAGCAATAAGCCCGTGCCTATGCCCATCATTGTCATCAGCTTTGAGCCTTGCTGTAAGCAGAGGAAGGGCTATCAATAAATAATGACTGCATTTAAAATTCATTACTAGATAATTTTCTGAGAACAGGGCAAGAGCGGAAGTATAGAATGGGAAGAAGGCAGAGGAGATGAGCCCAGAAAAGGGAAGCCTGAGACATGGCATGGTAGTAACAATTAACACGTGCCTTGTACTTCCTAGTTTATGCTCCACTTTCTCCTCCACGATCGCAAATGAGCCCCCCAGGGCCCTGTGCCGTCTACGGGGCATTGGTCATTATAGCCCCAACATCTAGCAGAGGAAACTGGGGCTCCCTTGAGTCCTCTTGGCGGAGAACACTTAGGCCCCCATTTGAGACCTCAGGAATCAAGCTCTCTGATGAGTGGCAGAGCCAGAATATGAATCACGGTTTCTGACTCCGAATCCAGTGCTCAGGCACCGGGCCAGCCATGTTCTCATTTCAGTGAGGAACACCCATGTCTGCTGGAGGGGATCACAAGGCCGGGGGCCCTGACACGCAAGCCACCAGTTGTGGACATTCTCCCAGCACAGCCTGTTCCCCCAACGGCTGCTGAGCTGGCGAAACCAAACTGGCCAACCACCCTCCCCATTTACAGTAAACCCCTCCAGATTGCAGAAATGAGACCTGAAACTGCCTGGATGGGCTAAGAGTGGAGGGGGCCGTCCTGCTGGGTCCATGGGTGGGGGTTGTCTGGGGAAGGCCCTTCCTATCTCTGGGGAATGGGACTTCCGCTTTGGCCTGAGAGCAGCAAGGACCTGGCTCCTGGTCCCACTGCTGCCCGGCCCAGCGGCATCACCAGACACCAGGTTCCCAGGTGAGGATGGGGTTCGGCGCCTGGGGGGACCGGCCAGCAGGACCAATATGGCAGAGGGTGATGATGTCCAAAGGGGAGGCCTTGCGTCCCCTGCCTCAGAGCCACTGGGGGCGATTAACCATGCGGATCCCTGGGCCCAATCCCAGACCTGGGGAGTCAAACTCCCTGGGGGTGTGCTTGGGAGTCTACTGCTATCCGGGGCCCCAAGTGATGGGAGGCAGCCTAACATGGGAGCCACCAAGACTCAAGCTGAGTCCTGCTTCTGTCTCTTCGATGCTGGTGACCTGGGGCAAGGCATGTAACTTCTCTCAGCCTGGACCCTCTCTGGGAATAATAGAACATTTTAGGGGCACTGGGAGCCCTGAAGGAGGTCAAGCTCACCCAGAGCTTAGCGAATGACCTGGTTCAAGATACGTGGGAGGCAGAGGTGAAATTAGAACCCAGGTCCCCCTCCACCCAGCCCAGCATTTCTCCAACACCTGCCTTCTCTCCTTTCCTCTCGGTCTGCTGAGAAAGCTCAGCTTGACTCTTTCAAGGAACGAATTTGACTTGTAGGTGGAGTTGAGATTCGTTATTAGTTAGCACTGAGTGAACCGAATCACGTTGATAAAGGAGGGGTTGGGATCAGACACCCCACAAGAGATCTCATTCCTCTTAGACTCCACCTCATTTAACCCTCAGCCCTGACAGGTAGAAGTTAGCTTTGCTAGAGAGGCTCAGAGAGGCTAAGGGACTTGCCTGAGGTCATGCAGTGAGCTGGCAGCAGGGGGGGAGTTCAAAGTCCAGTTGGCCTGATTGCAAGTTGGGGAGCGGGTGGGAAGGGACTGTTGGGGGCTGGAAGGAGACGGGAGGACTGGTGACCTGGGAAAGATGTGAGGAGCAAGGCTGGCAGGGGCGACAGGTGGCAGGGACAGGGGTCAGACCAGATGAATCCTAGGTCCCTGCCCAAATCTGAGACTCAGTGGCCCCTGAGATGAGCCGGAACCTGGATCTTCCCACTCCCCACCCCAGCCCCACCTCCTGCTTCCCCAGGAAGCCCGAGTCTCATGGTGGGTCTGGACCCACCGCCCTCATCCCTCCACCCCCTGCTTGGAGCTCTCCACTCCTGGGCTGCCTCCACCTGAGACCTCCTCTCCCTGAGCCCCATCTCCCCAAGGGGCTGGATCCTGTTTTATACCTTTCCAACCATCCTCCGTCATATCCCAATGCTTGGGGATTCTTGGATGACGGGGATAATACAAAAAAAGGCTAATATTCATTTAGCATTTCCACCATGCCGGGCCCTACCTCATCCATCCCCCCACCAATCCTGCGTGGCAGAGATTAGTGTTATCCCCATTTTATGGAAGGGGAAAGGCGCCAGAGAGAAGCGACTTGCCTGAGGCCCTCACCCAGACGTGGCAGAGGCTGATTCGGCTCCCGGTAGCATTGCTATCCTTCTGACACCGGGGCCTCTCACCACTGCCCCTGGCGCCGAGCCTGCTGAGCAGTAAGGATAGATGCCTCCTCCACTGAGCGGCCGCCCGTACCCAGCGCGGCTCAAAATGTCACTGCGCAGTAGCCCCTGTCAGCCTGTCCGGCTCCAAAGCCCACATTTGAACCACCAAGCTCAGCGGCCTCTTAACGGAACACCCTGTGGGTTTTAAGATCCAGTGGACGTGGGTTGGAATTCCAGCCACAAGGCGGCCACGTAACCCTGACGGGGCTCCCACCCTCTCTAGTACCCAGTGTCCTCATCTGGAGGAGAAAGCCGGTTGCTTTCCTGGGGGGCTGTGGTAAGGACCACGGGAAATGAGATAGCGGCACGTAAAGTGTTTGGCCCAGAGCCTGGCTAAATGCCCATTGCATGGGTTATTGAAGTTGTCAAATCCGTCATTTTGTAAAGCCTCCAGGAAGAATGCAAACTGGTATTATGCAAAAATAAACATTTTAGGTTAAATTTTTATTATGTGAATGACCCTCAATTTTTTTTAAAGGTTCCCTTATTTTATTTTTTAGAGAGAGAGTACGAGCAGGAGCGGGAGGGGCAGAGGGAGAGGGAGAGAGAATCCCAAGCGGACTCCACCCTGAGTGCAGAGCCCAACGTGGGGCTCGATCTCACGACCCCAAGATCACGATCTGAGCCGAAACCAAGAGTCAGATGCCTAACTGACGGCGCCACCTAGGCGTCCCATCACCTCAATTTTTTAAAGCAATGTTGGATTCAATGAGTTTTGAGGTCCCTTCTGTCTTGAGAACTAATGCTATGGGGTGCTGGCTGTTCTGACCAGCTCAAGACAGCTCAGTCCTTCCTAGCTCTCCGGGATTCAGAAGGGGTCCACGCTTCCCTCTTACCTGGGCCTTTGGAGGGACCTGAGAATATTCCATCAGCAGAGACAGCCTGGTGTGCTGGCAGGGAAGCTGGCTTCAGAGGCAGACGGGCCTGGGTTTGAGTCTGGCTACAGTCCTTCCTGTATGACCCTGAGCAAGTGTCTGGGCCTCCCTGAACTTCAGGGTCCTCTTCAGTATAAAAACAAGAGCTTCCTCCAGGCAGGACTGCTCTGAGGATGTAAAGTGGCCCACTATGGAAACAGCACAGGCACCCTGAACTCAGAAACTCTAATGAATAGGAACGCTTGCAAGAAAACCCAAAGCCCAAGAACCACAACCTTGACCCCTCACCCCTCTGACCCCTCACTCCCCTCCAGCCACACTGGCCTCCCTGTGGGGCCTCGACACTCCAGGCGCTATCTTATCTCTGGGCCTTTGCCCCTGCTTCCTTTCCTCCCGGAACATTCTTGCTCCAGCCCTTCCTGAACCTCCAGGTCTCAGCCTGAACACCACTCTCAGAGAGGCTGCCCGCTGCCCCTCGACCCCAGAAAACCATCCACCTGCCCCTCAATTCCAGTTGCTCCCCCTCTCCCTCCAAGCACCCCTGCGTTGCCTACAGAGCGCTCTGCACAGTCTCTCACTACTTCCCTTTACTTGTATGTTGACCTGTTTATCGTCCTCCTTCCCCTAAGACCGCCAGCCCCGTGAAAGCAAGAGCCATATCTGTGTTACCCCAGCACCCAGCGCGGGGTCTGGTCTGGTGGAAAGGACACACTCAGTGAATACGTGAAGCGGTGAATGAATGATTGAACCCATGCTACGAGTCTCCATGGTAGTAACCCACTCCATCGTCTTGTCCCCCCTGCAGGAGGTAACTGAGACGGGGCGGTGATGAAGACCCCAGGGGGCGGCGTTCTGGCGCTGCTGCTGGTCCTGGGTCTGCCGGATGTCTCCTGGGCCCAGAGCAGCTGTACCGGACACCCGGCCATCCCCGGCATTCCCGGCATCCCTGGCGCACCGGGCTCTAATGGCAAACCCGGGACCCCAGGGGTAAAGGGAGAGAAAGGTACTGCAGGCTCTGGGGAGAGACGCTCGTGTCATTGAGCAAGGCCCCGTCTCCTGCCTCCCCGGTCACAGCTGCTGACCCGAGCGATCACAAAAGCACTTGCAAATCCGTCAGCTTGCCAAGCACCGCCCCCGCCCCCCAACAACACTCCACAATGACTTTGTGAAGAGGGAATTCCGAGTCCCATTTTACAGCCTGGAAAACTGATGTCTGGAAAGGCTACTGATTTGCCCAGGGGAGCCCAGTCCGTGTCGAGGCTGAGACCAGACCGTGGCTCTCTCACCCCTAACTCCAGGCAGAGAGAGAGAACCCCGGGCTGCCTCCCGGGTGGGTGGCTTCCCCTCTCTGAAATGCGGTTTCTTTACCTATAAAACGTGGGCAGATTCTTTGTGTGGTTGTCACAGGGTTCAAATGAGACTTCTCACCAAGACACCACCCCCCCGTAAAATGTAGTTCATTCATTCATTTAACCAAAACCAACCGCTGTCCTCACATAATCGCAAGTAACCCTCACAATCCCGCAAAATATCCTCATGCCCATTTTACAGAGGAGGAAGCTGAGCCCCAGAGAATGTGACTCCGTCAAGGTGACACGATTAATAACGGCAGGTGTGGCAGGGCATCTGTCTGTCCCCTGAGCCCATGCTCTCAGCCACAATACTCCACCACTTTCCTGGAAGAGAGGTTTTCTCTCACACTGTGCCAAACAGAGGGGTGGCGGTCGCTTGGTGTGGCCACGAGAAGGTTTCCAGGGCCCACTTCCAGGCTCTGGTGAAAGGAATGTCGGGATTGAGTAAAGACGTCTGCCCTGGGGAAGGGGATGAGGAGGGATAGTGCGTGGGCCAAGAATTCATTACCCAGCTCCAGGCCAGATCAAGGGAGGTTGGATGAGCTGGTGAGGCGTGCAGGCCCAGCACCCTCCCTGAGGAGACACCGTTGTCTGCACCTCTGGCGTCAGGTCCCATTGCTGTCAGGAAAGTGGGGCTGAGAGGAAACCGCCCACCGCCCCCCCTTCCACACAGGGAAGCTGAGGTCCAGAAAGAAGCAGGGACATGTCAAAGGTTACACGGCCAG
Source organism: Zalophus californianus (assembly GCF_009762305.2). NCBI lineage: Eukaryota > Metazoa > Chordata > Mammalia > Carnivora > Otariidae > Zalophus > Zalophus californianus. The sequence goes on from NC_045598.1 coordinate 16,706,758, forward strand.
TCTCCCAGCCTCCCGGCCCAGGGCTCTTTCCTTTGGTTCTCAGTGATCCCTAGCCTATCATGTCTACTGTCTCTCCTTTTCCAGGGCTGCCAGGGCTGGCTGGAGACCATGGCGAGTATGGGGAGAAGGGAGACCCAGGGATTCCTGGGAAACCAGGCAAAGTAGGTCCCAAGGGCCCCATCGGCCCCAAAGGTTCCCCAGGGCCCCCCGGAGCCCGCGGCCCCAAGGGTGAATCAGGGGACTACAAGGCCACGCAGAAAATCGCCTTCTCTGCCACGAGGACCATCAACAGTGTCCTGCGGCGGGACCAGACCATCCGCTTCGACCACGTGATCACCAACGAGAACCGCAACTATGAACCTCGAAGTGGCAAGTTCACCTGCAACGTGCCCGGCATTTACTACTTCACCTACCACGCCAGCTCTCGAGGGAACCTGTGCGTGAACCTCATGCGGGGCCGGGAGCGCATGGAGAAGGTGGTTACCTTCTGCGACTACGTCCAGAGCACCTTCCAGGTCACCACGGGCAGTGTGGTCCTCAGGCTGACCCAGGGGGAGAACGTCTTCCTGCAGGCCACAGACAAGAACTCCCTGCTGGGCATGGAAGGTGCCAATAGCATCTTCTCTGGGTTCCTGCTCTTCCCAGACGCAGAGGCATGAGCTGTGAGGCTAGTTTCACCCCCTCTTCATCCCCTCCCCCACCAGCAATGCTCACTTTTACCCCCAACGCCACCCCCACCAGGCCAAAACACAAGTAGGGCTCCGTGGATGTTGCTGAATGAATGAGTAAATAAACTTTTCAAGGCCAAAGGACAGTGGTCTAATTCAACTCTGTGTCCCAACACCTAGTGCACAGTAGGTGCTCAGAAATGTTGCTTGAATGCTGGTTGAATGAATGAATGAATGAATGCATGACCTCTGAAAGCAGAAACTCTATCTGATTGGAGGTGACTCTGTGCCCTGCTCCGTGACAGCCACACAGTGGGAGATGGGAAAGGCACACCATCTACTGAGCACCTATTATGTTCCAAGCACTGGACTAGACCCTTTCATTCTCTCATTAAGCCTCACACTCATCCTGGGAGACAGGTTGCATTGCACCCAGTTTACAGAGGACAAAACTGAGGGTCAGAAGGATGAAGGGACCATCCTCGATCCCACAAACAGAAAGGGGTCGGCCCACCTGACGACCTGAGGCCTCTTTCAAGGCAACATATTGAGGCCGGCCACTACAGAGGCTTTTGCTCTTTTTTTTTTTTTTAAGATTTATGTATTTATGGGCGCCTGGGTGGCTCAGTTGGTTAGGCGACTGCCTTCGGCTCAGGTCATGATCCTGGAGTCCCAGGATCAAGTCCCACATCAGGCTCTCTGCTGAGCAGGGAGTCTGCTTCTCCCTCTGAACCTCTTCCCTCTCATGCTCTCTATCTCTCATTCTCTCTCTCTCAAATAAATAAATAAAATCTTTAAAAAAAGATTTATGTATTTATTTGAGAGAGAGAGCATGTGAGCAGGGGGAAGGGCAGAAGCAGAGGGAGAAAAGACAGAATCTCCCATAGACTCCATGCTGAGCGTGGAGCCCGACGCAGGGCTTGATCCCACAACCCTGAGATCATGACCTGAGCCGAAATCAAGAGTTGGAGGCTTCATCGACTGTGCCACCCAGGCGCCCCACTTACAGAGGTTTTCTGCTTATAACGTCACTTGCCCCTGCCCAAGGGATCAAGGGGTCCTCCTGCAACATCTTAACTGACCATGAAACCAAGACCCTTCCCCTCTTGATTCTCCCCACACACCCCCCACCTAAACCCTCCCCAGCCTGGCACTAGCTCGGCCATCCAGTTAGAACAAATGTCACTCCCCTGCTCAATAACCTTCGGTGGTTCCCCACTGCCAACTGGATATAGTTCCAGCCCATGAGCCTGGCCTTCAAGGCTCTCCATGGGCTGGCCTTCTGGTCTCACCCCCTCTGCTCCTGGACAAAGACTATCTCCTCTCAGGACTGCCAGGTCCTCTATCTTTCAGGCAAGCCCCGTGCTGTCCCACCTCGGTGCCCTTATGCCCACAGTTCCCCTCTGCTCTGCCTGCCTTACCATCCTACACAGCCCCACTCAAGCCACTTCATCTCCCTGCAGCTGGCCGTCCCTAAGTCACTCTTCTGGCTCCTCTGAAGTCACTTCTTCTGGCTCCTCCCGCCCCCATTCCTCACGTGTGCCGGGCTGAGCACACATAGCCTGCATCTGGCTTTTCACTCATGCCCAGCCCATCTGCCCAGCTTGCGGCCTTACCCTGCCCACCTCTGAACCCCACAGAAGCAGCCACTCCATAAAGACACAGTGCCTGATTGGCCAAGGACACAGGCATAGGACCCTCCAGAGTCCCAGCCCCTGGACTGGCTCGCTGTAGCCCCTCCTACTAGCCCTAGTCCACAAGACTGTGGACCCATCCTGACCTGGGGCAAGAGGGATTTAAGGCACTCCGGCCTCTCACACAGGGTCGTGGCAACCAGACTGTTTGGAAGCTGGCCTCTTTCTCAGGACTCCATTCACTGGGCACAGCTTCTGGTCTCCTGGGCCTCAGGCCTGGCCTTGATGACCTGCCCCAACCTCAGACTTTCCAACAGAGACCAGGAGACTTTTCTCCAAGGCCTGGGCCTTCTTTTTGCTGTCCAACTCTTTTTTTTTTTTCTTTTTTTTTTTTTATTATGTTATGTTAGTCACCATACAATATATTATTAGTTTTTGATGTGGTGATCCACGATTCATTGTTTTCGTATAACACCCAGTGCTCCATGCAGTACGTGCCCTCCTTAATACCCATCACCGGGCTGACCCATCCCCCCACCCCCCTCCCCTCTAGAACCCTCAGTTTGTTTCTCAGAGTCCATCGTCTCTCATGGTTCGTCTCCCCCTCCGATTTCCCCCCCTTCCTTTTCCCCTTCCTTCTCCTAATGTCCTCCAGGCTATTCCTAATGTCCCACAAATAAGTGAAACCATATGATAATTGACTTTCTCTGCTTGACTTATTTCACTTCGCATCATCTCCTCCAGTCCCATCCATGTTGATGTAAAAGTTGGGTATTCATCCTTTCTGATGGCTGAGTAATATTCCATTGTATAAATGGACCACATCTTCTTTATCCATTCGTCTGTTGAAGGGCATCTCGGCTCTTTCCACAGTTTGGCTATTGCAGACATTGCTGCTATGAACATTGGGGTGCATATGGCCCTTCTTTTCACTACATCTGTGTCTTTGGGGTAAATACCCAGGGGTGCAATTGCTGGGTCATAGGGTAGCTCTATTTTTAATTTTTTGAGGCACCTCCACACTGTTTTCCAAAGTGGCTGTACCAACTTGCATTCCCACCAACAGTGTAAGAGGGTTCCCCTTTCTCTGCAAACTCTCCAACATTTGTTGTTTCTTGCCTTGCCAGTTTTTGCCATTCTACATCTCAGTGTGGTTTTGATTTGAATGTCCAACCTTTTAGTACAAAGCATCTGCCTGGCCTTTGACTCTAGTAGTAGTAGTTAAAATAACCACACCACAGTTGAGTTACTGTGCCCCTACTGCTCAATGTACATTAGTTCTTTCAATTTCCACCACAAACTCTAGGAGATACAAAGTACTATCCATTTCACAGATGAGAATCTGAGGCTCAGAGCGAGCAAGTGATTTGCCCAGGGTCACACAGCTGCAGGTACACAGCGAGGATTGGAGCCTGCTTCCGTTTGTCTCAAAGCTCTTGCTAAATCTATGAGGCCTCCTCCATAGCCCCCCAGCCTTTCAGCCAAACCCATTGGACCTGGGGGGCGCGGATTCTTGAGTCTTTGCAGTTGGATCTGTCTATACAGGGTTATACTCCCCTCTCCCAGGGGCAGACCCGGCTGCTGGTGTCAAGCACATGCAGGGCACCCCTCTTTCTGCAAGGATCCAGGCACAGCTGACCGCGGCCAAGAAATCAGCGCTTGTCTCCAATGGTGCCTCAAGCCAGCTGGTTCTCCTGCAGGACCTACACTCCTCTGACCCCTGACGCTGCCACTTTCCCTCCACCAGAACCACCACCCCTACCCCAGGCAGGACCCTCTTAACAGGGCCCCTTTTGTGCCTTCCTCAGTCTGCTCCCAGATCTGCCAGAACTCCAGGGCTCCCTGCCTGTCAGCCGCGCCCGCCCCGTCAAATGCACCTGCCTGTCCACAAACGTGAATACATCGAAACCCTTCACCTTAATTGTCGTTCTTTCCCAGCCAGTGGGGAGGGTTCTCCTCTACGGCTCTCTGGGAAGATTGGGGAGATTGGGGTTTCAGCACAGGAACCAGGACCAAGATAACAGGGGAGCCCCGAAGTGACCCCCGAGGTGACCCCCGACAGCTCTCAGGATCTTGCCCATCCCATCACTGCCTCGATGCCTCCTTTTCTCCTTTGTCACCTTCTCACAGGGAATGGGGATGGGGTTGGAACTCAGATCTCCTGGCTGGGCTAGCAGTTGGACAGGGGAAGGAAGGGAAGTGGTTCCCCTCAGGTCTGTGACCCCTGACCTTTGCACGCACCCCCTTGACTCTGACTCCCACCCCTCCACATGCCAGAGCCCTTTTAGTTGCAAATGAGAGAAACCCCCTCCATCCAACTTAGGAGCAAAGGAGGAACTTCTCAGGGGAGCTCAGAGGTGTCCTACAGGACGCAGGAGCAGGTAGGACAGCTCGATCTCTGTGGACATGGAGCCAGACATGGGTGGCCCCAGCCCAGGGCCATCAGGTCTCCCTTTGAGACATCTCATCTCTGTGCTTCTCTCTGCAGGTTGGCCCTCTCAACTGTTAAGGCAAGGGGAGAAAAATGCAAGTCCCCAAACAACGGCCTTGCCCACCAGCTTAGCCCCACCCCTCGAAGGAGTGACAAGGAGACTAATGTCTCCAATTCCCAGATCCCAGGAGAGGGGATCAAACCGGCCCACTTTGGAACAGGGATACTCTCTCCCCCATCAGCAGAGGTCAAGAAGATGCAAGCCTGTGGCAATGACAACAGCTCATAAGGCCTGGCGAGCATTTTCTCCTGTACTAGTCGCAATCAGCCTAAGGGGTAGATATTCTAACCAGTGGTTCTCAAACTGTGAGAGCACCACAGGCCCCAGGAGGGCTTGCTGGAATTAACATTGCTTCAGATCTCCCTTGTCCTGGAGCTGCTACAGCCTCTCAGGACCACACTTCAAAAACCGCTGCTCTTATCTTCTTGCTCCCATTCTATAGATAAGAATACTGAGGTGCAGAGAGGGGATGTTACCTGCCCAGGTCACACAGAAGATCTGGGATTTAGATCCAGGCCTATCTGACCCAGCAGTCCACGTGTTCAGCTCTGTCCCCTACTGCCCAGACCCCGGGGGCCCGTTAAGAAGAGGAAAGGAGGGTAAAGGGCAAAGAAGAAGTCAGGTGGGGGCTGAATGACAGTGAAAACAGCTCACACAGCACACAGCTCTGAGCACTCATGTTAATGCTTGTAACCTTTACAGTTATGTTCCCCTTTCACAGATGGGAACACTGAGGCACAGAGCAGTTAAGTGACTTGCCCAATATTGCACAGTGAATAATAGAACCAGGATTCGACGCAAGGCAGTTCAGCTCCAGAGGCCACGCTCCTGGTCACTGCTCTGCTATAGCAGGTGGGAAGCATGCCAAGGGGCTGTGTGGTGTAGCCGTTAAGAGCACTAGCTCTTAAATCGGACAGACCCAAGTTCAAGTCCCACCTGGGCTTCTCACCAGCTGTATGACCATGGCAAGTGACTGCCCCTGTTTCCTATTTTACCCTCTTACAAACAAATAATATAGCCACGAGCATCCTGCTATGCATCCTTGAGTCCTCTCAGATTAAATTCCTGGAAGTGGACTCCCTAAGGGCAAGGGTGTACAAACTTTGAAAGCTTTGAAATGCATTTCCAAATGCAGGGATGGGCGATGAAGCCTGAGCAAGCCAGGCCAGCTCCAGGCTTGCTGCCACCAGGGGGGAGCAGACACCATGAGAAGGACAGCCTGGAAGAAGGGCTCGTGGACTGGTGGGTCAGATGGGCCCCGGAGGGTGGGAGCTCCACCTTCCGCTCTCTCTTCTCCCCAAGCCCACCCCACTCCCAGCCTGGGCTATGAGCTGCTCAGGTGGGGCCCAAGGTCAGCTTTGAAGACCCGGTGTCTTCAAATCGTGGCTCCAGCATCATCATCAGCTGGGAGCTTGTTAGAAATGCAGGCTGGGTGACTCAGACTTGGGAAGAGGCCCTGCAGTCCATGTTTCTACAGCCCTGCAGGTGATTTTGAGGGAGGTAAAGTGTGAGAATTACTGCTGTAGACCAGGGGTTGCCAAACTTTTTCCATAAAGAGCCACACAGGAACGATTTCAGGTTTTGTGGGCCATAAATACGGTTTCTGTTGCAACCACTCAGCCCTGCTTCTGATGCCCGGAAAGGGCCATAGACAATCTATAAATAAGCGAGAATGGCTGTGTTCCAATCACTCTTTATGGACACTGGCAGGAGAGTTTTACACCACTTTCACATGTCACAAGATATTTTTTTCTTTGGTTTTCTCTCCATCCACGTAGCGATGTAAAAGCCATTCTTAGCTAGCAAATTGCACACAATCTGTGGGCTAGGTCTGCCAACCTGCTCTAGACCCAGGTATGGTTCTAGGCTTCGAAGAAGAGCAGAAACTTGAACCCACAGCTGCCTGATTCTCAAGCACCTTCCATTAGGCCAGTCTGCAGAGTGGCCCACCTTGGGACATGGACAGAAAAACTCTCAATTACTCAATTATAAGACGGGCATCGCAATCCCCGTCCCAAGTGACCTGAGGCACCGGGTCTCCAACTGTAGGGCAATGAAATCCCCCGGAGACCGGCTAGTATCTTGGCCCCATCCCAGAGGTGCTGATTCTGTAGAATCTGGAGGGGCCTGAGGATCTGCACTTTTCTCAAACACCCCAGGTGAAACCAGTGGAGGGGGCTCTCTGCCAGTGTGAAGGCTGAGCTAATGGATCTGAAAGTGTGACCACGAGTAGCCCAGCATCCGTCCACAGAAGCCCCTCTATGGGGCTGAGGGAAGAAGGAGGAACAGACCTCTTATCTCTTGGAATGGATCCAAGATGAGAAATGCAAAAAAGGAGGGAAGCCTGGGGGCTCAGGAAGTGGAAGGACCTGGACGCTGTATTTAAACCCCACCTCTGTCACTTAGAGGCTGTGCCTTCTCCAGCTAAGTACTTAACCTCTCTGAGTTACTGTTTCCCCATCTGTAACATGAGGGTGATAATCATAGCCACTCCCAAAAAGCTGATGAGGGTTAAATGAGATTCTATGTGCAAAGCCCGTGGCACCCAGGAAGTCCTCCACAAGTATGAGCCACAGCTACGGGTGGGTTGCAATTAGAATTGAGGGGCTGCAAGGGACAGGGCCCCTCAAACTTTAATGATTTGCACCTGGAGTCTTGGTAAAATGCGTATTCTGATTCAGGAGGCCTGGGGTGGGGCCTGAGAGTTTGCTTTTTCTAACAAGCTGGGGTCAGGGAATTGGTGATGCCATTGAGCCAGGAACCACTCTGGAAGTGGCCAGAACTAGGCCAGGGACCATTCTGGAAGTGGCCAAGGTTAGGAGCACTGGTTTAGCTTGCTGATAGCCGTGAACTGGAATTCTCTCATACCCGGGCAAGCACTCGGTGATGAACCTCTTACTGTTATTGCTGCCACTGTGGTCATTGTGATTATGTCCTGATGGTGACAGTGAGGGAGTTCACAGGCAGACAAAGGAAAGGACAAAGCATGGGCAGTCAGTTTCCTGCCCCTGAGCACCCCTTGCTCTGAGCACTGCGGGCCTCACCCCATTTCTCCTCCACATCCTCACCTCTCTGGTGTCCCGCTGACAACAGGGCACCAGGTGCCCTGCCTTCAACCACCCCCACCCAACACTCACACAGACACATGCCCTCCTTGTAGAACAAGCTGCAAGCTGCGTTTATTTTTGCACGTAGCCAGGAGGCATTCTCATAGACAGCCCTGTTGGCCAGATGCAGGAGAAAAGGGGGTGTTTGTTCAAGAAATCCAGCAGGGCCCACCCAGGGAGGGACACCGACAGCGAGGGGACCTGGCAGAGCAGGAAGCCCCCTGGATGGCAAGTCAAGAGCTCCCAGTTCTAGGCTGGCCTCGGAACCTGACTTACTGTGTGACCTCAGACGAGTTGCTACCCCTCTCTGAGGCTCAGACTTCCCCTCAGAAAGAGGAGCTTGAACTAGATCAACGGTACTGGACTCGCCTGGGACAGACACAGATTCTCAGGCCCACCCCAAGCCTACTGATTGGAAACCTAGGGGAGTTTGTGACCCCCTTTGGAGAAGGAAGAAGGCCTCTGACAGGGTCGTGACGGGGGAGGAAGCTGTGGCCAAGTCCCCCATCCGGCTGCCCCACCCACACAGAACATAGCGAGGACCCAGGTGGGAACAAAGGAGGCCAGACAGGGACATGTCACAGCCCAGAGAGCCCAGAAGATCCATGTTTATCAGACGAATGAATGAAGGTATGGCTGTGCAAAATCATTTATTGATAGATGAACCTTTCTTACTCCAGAGCATGCAGGGCCTGGAGACAGATAGACGTCATATATGCCCAGGAAATAGTTCAATGCAAGGAAGAAAGACCAAATGGAAGGAATGCCAAAATTATGTCCTGCCTGGGGCACCTGGGTAGCTCAGTCGGTGAAACATCCGACCCTTGGCCTCAGCTCAAGTCATGGTTTCGGCTCAGGTTGTGATCTCGGGGTCGTGAGATCGAGCCCTGCATCAGGCTCTATGCTGAGCATGGAACCTGCTTAAGATTCTCTCTCCCTCTGCCCCTCCCCCTGTTTCTCTCTCCCTCTCAAAAAAAAAAAAAATATACATATATATATGTCCTCCCTAGAAGGAGAGGTCATGTAATAAAATCTCCTAGGCCCTTGGGGCAATCAATGGGAAGCCTTGGCATTTCCAGGGGAAACAAATGCAGGCAGGGAGAAATGTAACTGAGGTCAGGAATGGGCCCATATAATTCTCAAAACACCCCCCCACCCCGACATGGGTGCCGTTGCCCCGCCTCAGGCACACAGAGACTACAACTCATGCCCCAACGAGGCCACAGAGAACAGAGACTCGAGGAATCTCCAGAGGGAGGCACCAGCCGTGGACGTGCCGGTCCATGCGGAACAGACTTTCTTGAGAGCCGCCTTCCTCCCTTCCATTCTAGATCTTCCTGCCTCCCCCGCCTTGTTTTCCGGAGGTCTGTCACAGAGTCTTCTTGTGCCATGTCATCGTGCTTGTCCCTATGAGCACTTAGGGCATCTGGGGAGCAGGGAGGATGCACACGAGGCTACAGCGGACCGAGCGCAAGAGAAGCGGACTGTGGCGCCCAGAGCACCTGCTGTGCGTCAGGTTCCCACCCCGTGCTCCGTGCTCCTGTGCACGTTCCCTCCTGGCTTCTCACAAGCGCCCCCATGGGGCTCAAATCCCGCTTTGCTGGGCAAGGAAGTCAGCCCAGCTCTGTAAAATGGAGCTGTACTGGCTAATATTGGTGTGAGCACTAAATGAGCCAGCGTATGTGAAGTGCCTGCCTGGCACATAGTAGGCACACAACGCAAGAGTGGTTGTCATGAAGAACCACGCGCCACACCCAACACATAGTAAGTCCTCAACACATATTAGCATTGTCATCTATAAAGTGAGACTATCGGTTGTTGTTGTTTTTTTTTTTTTGAGACTATCGGTTTTTGTGAAGTTCCTTCGCATGGGCCACAAGGGACAAAAAAACTTTGCAAATGGAAAGGTCCTGTGCTCGCCTTGAGATGAATTTCCCGTCCTCCCTCCAGTGTGCGCCGGTAGCTGGGGAGTGTGGGCTGTGGCATGGTGCAGGCCTGTGCACGGGCTCTGGGTCCCAGATTCTGGGGCAGCTCTCCCTACAGGCCCAGGTATCCACGAGAGAGAAAGCTGGGTCCTCCTTAGAAGGGCGTTTGCACACCTTGCCTAGAACAATTTGGCTAATGTGATTAAAGACAATATGTAACTGTCAACTTTGCCGGGACCCACCCCAGCTGGTTCCAGGGGAAGGAGACCTGAAAACTGTGTCTTCATTCCTTCTGTGTCATGGTTCAGGCCATCGATGGCTTGTATGGAGGGGTTCGCAGGGCTGGAAGTCTGTAAGAGCCTGCGAGAGCGGTGAGCAGGGCAGTGTGCCTTCAACCAGGAGGATAAGAGTGTGACCTGGAGTCACCTGTCCCCTTAGAGCCTGCTTCCTCATCTATAAAATAGGGACAATTAAAATAAAATAAAACAAAATAGGGACAATAATCTATGTGCCATGGGCTACTGAGAAGATAAAAAGAACGTTCATAAGGTACCTGGGGCAGTGCCTGGCACAGAGGAAGCGCCCACTGCAAGTCAGGAAAACAAAAATTGACCTGCTGTGTGACCTCTGATAAGTGACTCTACCCTCTGGGACTCAGTTTCCTCATCTGTAAAATGGGGGGCTTATCCCTGGCCTGCCCAGGCTCTTCCTTCTGGAGCACTGTAATTAAGCCGAAGACTGGCGGGCCAGGTCCTTGCTGGCCCTGATGGACAGGCATAGAACATGCTCAGATTTCGGTGCTCCCCAGATCTGGGTTTGAATCCTGCCCCCCCTCCCTCCATGGGCTGTGGGACTATAAGCCAGTCCCCTCACATCTCTGGATCTCCATATGTTCAGTAGGATTGGGCATTTGTTATGGCCAGGCTCCCCGAGGCAGTCTGACGTAGAGAAAGAGCACTAGATGGGCAGCTAGAGGTCTGGGTTCAAGTTCTGGCCCGAGCATCTACTTGCTATGGGGCTTTGTGAACCACCCTTCCCCTCTGGAGCCCCAGGCAAAGGTAACATGAGGAAGCCTGCATCCCAGACCCAGGAACAGCGGGATGAGGGCAGGGGAGGGGAGTGAAGACTCCTTTCCTAACTGCTTCTTAACCTCAGAAGCAGAGAATAAGAACAGTTGGCATTGACTAGGCTCCTCCTTTGTTCCAGGCTCTGTTTTCAACACTTCCTATGTCTGTTTAATTACCACGAGGCAATCACTGATATTATGCCCATTTCACAGGTATAAAAACTGAGGTACAGGGAGGCTATGTAATTTGGCCAAGACCCTCAGAGCTGGGACATGGACTAAAATAGTATGGCCCCTAAGCTGCTCTCTTGGAGTATTGATGATGAATCATTTAATGAGCACCTACTGTGCTCTACTATTCATCTTTATTGAGTTGACAGGCTCTAACTATACATCTTTATTGAGTGATCCCTTTTCATTGTAATTGTAACAGCATCCTTATGAGGAAGGTGTTTCCTTGATCATAGGGATATGAAGGCCCAGAGAGATGCAGTGCCTGCCCCTAGTCACACAACCAGAATGTGGCTGACTGGGATTCTGATCCAGGCCTGCCTGTGTCTAGGGCCTGGACAGGACCCTATGCCACCAGGCTAGACAAGACCCCTCCCCAGAAACTCTCAGGAGGTGCTAAAGCAGGTGTCAAGAGAGACCCAACCACCGCTGTGTAGATGTGATGAAAGTCCATTAGGCCCTGCCCCAGGGCCAGGGAGGAGGGTCCCAGAACATAGCGAGGGGGTAGGGAGGCCCCCACGAAGGAAGTTTGGGAACTTTGAAGAGCTGTCCGGAGTTTCACACAGCATCAGAGTCACGAGGGCAGGTGTCTTTATTGAGTGCCAGCTGTGTCCGGGGCATCAGACTAAATTCTTTGTATTTGCCGTCACTGAGTTCTTATCTGTGATGTAGGTGTCGTTATTATCACCCTCATTTTCTGGATGAGGAAATTGAGACTCAAACAGGTGGAGTCATCAGTCCAGGGTCACACACGTAGCAGGAGGCAAACTCAGGTCCGTGTGTCTCAAGGCCATTGACTTTCAACAGGGCAAACCTTGCCTCCCGAGTTCAAGTGCTCCATGCATCAGGAGTGCATGGTATCCTGGGCCAGGCGGGTACACCGTGAGCGGAGACCTGCCCTGCCCCCTCCTGGCTCCCTCCCAGGGCCCTCAGAGGGTTAACTTCCCTGTAGCCCCGCGTCATCCCCAACCCTCTCCCCTGCATTATGAGGACCAGACGAGCTCCTTGCTCCCGGCAGCTGATGGGTTCTCTGCTCAGTGGTTCGCGCTCCAGATATTAAATTACTCATAAAATATTTGGCCTGTCCCCAAAGTGACTGCTACCGCCTCCCCGCGCCTGCTGCTCAACCCCCACTACCAGGTCAAGTTCTTCAGTGTTGGGGGGAGGCTCAGAATATGAACCGAACTTCGCCTGGAATTAGCCTATGTTAGTTCATCAGGGAGCTAGGGAGGGAAGAGGCTCTGGTTGGGTTGGGATTTTTCAGGGGCAGGGATCCTGTCTGTGACCCTCATTCTGGGTTCGCCAGGCCTGACCTGAGCTAAGGCTACTCCCCCAAATCCTGATACTGCAGAGTATGAAGAACCCAGGACCCCTGACCACCCCAAGTCCCTGATGACAAGGCCAAGGGTGATCTGGAATAGGTTCCCATTGTCTGAGGGGCAAGTGGTCTCTCCTCTCCTCCTCCCTCCCCCACTCGGTTGTCATGGTAACCACAGTGGGGGGTGGGAGGCTGGACTGCTCAGCTCCTGACCAGGTTACCCAGCATGCTCTGCTTTCACCCAGTTTTCTCCCTCGCTGCCCTTCAGCAGGCCGGGGAGGGGGCGGGGGGGGGGGGTCGATCCTGCCATGTCACCAGCCTATGGATGGTTCACATCCAAGGGTCACCACCTCTAGTCCCTTGCCTTTAGGCAGGAGGTTTTCCTACACAACCCTCAGGAATGGGACTTTTATGAATGTGGTTTGGCAGAGAATGATTTGGGGGGTCTCTTTTGGGCCCCCTGGAGTTAATGAAGTCAGTTAAGCCCCGGGATTAGAAGGTCGGGGTCACGGGTACGGCCCATGTTTGCAGAGTAACACCCCACCCACCCCTAGCTCCCACCAGCTGTTTCAGAAATGCCTGACGCTGGTTGTCTAGGGAACTGACGAAGGGGTGTGGATGGGGCCTGGCAACCCCAATCCCAAGTACCACAATCATAGTCCCTTAGAGCCCACACCCTGCAGGCTGGGCATTGGGAGCCTCACTTCTTTCTTTTTGTCCAAGAGAAGACACATTTTTACAACAGTAGTAGCTGTATTAGCAACTTCTCGTCACCCTGGCTTCAGAATCCGTAAATGCGACACCCAAATATACTGGGCTTTGGCCTTTATCATGGCGCCTCCATTTGGGGTATACTGCCACCAGGTGGCAGTAGTCACTGCAAAGGTGTAAGGTTTCCCTGAGATTCCAGAAGGTGATTTTCCAGTTTATATTCCTCCACAACCTATAAAATATAATGCCGTTGCTTTTTTTTACTTTTATATTAAGGTTACAGGACTTTATAAATAGCTGAAGTTAAGCAGACTTTAAACAAACCTCATGTTGGCAGTATTAACAGCAGATAGCAAAGATTCAGGAACCAGACTGCCTGACTTCAAATCTTGGCTCAGTCACTTGCTAGGTGTGTACTTGGGCAAGTTTCTTGCTGTGTCTGTGCCTCAGTGTCTTTCTCTGCAAAACAGAGATGCTAGAAGGTATCTCCCTTCCGGGGGTGGTTGTGAGGACTTAACGAGTTAATGCACATTTGGTGCTTAGAACAGTGCCTGGCACAGCATTAAGCTCTTACAAAATGTTGGTTATTAATATTTAGAGATGATGCATGAGAGCAAAGTTTCAAAAATAATTTGTATTCTGAGATTTCACGGGCATATCTTTCTCTATTCAGTCTTTTATCTGGTGTTTCTAATCTGGTGATTCGTTTCAGGGCTGCACTGCTAGGCACCACCAGTCTGCCCAGATGCTGCCTCCAGCTCGCTTGGCCCCACATTCAAGCCCATACCCTAATGCTTTCACCTCCTACATGTTTGCGGGGATCTGCTCCCCTCCACTCCAGACTCACTGACACCCTAATCTCATTCCTGACCTCTGCTGCCAGCCCCTATCTCTCGACCTGCTCCCCACAGACCCTATCTCCTCACTGTAGCTGCAGTGATTTTTCTAAAATAAAAATACTCCCCTGCTCAAATACCCTGCATGGCTCCCCAGCACCCCCAGGATAAAAGTCCAGGCTCTGTAGCTGTGTCCCATTCCACCCCATTTCCTATTCCAGCCCCATCTGCTTCCCTTTGCTGTCAGAATGCTGTGCTCCTGCCCCAACGGACACCTTGCCATTCCCCCAAAGCCTCAGGCGCTCTCCAGCTCTCCGGCTGATGCGGGGGCGCGGGGGGGGGCGGCACAGGACTGTGCCCTCTTCCCCGTCTCCTCTCTCTCTCCCCCCCCTGCTCAGCCTCAAGACTTGGCTCCTGTCTCCCCTCCTCTGGGAAGTCTTTCCTGCTCCTTCTGCAGCCTCCAGATAGGGTGAAGACCCTTCTTTGCGTGCCCTGACCTGTCTGCATGCCAGAAAGGGCCTGTCTTTGTCCATCTGCACCCTCGGAGATGCCCCGCACACAGCAGGCCCTCCGTGAACCTCTGGGGAACAAATCCAGAATGGCCATTGCATGTTGTTCAGCCTAAAATGTCTCTCTAGTCCATCTTCTCTGTCCCAGTATGTTCTAATCATTCTTCCAGGCCTGGGTAAGCGTTGCCTTCTCGGAGCCTTTTGGTCACCCTGACCCCCAATTTTATCCATGCATGACATAGTTCCCTCCCTCCTCCAGCAGGCGAATGTAATGGGCATAAACTCAACACCCGGAACGCCACAGCTGAAGCCGCAGGTCCTATGAGAGCGCGCTGCACACCCTCGGAGCTCAGGACACAGGTCGAATACATGAACAGGTGAAGGACAGAATTGTTGTCCAGACCAATGGTTTTCAACCGAGGTGATTTTGCTCCCCAGCGGATATTTGGCAATGTCTGGGGACGTGGTTTGTCACACAGTTGGGGGGGTGCAGAGTTGCTACTGAGAGCTGGTGGGACAGGATGGCCCCAACAGTAAAGCATCTGCCCCCAAATGTCCGTAGTGCCAAGGCGGAGCACCCCCGGTCTAGAGTCCGTTACATTCGGATCTGTCCCCCTTGCGCACTGAGGGCCCTCAAGTGTGGGGTCTGATCTTAGTTCTCTGTTTCCTCTGCAAGCACTCAACAGTTGTTTTGTTTTGTTTTTTGTTTGTTTGTTTTAATAAAAATTTTATTTTATTTTTTTGGTATTTTTAAAAAATATTTTATTTATTTATTTGAGAGAGAGAGTGATCGAGAGAGAGAGAGAGAGAGAGAGAGAGAGAGAGGACAAACCGGGCTGAGCAGGGAGCCCGATGCGGGGCTCGATCCCAGGACGCTGGGATCGTGACCTGAGCCAAAGGCTGACGCTTAACCGACTGAGCCACCCAGGCGCCCCTCAAATAAAAATTTTAATAAATTCTCCCATCAGTGAGATAATCCCTGTCCCTTTCCTCTGCGCAGCAGCCACTTCTCACTTGGAGCCTGGTCTCAGATTCCCTGGTTTCTCGGCTGCAGCCTGCCAAGTGCCTCCCATTTCTGCTGTCCCAACCTTCCTTCCGCAGGTTTTCCCGATCCCCACTCTCATGAGGAATGAGCCCGCAGAGAAGGGAGAGCACATTTTGCCGATGGAAGGGAAAAGCTGGGTGTTGGGGGCCCCGGGTGCAAGAACGGGCAGGGCACTAACTTGCCCTAACCCCTCTGGGTCTCGGGCTCTCAGGGAGGTGATAAGCGGGGACTCAGACCCTCTCTGAACGTGTCCTAAGCATCACCCCTACTCCCTGCGTGAAGCATGCTTTCCGCTAACCCCAGGGGGTAGCCGGGACTTCTGGTCCTTCCCAGAGCCTGGGTGCTCCAGGCGCTCCAGCACACACGGGGTGCCGCTGTCAGCTGTGACCCCTGCGCCCCCAGAGGCAGTCAGACAAGCGGCCTTTGTGGTCTGGGCTCAGGCGGCCTCAGGGAGCGGCACAAAGGGTGGGAAGAAAGACGCCAATCCTCTTAGGGCCAGCGCTGAGCTTTCCCACTGCGGCCCATCTGCTCCCAGGGAGCCGGGCATAGCCGGCCGGCTGGCCCCACAGCAGAAAGCAAGCAAAAGCTGCCCAGGAATGAAAGACCGGCCTGGCCGGCCCAGATCCCCACGGCAAACACAGGCCTGGCCCGGGGCCTGGGAGGGGGCAGGGCTGAGCCGTCAGGAGAACACCGTTAAAAGCACCGCCCCAGGAGGGGGACCCCAGGCTAATCCCTGCCTGCCCTGTGCCTTCCCTTCCCACACCCGTACGCCAGGCTGGGGCAAAGGGACAAGGGAGGAGGAGAGGGGCTGAGATCCAAGGTCCTCCCTCGAGTGCCAGGCCCTCAGTGGGGCCCTTTGTGTGCAGACCTCTGTGTTCCTTGCAGGACCCTGTTTGACAAATGGGCTCAGCAAGGCGGCACTCGCCCAGAGTCACCCAGCTGCTACATGGCAGA